>NW_012105231.1:1874988-1963819 GCF_000951045.1 Mandrillus leucophaeus | reverse complement strand
GAAAAAAACAAACAACCCCATCAAAAAGTGGGCAAAGGATATGAACAGACATTTCTCAAAAGAAGACATTCATACAGCCAACAGACACATGAAAAATTGCAGGTCACAATTTCTTAGGCATCACTGTGGTTGCACCTTCTTCCCCCAAATAATAATGACAGGGACTTTTCTTTTCTGAAAGTGAAACCCCAACTTTCTCTCCAAGATGGCAGAAGGAGCATGAATGCCCAGCAATGACTACACAGAGCCAGACCCTCCCAGGAAGGAAACCGCCCTGTGAGCCATGACTGGCCAAGCATCTCTGAGGGCCATGAGCCCCTCCTTCTGGCCATGCCACAGGAAAGCATTCCACTCCCCATAGAGGCCTGCAGTTTACTGAGAAAAAGGAATGAGGGAGAGACATGTTTTCTGGACACACCGTTTGTGACAAGTGTCTGCTCAGTCTTTTATATACCTGATTTTATTTAAGCCTCACCACTTTAGGAAGATGTTATTTCCCTGAGGAAACTGAAGCTCAGAGTGTTTACCCAGCCTGTGAGTGGCTTTTCTGGGAGGCAGGCCCCGCCCTGGGTGCACCTGAAACCCATGTTCACTGCAGCGTGAGCCCTAGAAAATGCCCCTCTAGTTCTGGTTCTGGCAAGCTCTGGTGGCACCTCTCTCATTCTTTTCATCAAGAGTCACCAAAATTAAATCCAGAAAATCAGACTTGTCAGAATGACCGATGTCAAAGGATACCGGAGAGGCATCTTGGGCGTCATGTTCACTTGGGCGTGTGATCCCTGCAAGGGGTGGTTTGTAACCTACCCGCTGTCAGGATTCAAGTGTGATGATGTACTGAGATGGCTTAGAGTCAGGACACCGGCTCCCAAACCTGGTTGTGCCACTCACCAGTGCCACAACTTTGGGCATGTTATCTAGCCTTTCCATTCCCTCAACTACGAATTGATGATAACTTGTTTCCTCCCAGGTTTCTTATGAGAATAAAACAAAGCACTGTATTAATGCATTTGGTGCCATACTGGTTAAGTGTTGGATAAGTCCTAGCAGGAGTACTTGTTGAATAACTAATACTTGTACCCATGGACATGTCACTGCCTTGAGCAGTATGCTCTGCAGCGTCATATTTATTTGGAATTATTTAGAGTCACTATTGGAGGCAAAAGATGAGAAGGAAAGAAAATGACAAGAGGCAAAAGATAGGGAAGCTGGTGAGTAAAACTTGAGGAAGCTGGTGGAACTGTGTTAGCACATGAGGATCACCTTCCAAGAAGGCTGCAGAGCCCCGTGGGTGAGGTGATGAGCCCCAGAGCATCTAGATGGTCATGATGGGTAAAGGAGGGGAAGGGGTAGCTGGGTGGGGTGGCTCACACCTGTAATCCCAGCACTTTGGGAGGCCGAGGTGGTCAGATCACGAGGTCAGGAGGTCAAGACTGGCCTGGCCAATATGGTGAAATCCCATCTTTACTAAAAATACAAAAATTAGCCGGGCGTGGTGGTGCGCGCCTGTAGTCCCAGCTACTCAGGAGGCTGAGGCAGGAGAATCGCCTGAACCTGGGAGGCAGAGGTTGCAGTGAGCCAAGATCATGCTACTACACTCCAGCCTGGGTGACAGAACGAGGCTCCATCTCAAAAAAAAAAAAAAAAGAGGAGAGGAAGAGGAGTCTTATTTGTGAGGTCATTTTCTTATGAAAAGTGTTACAAGCCCCGTGTGGGGCAGGGCTCAGGCATGGGTGGGTGTGGCACAGATGAGGGACCTCATCTTCATGTCTGCTTTCTCATGATTCCACACCATCCCTGTCTGAGCAGCCAGTCCTCCACTGCAGCACATGTGGTAGGGCCAGGCTGCCTGGGTGTGTTCATCACGCAGATGAATTGCAAATTTTCTGCTTGGCATTATCCCCACACTGCCATCCTTTCTGGACAATCCTTTCTTGCTCTGATGGCTTTAAGAATAATTATTTTTCTGGTTCTTTCTACTGAAAAAGACAAGGAAAGAAATCTATTCCTGGACTCAGGCTGTGGCTTCTAATTTAGTCATTAAAACTGTTTGGGGGTCCTTAAGTCTTTTATGTTGATGGCCCTAGGACAGCCTTTTCCCAATTTCTGAAGTCAATTTTCGGTAAAGTTATAATACCTCCTAATGAACATGTGTGAGGAGAATCTTTTTTTAAAAAAATTATCAAAACATGATTCCGACAGATTCTCAGTTTTAAAAGGCTTGCAAGGTAAAGGGACAGTGGTTTGCAGTGTTTACAGTCCACAATGGAAGCTTGCCTGAAATGTCACAGATTTAGAAGGCAGGAGGATTTGCTAAAGCTAAGCTCACTTCTGTAATAACATTTTTTTTAACTGCCTTTGTTGTTAGGCTGAAGGCAGTTCACCTGCTCATTTGTCAAATTTGTGATTCTATTGCCAACAAAATGAGAGAAACAGGCAGAAAAGAGAAGGGGGAAACATTTGTTTCAAAAGGAAAAATAAAGGTCTTTTTCTGACATGATTTGCCATGCTCCATCTCTTAGATGGCAGACAGCATACCAGTTGTTGTATGGTAGCCCCTTAGATGCATCATACTTGGATTACCTAAGATTACCTAAGTAGATGTGGGTTTTAAAGATGTGAAAATCATGCATTAGAAGTCTCCATGGTCCACAGAAGAGACCACCCTGAGAAGAAGCACAGTTCCCCCCAGGATGCTACTCACCCCTTAGTCTGCCCTGGAAGACCATCCCAATCACTCATTTATTTCTATAGCCTTGACTCCATCGCTTTAACCTCTTTCCTTCAAAATCTGTGCTCAAAATTGACTTCTTTCTTCAGCTTCCACAAACCATCTCATTCCTAACACTTCAGCTCTGCCAATGCTCTTCACTCTCACCTCCTGCCCCAAGCCTCTACCCACTTAGCAAATTCAGTACAAATAACAGCTCCTCTGCTAAACCTTTCCTGACCCCTCACAAGCTGCCTTATAGCCTCCCTACTGTTTCTGCTCAGCTCCATTGAGACTCGATCATTACCAGTCAATGCCAACAAGTGGCAGAAAGGGCAGTGTCACAAAACATTCTGTCCTTTATACATCCCCACATACTTACCATTTTTAGGCTCATGGAATCCTGGGGATTAATTTGGGTACACATGGAGAAACTGAGGCACAGGGCTGTTTTTAGCTTTAACAAGTCATGTACATCAGGAAACACAGGTTAAGATTGGGGAGTGCTGGGCAGTGTTTAGCTGTGGATCAACAATACTGAGTGAGCTCAAAAAGAATTTTAGGAGAAATTGCCATGCTGGACACAAAGCAAGAGCAAAGCAGTGAACTCACTCACTCGTCCCTCACTAAGAGCCAGGCACGGTGCTGGATGCAGATAAGATGAGGTCTGGTCATTGAGGAGCTAGAAATTAAATGAGGAATTAGACAAAGCAGCAATATATTCCATTTGGGGAAAATGATAATATCTGCATGATTTTTTTTCTAATAAAACCTAACTGGAATTTTTTAGTTTCCATCCACTATCCTTAGTTCTGCCCCCTGGTGGGTCCCACAAAAAGTTCAAAAGTATTCATCATACAATGGGATAACATTGTTTATGAGCACCCTTAGGCTACTCTCTCCTTGTTGCCCCACTCCACCTCATTCCTTGTGAAACAGCAGAGTCTTTCACTGTTTTCTGTTCTAAAATGATGGCTCCAGCATCCTGGACACTCTTCCCTGGACTCTGTCCATCTGTCAGTGTTGCTCTTGGAGTACACTGGCCTGGTCTAGACCCAGTGTCTAGCCATGATGTGAACCATGCTGCCTAGACCTGAACCACCACCTTCCTCTGTGTTGTCAGCCATTTCCATAATCCATTTATTGATGGCACTGGCAATTTTTTCAGAAAATTTGGGATCCTGATTCAGCATGTCAGATGACAACATACTAGACATCCTTCCTTATTCCTATCATGCAGAAACTTGATGGGAATGCCAATATTGCTTTTACAAGTCTACAGTAAACATCTGAACAAGATAAAACCATTTATATCTGAACAAGATAAAACCATTTACAACCTTTTATTTTCCAAAGTAGTGATTCCTACCTCAGTGTCATGGGCCAGGGAGGGAGGGAGGGCATTAGCATAAAGTTGCCAGTGTTTTATTTTGTTAAGTAAGGGAATTTTTTATATAAAAAGAAAGAAAAAGATAAAGAAAAAAAGAAAGAAGGGAAGAAGAAAGGGAGGAAGGGAGGAAAGAAGGAAGGAAGGAAGGAAGGAATGAAGGAAGGAAGGAAGGAGAAGGGAAAGGAAGGGAAGGGAAAGGAAGAGAGGGAGGGAGGGAGGGAAATGAGGAAGAGGGAGAAAGAAAGGAAGAAAGAAAAAGAGAAAGAAAGAAAGAAAGAAGAAAGAGAGAGAAAGAAGAAAACGAAGAAAGAGAGAGAAAGAAAGAAGAAAGAGAGAAAGAAAGAAGAAAAGAAAAAAAGAGACAGAAAGAAAGAAAAGGAAAGAAAAGAAAAGAGAGACTACCATCTGCAGTCACTATCATTTTATTGGATAAAAGAAAAACTAACCAACAACAGGAAAGATATCTTAAAATTTAAAAAGTCTTTACATGACTCATATATTTTGTTCTCTGAAAAGCTCACAAAATGGTCCTAATTTTTATTATTTTACCATGGACACATGGAGACTCAGCCTGATATGTGGGCCCTCTGTACTACCAGGACCTACTCCCTAAAGGATTTCCTGGCATGGACACTGTTTTCCTTCCCAGCTCACCCTGACCTTCACCACCATCCATGTGCTGCATATCCTGGGGTAACAGCACACATTTTATCCAATATTTGTGAATAAATAGATGTAAAAATAAGCATGATTAATAGAAAATAGGCTCCACTGAGTTAAAAATTATCTCCAACAGTTCTTTAACTCAGTGACTATTGATCTGGTGGCAAGAAATGGCTCATTTGTCAGAGGGAACACGGGCAAGAGAAGAGTTTACTGCCTTTGTGTGACCAAGTACATTTGTCTTGTGTGACATTGTCTCCTAAGTCTTGCATAGTCTCTGCCTTCCAACAGGCCTTAAAACCCTGGCTCTAGAGTCTTGAAGCCCTAACATCAACAAGATGGAACGACAGTCCCCAGGACCTCTCATGCTTGCAGCTGTGGAAGCTCAGAGATATCTGCGGGCAGCCCTGGGTCATGTACACCCCAGCTCTGAGGTTTATTTAACACATGATTCAGTGATGGTTCTCCCTTCCTCAGCCCCCAACTAGTAACCGATAAGCCTAATTCCAGTCATCCCCATTTCCTAATGTTTCCATGGCATTGCCTTATAAATTTTTCTAAAGTTCAACTCTTACCTTAGCTTTCCCCAGCTCAAAAGTCTTTAATGACTTTAAATTAGGCCCCCAAGAGGCCCAAGACTTTAGACAAACATTAAAGGACTCCTATCATCTGGCTTTAATGTATCCTTTCAACTACAGTTCCTTTTAAATGGCCTTTGAAATATCTACTTTGCTTGTTAGTAAGTGTTGTTGTCTTATGTACTTTGCAAGAAAGTGAGCTGGGAGCCTCCTCAGCACCAGCACAAAGTCCTGCAAATACTACCTCAAAATGTTGGATGGGTGATCAAGGGAGGCAGACACAGATAAGTGAAGACACAACTGTTACTCATATTGTGATCTGCCCCAGTACCTAGCACAGGGTTAGGTACATCATAGGTAGTCAATGTGTAGGCATTGGATAAAGAAAGGACAGAAGGCAGAAAGACAAGAAGAAAGGCAGGGATGAGGGAAAGGAAAGGGATGAATGAACTCAAGGGAGCTCAGAATTTAAATTATATTCAGTTCTATTAACTAAATTTTATCTCCGGGACCACAGGCAAAAGTGCAGGAGGATAAAGTTAAGAGAGTAAGAGTGAGAGGCTTTGAATCAATTCTGTCCACAGAGAGGCAAGGAAAGAAGAAATAAAGTCTCATGTCTCAGGCCTGGGAACCCCCAGTCTGCAGCAAAGCAGGGGAAATATGAATGTTTAAAGTAAAGATAAATGGGCCAAAGATTTGGTGAAAGTCTATCGCAGAGGTGCCTGGTGACTTACTTACAACTGCCCCTCTGCACTGTGTCCAGGTCTTCTTCCAGATGCTAGCTCTGCTAACCAAGAGTGGTCCCAGCCACCCATCAGGCACTTGCTTGCAGTTCCTCGAAGACAGAAGCCACAAAATTTCAACAACTTTCCATAGACATCCCCTGCACGTTCTCTGCACAGTCTACTTTGTTGCTTTCTCAGCAAGCTGCATCCTGTCCACCTGCTGCATTTCTCCAGGAAACCCAGTTTGTGACTCTCCTCTGATCAACCAGCTTCCTCTTCTAGACCTTCACTTACCATCCAGACCTCCTACAGCTGTGGCAAGTCTACATCCTATAATAAATTCCTTATTCCACAGTACTTATCGTGAATTTCCTTCCCTGATTGAACCCTGACTAGTAGGAAATGAGGAGGCCTCCATATGCCCAAACTTTTATAGACAGGAAGCAGCCTGAGAAAGCTATTTCTACAGTAAAGATGAACTATTTCTTTCTTTCTTTCTTTCTTTCTTTTTTTTTTTTTACATGGAGTCTCACTCTGTCACACAGGCTGTAGTGCAGTGGTGTGATCTCAGCTCACTGCAACCTCTGCTGCCCGGGTTCAAACGAATCTCCTGCCCTGTAGCTGGGATTACAGGCACCTGCCACGGCATCTGGCTAAATTTTGTATTTTTAGTAGGGACGAGTTTCAACATCTTGGCCAGGCTGGCCTTGAACTCCTGACCTCGTCATCCACCCGCCTTGGCCACCCAAAGTGCTGGGATTACAGGGGTGAGCCACCGCACCCAGCCAACATAAACTATTTCTTAGTTAAAAAGAAATGTATTCAAATGTTCCCAGAATTTGTTTTAATCAGGTATGGTAAGACAGCAGACACAGGAATGATCGTCATGAAGGAAGGGGTTTATACTCACAGATTCCTAGAGACAGGAGGCATAGCATGTTTTGCAGGGTGGAGAAGCATCAGGGACAGTCAGGAGGTTTGAGAAGGACAGGATGGGGAGCACGGCCCACAACCTTTTTTGGGGTTTTCTGCCGGAAGGAACAGAGGAGACAGGGTAGTTACATTAAATAAGCTCAAGATTTGATAGCGTGAATAAATTCGGGCAGAGTCTGGGCTGCAGGGGTGGTTCCTTGTTGTCTGTGATGTAGTTCTGGGATGATTTGTGGCAGGGGGAATGTTGGCCTGGTGTGTAAGAGTTTGATAAAAAAAAGATGGCTGGTTGGTTCATATATCAAAGGCATGTTCTCAGGGAAGTTATTTGCAGTCACTAGAAATTACCTTGCTGTGGGAGGAGTAGTTTCTCCAGGACTGAGTCCCCAGATGCCAGAGCATCAAGAATACAGTAAATAATAAAATATAGTCAATACAGAAGAGATGATTCAGAGCAATGGAGGGCCAAGTTAACAAAGTTAAGATCTAAGGGGAACCATCACCAGGGAGCAATACTGAATTCTAATCAGTACACATCCCCTGCCCCCAGAGCATGGGGACTTAAGACGCATGCCCAGCGGCTGGGTGCGGTGGCTCACACCTATAATCCCAGCATTTTGGGAGGCCAAGGCAGGTGGATCACTTGAGCGCAGGAGTTCAAGACCAGCCTGGGCAACATGGTGAAACTCTCTCTCTACAAAATATACACAAATTAGCTGGGAATGGTGGTGTATGACTGTAGTTCCAGCTACTCGGGAGATTGAGGTGAGAGGATCACCTGAGCCCAGGAGGTGGAGGTTGTGGTGAGCTGAGATTGCACTGCTGCACTCCAGCCTGGGTGACAGAGGGAGGCCCTGTCAAAAGAAAGAAAGAGCGAAAGAGAGAAAGAGAGAGAGAGAAGGAGGGAGGGAGGGAGGGAGGAAGGGAGGAAGGAAGGAAGGAAGGAAGGAAGGAAGGAAGGAAGGAAGGAAGGAAGGAAGGAAGGAAGGAAAAGAGGGAGAAGGGATGGAGAGAGGAAGGGAAAGACACATGCCCAGTTGCAGCCACAGTCTAGAATTGCCGTGGAGCAGTGATGTTTGTGTGCCTCCCTTTGAACATGAGTTTCTATTGCAGTTGTCCTATACTTGCCCCATCGTTGTATGTTTGGTTATGTCTTTTTATTTCAAAGGTCAACAACTAAAGAAAAAACATACTAAAGGACCTACCCCCACTGAAAGACACATCAGCGTCAGTTTCTCATAAACTCTTGGACCTGAATACATGAAAAGATCCTGGCCTTCAAGCCTTAATCTGATGTCGTAATTGGATACAATTTTTGTGTTTTTTAGGGTGTGGGGGAGTATGTTTTCCTTTGGAAGAAGCATAAATAATTTGTGGCCACAGTGTGGACTGTGAACAATTAAAGGTAGTCTTAACTTCTTTGTTTTCTCCACTCTTCTCATCTAAAGGTGAGCCATATTCCCCTCCTTTTGAATGTGGGGTGGCCTTTTGATCTACTTTGACTAATGGAATACGGTGGAAGAGACCCTGCATAGCTTGGAAATCTAGACCTTCAGGAATATGCAGTTTTTGTGCACTGAAAACACTCTCTCAGAGCCCAGTTGCTACACAGAGAGAAACTCAAGCAATATGGAGAGTTCATGTCAATGATAACCATGCTCCCTAGTTGACAGCCCAGCTGAGCTCCCAGCAAACAATGCTACCAAAATCAGCCATTTGAGTGACTCAAGTCTGCAGATGATTGCAGTCATAGCCAACCAAAATGAAGAACAGAAGCACCCTCCACATTAAACCCAAGTGAGCTTTAGAATTGTGAGAGATAATAAATGGTGATTACTGTTTTTAAGCCATCTGGGGAGGCACAGAGGGAGGGTTGTCACACCACAGTAGATCTGAAACAACAAGGGAAGAGCAAACTTGGAGATGCTTAAAATAATCTAGAGTGTGGCGTCCAGTCTACGTTCTCAGATTTCCCATTAGATATCCTTCTAAATGTCTATTTGCTTTTCTCTCTCTCCAAAGAACCACTTTCCTCTAAAAGGAGAATAGCTACAAATCAGACATTTGGGACACATTTGATTATCTATTTGGACAACTCTTATCTGTCCTTCGGGAAGTTTTCTTCTTACTCCCTTATGTTAACATAGACAAAGACTCTTAAAACAAACAAAAAATTAAAATTTCCTTCAGAGATTAACGCTCTTGTATATAGAAGTAGAAGCCTTCTATGGGTTCTAGCCACTCTGTATTCATTTTGCTTTTATATTGCTGCTGGCAAATCTATATAACATAAAAATATATCTCTGTACTCTTATAACAAAAATTTTAAATTTCCTTTACAGATTGATGTCTCTGAATGAAGAGGTAGCATAGTTTATTTATGTGGTTCTAGCTGCTCTGTTTTTGTTTTGCTATTGCATTGCTTTTGGCAAATCTACATATCATAAAAGGATATTTGCGCCTGCTTGCCTGAAGCTTGTTAATATGTTTCCAAAGTTGCCTAAAACATGATTAAGATTACGCAGGACAGTCATCAGGCCTTGGAATCCGAAGTAGGTCAACCTAATTTGGATGGTGCCCTTGAGCTCTTCTATTCCTCAACCTGGCAAAGAAACTTGGAGTACTGAGATACATGCACACATAGGTTGCCTGATTTAGTACATAAAAATACAAACCGTTTAGTTAAATTTGAAGTTCAGATAAACAACACATTTTTTAATAATGTAAGTACATTCTATTCAATATTTGGGAACACTTAACTAAAAACATATTCAACTGAATGTCCTATGTTTTACCTGACAGTCCTATCATAAGGTCACAGCAAGGTGTAAGGAGACCAGGTGGGTTTCCTATAGTCATACATCCTTTAACAAAATGTGTTTTTCTACTTCTAGGGGATTCATAGGAATGTGGTATGAAAAAGATAATATAGACTTCCCAGAACCCAGTGAGGTAGGGCAAGAGCCTTCACATCTACTGGGTACCAATAATACACCACAAATTTCACATATATTGTTTCACGCACTTTTCACAACAATCTGGGCAGGTGTGAGTGTTGTCACTTTGCTAATGAAGAAACAGACACTTAGAAAAGGGTTTGCCCAGGTTCTGTAGCTCATAAGTTGAGACTCAGTTCTCTGACTCAAATCTCTCTGGTTCCTAAGCCTATATTCTTATAGCTCCACAACATGCTGACCTCCAGGCAGTAGGAGGGGACAGTAGGGATTGTAAGGCGGGCATGAAGTTCTTTCTATTTTTCTGTCACTCTTGTGCCTTTTGTGTGCTCCCTTGTTGCATGACATTTGTGAGGTTTGTTGATAACTGTATACTTTATTGAGGACAAATAAAAGTAAGAAACAGGGAAGTTGTAGAAAAGACATGAAATGTGCCCTTTTTTAATCTCTGAAGACAGAATAAATTCTTATATAGTGACTTAAACAGTCCCTTAGCCACTTTTTCTTGTCACCATACAGATGGCGGCAGGTTCTTCTTGCATGGAAAGGGAGCCAAGCAGGGGGATTGCTCTGCAGTAAACTTATGGCTAAGTGGTCCCTCTTTGATCACTCAGAGTCCTAGCGGTACAAAGTCTATTGTTACATGGCACAAAGTAAGAATAAGAGGGCTACTCTTCTGAAGGTGCAGAGGAGGTCTCTGTGTCTTGGAATATTGCAGGAGGGAATAAAGGGAGAAGAAAAATGAGGACACAAGGCAATGTCAAGTAAGTTATGAGTCCCAGTGCTGTGTAGTTATAACCTATGCTGATTGGTGGAGAAGATGTGTCGCTGCAAGAAACATATAGGATTTTAATTGTGAAAAGGTAGTGAATATTATAATCACCCCTATGTGGAGGTTTATTTTCCACAAAGGAACAAGCCAAGACTTAGATTCAAGATGTTAACAGATTGGTTTCTTTTTCATGGAAGACTGACACCTCTTAGCCAGGTTAAGTGTCTTAGTCCTTCTGGGCTGCTGTGACAAAATACAATAGACTGGTATCTTACAAACAACAGGCATTCATTGTTGGAATGATTGGACACTTCTTAGCCAGGTTAAGTGTCTTAGTCATGGAAGACTGACACCTCTTAGCCGGGTTAAGTGTCCTAGCCCATTTGGGCTGCTGTAACAAAACACAATAGACTGGTAACTTACATACAATAGACATTCATTCCTCAAAGTTCTAGAGCCTGGGGAGTCTGAGATCAAGGCAGGTTTGGTGTCTGAAGATGGTCCACTTTTTGGCTTATAGAAAGCACCTTCTTCCTCACACGGTGGAAGGGGTGAGAGGTCTTTCTCAGGAATATTTTATAAGGGCACTCATCGCGTTCATGAAGGTTCTTCCCAATCACCTAATCACTGTGAATCTGTTTAATTTATAAAGAGACTGGGTAATTTATAAATAACAGAAATTTATTTATTATAGTTCTGGAGGCCAGGAAGTCCAATATCAAGGTGTGGGAAGATTTGATGTCTGATAAGGTCCTTCTCATGGCAGAAGCCTCATGTGGCAAAAAGCAGAAAGCAAAAAGGAGTGAACACAGTGTCGTCACATGGTGGAAGAGCAGAAGCAAACTTGCCCCCTTGAACCCTGTTTATAAGACACTTATCCATTCATGAGGGTATAGCCCTCCTGGCCTAATCACCTCTTATAGACTCCACCTCTTAATATCACCACAATGAGGATTAAGTTTCAACACATGAGTTTTGGAAGGGACACATTCAAATCATAGCACAACTTAAGGGCCACACTTCCTAATACCATCACCTTGGAGATGAAGATCTCAACATCTAAATTTGAGGGGTACACAAACATTCAGACCATAGTATTAAGAAATTCCAACCTTGGCTTCTATTTTCCATCACTTCTTTTCTTATACCAGAGAGCTGAAAATAAGCTAGTCAGCATTTATCCTTGAGCATGACCTAAATCATTTTCTGGAAGGATGCTGACATGAAGGGAAACCAATGGCCCAAAGCTGAACTGGGCAGATAATTTACAAATACTTTTGTCCCATTGAAGCATGTGGCCCGGATGCTCCCGGGAACCATGATACAAGAAATAGGTCCTAACTGGCTCTCAGTCACTCTCATACGCCATTCAGAATGGTTCTTTTCCAAGGTCCACACAGGCTTACATCACTGTCAGCATTACAACTTTGGAGAATTCTCACAGCAGGCAAGATAGAGCAAATTCACTAAATGTACTTCTAATTACACATTGATTCCCCAGATAATTGTGGAAGTACCTCTTCTGTTTCTGCAAGAAATGCCTTATGTATGTATTTCTGGAATGGGAGCTAGTAGATTTCAACTGATTTTCAAAGGAACCCATGAACCCCCAAATAATATTTACTGATTTAGAGTCTACAAACGAAGAATTACTTGAGGCTTTGACTAGAACAGAAACCACCTCTTATTGTTGGTTTAAGGCAGTTTTCAAGGGGCAGGTGAATTAATATATCTTGAGCAGCAACTGCAGGACAGGTAAGTGCAGTGTTGAGATCTGACAGATGTTATCCCCCGGAGTCTTCTAATGCCCCCTGTGATGTATGATGTCCCCCCGACATCCCCCTGTGATATGTGATGTCAGTTTCCCTGGCTCACCGGTGTGTTCACCTACACTTAAAGAAGATTAGCAAGTTAGCCCAAGTCCATTAGAGCCAGCAAATGGCCCAGCAAGTATGCCTAGCCAGGACCGTCTGATTCCAAAGCTGTGCTTTCTGTTGCCTCCTCTTTACTTCTTGGCTTGTAGAAGGTCAGTTTGTTTCTTCGCATGTTGACTGGTACTCCACCCCATCTTTACCACTTCTCAGTGCCTGAATTCTTTAGCTGAGGGCCTTTGCTTGCTCTGGAACTCATTTTGCTCTCCTTGTCACAAACTCTCCTTGTCACAACCACAGGAGAATTGACTAGCCCACCTCCAGGACTCCTTAATTATGACTGACGAAGTTGGTAGATGAATACCCACACTGTTGTCCTTTTGTGAGGTAATGCTGATGAGGGTTCCTATTTTTTTTAGTTTTCCTGAGGCCCCAGTCTCCTGACTCTGACATTAGTAGCTGGTTTGCTAACTTATCCTTTGTTGATTGACATCCTTCCTTGTGTAATTTCTCCATTCACATGGTGGTGCTTTTAAGACTGTCGTATTTTTGTCTAATGGCCTGATTTTGAGAGAGCACAAAGACATGTGGCCTCCACTACTGGAAAATGTATTCAGGAATGGAAGAAGTGTGTGTATACGTGCATGTACATGTGCATGATAAGAAAGCTGAAAGAAGATGATAGTCTAACATGAGAACTATCACTTCTATCCTAATTCTACTTTTTCACTCGTAAATGTGATTTTAAAAAATACTTACCTTACATAGCCATTGAAAGTGTTGAGTAAAGCTGGGCATGGTGGCTCACACATGCAATCCCAGTGATTTGGGAGGCCGAGGCAGAAGGATTGTTTGAGCCCAGGCGTGTGAGATCAACCTGGGAGACATAGCGAGACCCTATGTCTACAAAATGTTTAAAAATTAGCTAGGCGTGGTGGGGCACAACTATAGTTCCAGCTGTTTGGAAGGCTGAGGAAAGAGGATCTCTTGAGACCAGAGTTTGAGGCTGTAGTGAGCCATGATCATGCCACTGCACTCCAGCTTGGGCAATGAAATGAGACCCTGTCTCTAAAAGGAAATTTTTAAAAAAGGAAAGTATTAAATAGCATGATATATGAAAAACTTTTGTCCAACAGTAGCTGTCCAACAAACGTTGAATGATTAAGTAGATTTGAAAGGTCATACACTTTGGGGGTTAAAACACCTGGATTTAAATTCGGGATCTGTAACTTCCTAGCTTTATGGGTTTGGGTAAATTACTCAGTTTTAGTGTTTTGCCTGTGCTATCAGCATAAAGATATGCTCCACACAAGGCTGTTCTGAGGATCAAAATAGGCAATGTACCTAAAGCGGCTACAGACAGGACACTGCATTCTCAGATCATAGGAGCAACTGTGCTTCTGCTTCTCTCCCTTCTTCAAGGACACAGACAGAACCTTCTGGGCAGGGTGAGGTTTCCCAGCCTTCTCAGTCCTACTCTAGCAGGAATTAAAAATCACACTTGCAATTTCTCCTAGTGATTGATAGGCATTTCATGATGATTTTATCACTTGGTGGAGGATGAAAGCCACTCAATGATTAGCTGGATTCCTCCATTAAAACCCACCGCACAAGACGTACTCTAATTACCCACAAATTCCTGTTAGGCTTTATAGTGTAATTGCTATTCATGGTCCAATTAAGGGGCAATTGCAAGCTGAGGAAAAAAATGTGCTTTATTGCTTCAATTTTGAAATCTGTGTATCTTGGAACCTTAATCTACTGCTGGTCTACAGGGTTCCACACAGAGCAATGCCCATGCTGCTACAATGAGGCTTACGGGGCAGCCTTCTCCTTGCCAGGCTTCTACAGGAGAGCTCCCTGGCTGATAGTTGAGGCTCCAACAAGCTCCAATGTTCCACATTCTAAAAGACAGTAGGACAGGCAAGGGGATCTGCTCTTTCTGGTATGTTTAAAATGTTGAAAGAAAATCAGGCTCTTTTAGAAATGAGCTTCTAGGGTAGGTATGGCTATGTGAGGTTGGAAGATAGCCACCTCCAGAGGGAAGGCAACCTGCAAATGCTTAGAATAAATGCAGACCCCGTCCAGAGGGCTGAAAATCCAGGCAAGATTGTGTTCAAATCCTTGTTCTATCATTTTCTAGTGGTGTGATCTTGGACAGGATGGTTCTCAATGCCCAGTGTCCTCGTTTACTCAATAGGGATAATAACAGAGCTCACTCTTCAGGATAATTGTAAGGATCAAATGAGATAATGCATGGAAAGCAGCCAGCAAATAACAGTTTCATAATCAGCATCATTTTCATCACCACCATCAGCACCAACACCAATGCTACTAATCCCACTGCACATAGTTATTACATTCTGAGCAAGTGGGTCAGGAAGAGATAAACCTTCTGATTGTGGCAATGCTACATGACAGAGGTTAATAAAGGGTTAAACAACATTAAATAGGTTTCTTTACTGAGTACTGCTCTGTGCCTTTCGCTCTCTAATTTGCCTTGTAAGTCTCAAACAAAAGTGGCTATGAAGCAGCAAGGAGCAAAGTGTCCAAGAAAGTAGTCTTTGAAGTCAGAGACAGCTGGATGCAAATATCTGGTTCTGCACTAACTGGCCTCTTGACTCTCAACCTCTGCATGTATAAAATGTGTATAATTGTGATTCCTTCATAGATTTATTTATATGAGATAATATAAATAAAATTTATATGGGATTATATGAGATAATAAATAAAAAGTACTTCCCACAGTATGTGCAACTTACACATTCAATAAAATTTCTCTCACTTATTATTCTCTTTTTTTTTAAAAAAAAGAAATAGTATACTATTTCATGGAAGCTGTCCAGAGCTTCTCTTCCAACATTTATGGAATTCTATGAAGAGGACAAACATCTCTTCTGAAGCTTTCTCTCAGAACATCACAGTGCTATTGTACAAAGTGAGGGTGGATGCTGGATGCAGAAAACCAGATTTGACTGGTTTTCTGTACAATTCTCACCTCCCAGTGGATGCATAATGGAGAGGTGGTTGTGTTGCCACCAAGGGATCAATCAAATCTGCGTGAGAGAGATGTTTTTCTGAGGAGAAGCAGAGCAAGTTTCCAAGAAAGCTGGGGTTTGGGGTAAATTCAGAGTATGTCCAACTAAGCACAGAATGGAATCACTGACATGATGATGAAATATACTCCAGTGATTAAATCATTCCTTGATCTACTAGGAACTGTCTGTTTGTCAGAAAGTGTGGGGGCTTCTCCAATAGTCCTTGCTCTAAGAGGCATTGTGGAGGATGCCATGTCTGAGGTTCTCAGGGTGCCCTTGTTTCCCAGTTCCCACCTTTAGCAAGACCCTTGGAGTGTGGAACAAATTCTGCTTTCCAAGCACTACCGAGTTGGCGGGGACATTGCCAAGGTGCTTTCACCCACCTGCAGAAGATTCCACCAAGTCTTTGTCTGTATGCCCAGAGGAATAGACTTAAGGATTCCTTCATCTTCCAGAAGTTAAAACCCAGATACATAGATCTTATAGTCAAGGAGCAGGTGGTTAAGCTGCCTTTTACTATTTCACCAGAGACTTAACATCATGCTAAACAGAATGAGTCATTTTTCCTCTGAGTTTGGCCCCATGGTTCCCAGGTTCCCATTGTTTCCTCTGAGTTTGGCCCCATGGTTCCCAGGTTCCCAAGGTTAGGCAATAACCTAAACTTTCTCACACTCTGGTCTGGTCCATTTGTTTCTGCTTCAAATTTCCCAGAGCCTTATGGAGGTGAAGTTCATAGATTTTCCCGTTTATATAATTTCCTCACACTTAACAACGATCTGTTGGCTTTCATTCCCTTTAATGACCTTCTGAATGGGGACATGTTCCCTTGGCATGTCACATATCTCATGCTGGCCTGATGTCAAAAGGTGAAATAGTTTTGCATGTCAATAACCAAAAAAGGACTGCTGTCCACCCTTTTTCATGTAGGAGGCAAGTCCCAACCCAAAAGGGGAGAGTATCAGACACAGGCAGACTGGAAAAAGGTAAGGAATGAAACTTTTAGAGCCAGATAGACAAAAATTTGATGTATAGCTCTGACACTTTCTAAATATCTAGCCTTGGGCAAGTCACTTAAAGGCTTTCTGCTTCAGCTTCCTCGGCTGTAAAATTGAACTCGTGCCTGTAGACATTGTGAGATAGTGGTAAGGGTTGTGATATTACTGCCAGTATCAGTAAGAATATGAGATCCCAGGAATTAAGTATCAGGTTGTCTGTTCCACACTGGCTTCTCCAGAGATGAGTGGATATCAGTAAACGCAAACATCCCCAAAGTTTAAAGGATGATTAAAACAATCTACCATACTTATTTGTTTGCATATCTCTCTCTCCATTAGATTGTGGGTTTCTTATGGGCAGGAACTGTGTCTTATCTTCATTTGTACACCCAGTAATCAGTAATCAGTAAACATTCATTGAATGAATGCAAATGCCAGCTGCATATGGAGGCCGAATCAAGGACAGTGGCCCCCACTGCAGGAAACAGGCCAGCCTAGAATGAACACCCTCTCAGTCAGGAAAAGCCATGAACCCTGGAGAAAGGCAATAAGCTAAACTAACTGAGGACTGGGAGAAGGGCAAAGCAGTTCTGAGAATAGAGGAGCCAGTCCTGGGTGGATGTCCAGAGATGTGCAACTTCCTCAAGGGTTCAAGGATTCGGTCTAAGAGAAGGTGACAACTGAGCTCCAAGGGGCTGGGCAGGGACTGCCTCATCAGTAGGGGGATGAAAGGAAGACACTGAACAGGACCCATCATGGTTTACACAATTTGAGATTGAGCTATTTTGCTGTGGTCCTTGTAGGAGTCTTGATATAAATTCCTTCACGGCAAATGAGTTTCCCAGTGTTTGCAGACTCCTCAGGAACCTCAGGGGACTCACAGTACAGTGAGCTGTTGGAGCTGGAACAAGTTCTACAGAAGCTTAGCTGGGGTAAAATCTCAGCAGACCTTGCAAGGCCACAGTGCACACACATGCACACACATATAAATGCACCATTATTCCAAGGGCAGGAGGAGCCACCCATCAACCTGCCCAATCCTACTCCAAGGGGAAGAAGCAGGTAGGAGTGTGACTGCAGGCTTCCCATCACTCTCAGTCATAGCACCCACTGCAGAAAACCACCGTAGGGTGACTCTCCCTTGGAAGGCCCCAAGTTGATGGGCTCCAAATGTGTCAGGGTACGTGCCTGAGGAATTTCTTTCAGTAAGAGATGGGAAAACATGAGGCACAAGAGGAGGAGGAGAAGCATAAATGGGAGGGAGGCCTAAAATAAGGTAAGGAAAGAAGGACTTAATCAGCAATAAGTAAAATGACTGCCACGGTGTAGTGAGCCCAGCCTAGCCCTAAATAGGCTTCTGTTTCCAAAGTCCACTGAAGAGGAATTTATCTTAAGTTCTTGTTAATGCTCTGTACGGGGAATGCTCCTGCTGGGAGTGCCTGTGTGCACCAGGAGACAGCTGCCTTGTGCGGCTGGATGATGGTAGAATAGATGGTAATGACGTCATCGCCATCTTTGCTCCCATTAGAATAGATGGCGATTATTCCCTTTCAGCCACTGAATCATCCGAGGCTGTGTGCCTTTTCTCTGATGATGTACACAGCTTTGCCTAGCAAATCATCCTAAATGAGAGACACATTAAGGGCACTGTTGGAAAGGGTGGTCCCCTGGGAGGCTCACTCAGGCCTTCTACAGAGCCCCAGGCAGGTGCAGCTCCAGGGCCTTCCATCTCCTCCTTTGACAGTCCCTCTGGAGCAGCCAGACGCTGTCATTCAGTTATTGGGTCACATTCTATACAGGGAAACCAAGGGTAATAAAAATAGCACCTCACATTTGAAAAATGTTTTACAACTTCCAAAGTGCCTTTCATACCTGTTATCTGACTCAATCCTCAGAATACCCTTCTCCATGAGGCAGGAAAGTATCCCATTTGACAGAAAAGAACACTGCATGGCAATATCATCTACCCAGCATCCCAAAGCAGGTCCTCTTAAGCCTGCCTCAGTGGTCTTTCTTATGCTAGGTTTTTCTCCTGCTCAACAGGAGGTCGGGAGAGACGTGTCCTCTTATTTTATTGCCAAAGCCCCTCTGCCCTCCACATCCAATTGACAGCTGCATTCTGTTCGTTTTTAATCATGCTGTCTGTCACTGCCAGCCCTACCATTCTATCTTGGTGCAGACGTAACCCCACAGTCTTGCTCACTTTCCCCCTCCCCAGTGCCTCCTGCAGAAGAGAGACAACTGGCAGGCACTCTCCCCAAAATGACAAGTACGACCATGCCCCATTGCTACCCAGATTTTCGCAGTGGCTTCTGAGGACAAAGTCCTGGATCCAGCTTGGCCCACAAGATCTGTTACTGGGCTGTCAGTCACATCTCCCTGATGCTCTGTATTTCAGTGACCTATGACCCTTTCCAAATATGGAGGCCTCTCTTCTCCAGATCCTTGATCATGTGTCTGCCTTCCTGGAATTATAGCAATTGTAATCACTGTAATAATAATAATAGTGAGGACAATAAGGAAGTTGATGATGAGCAGATTGATGGCTTACTATCAGTTATCAAATGTTACCTCCTAAGAGCAACCTTCCCAATAATCCTCCCTAAGATTTTCTACCTTCTCACATCACTCCCTGTATGAGAACCCTGTCTTTATCTTGCCATAGCTTATCTTATGTATGTGTTTGCCTGGCAATGTCCTGTCTCCAATCCCACCACCACTGGCAGAGTGTGAGCTACTTAAGAATGGAGACAGCATATCAGGTGCAGTGGTTAATTTCAGATGTCAACTTGACTGAGTGAAGGGATATCCAGTTAGCTGATAAAGCATTATCTCTGCATGTGTCTACAAAAACGTTTCTGGAAGAGATTAATATTAGAATCTGTAGACTAAGTAGAGAAGATCCACCCCCACCAATGTGGGTGTGCATAACTTAATCAGTTGATGGCCCAATTAGAACAAAAAGGCAGAAGGAGGGGGTGTCTGCTCTTTGCTTGAACTGGGATGCCCATCTTCTCTTGCCTTTACATATCAGTACTCCTGGTTCTTGAACCTGCAGAATCTGGCCTTCCTGGGACTCTGGTTTACCTGGGACTTCTCAGTCTCTGTAATCATGAAGCCAGTCTCTCATAATTAATCTCATTCTACGTATCTATATATGTTCTACTGGTTCTGTTTCTCTGGAGAACATCATGTGTGTTTACTCTGTGGCCTTATGCCTAGAACATGCCTATGGTCATGGGGTTAAATGAGTCAAGACCATTTGACTGATGAGGAATATGAGACTCAAGTAACTTAATTAACTGCTTAAGTTCAACCAGGTCTGAAGGGTACAGCCAAGAGTTGATTCATGGTTTGCTGTCCCTAAAGCCAGCTTCTGGTCTCAAGGTCGTATAGTCCCCTTCTCTACTGTCCCCAAGACAGTGTGTCTCAGCACACATGACCTCACATGCTCCCTGTCCCCATTAAGGACCCCTTAGTACTTAACCTGTCTTGTAACTGCCCATTCATGTATGTCTAGACTACAAGCCACTTGACTTCAGGAATGGTGTCTCATTTACTAGAATATCTCTACTTCTTGTTATGGTAATTGAAACCAAGAGGGTGCTGTCTATGTTGAATAAATACAGAAGTAAGCATTTTACCAGGTGCCCCTAGACTTAACATTATTCTAAACCAGTGCTGCTCAAAGTGTGGTCCCTGGACTAGTGACATTCCCTGAGAACTTGTTATAAATACAGATTCTCAAGCCTCATCTAGATATACTGAATCAGAAACCTGGGGTGTGGTCCAACTATTTGTGTTTTAAAAAGCATCCCAAGTTATTCTGACACACACTAACTTTGAGAATCACTGCCATAGACCAAGGACTGACACACCTAAGCAAACTTAACACAGTCCTGGCTGATTCCCAGATGCCCTTGCGCCATGGGATGCTTTGGTCTCTGAGTTAAAGGCACTGCAAAGTGTAATCACCGAACCCATTTTTGAAGTCAGCCACAGCACATCCTGCCATAGAGGGCACGCTCACACAAGCCCTTCTCTACACAGTGTCTTCTTGGTCTCCTGGAAGAACCTCCTGCCATGGAAGGAGCCCTGTGCAATGGGGTTTTCCCCACCCATGACACACCTCCAGACCTCCCCAACACCATTTGTGTCTATGGCACACCATGCATGTTCTCCAGAATCTGACTTCCTAGCTGTACCTCAGAGCCCCCTTTGCAGGATCTGTGTTCCTACCTTGTACTCAGTGAGAATGCCAGGTTGGCCCTACTCCTTCAGGTGCTATCAAAGGTCCTGCTGCCTTCATTTGTTCTTCTGCTCCTTAAGAAGCTGGATGAGTCCAATCTCATTTCCCAGATTCCTGATGCTGAGAAACTACTATCCTCCTCCCAACACCAGTGCAGATTGGAGTGGCCCTCTGGAGATGAAGCGATTTTACTAATGGCTTTCTTCATAGTCAAGCACACTAACTAGTATTTCCTTGTCCTCACCTGTGTTCAGCTATGCCCCTAATATTTCAGACTTGACATCACTCAACCTGCCTGAAGACTGGATTTTGCAGAAGCTAGCACTTCCCTAACAACATTACATGCTCTTCCAACTTCACCCCGCTTGACAAGAGACTCACTATCTTCTAAAGTGGTCCATTTCATTTCTAAAGACTTCTGGCTGTTAGAGTGTCCTCATATGATCACATTCTTCTTCTCCATAACATCTGCCCACAGCCCATGGATCTACAGGCCCATTTTTAGCCTCCCTTCTCTACAACCTCCACTCAGAAGTACTTGCTGATGGCTCCCAAAGCACCACCATAACTCTGGGGATGCTTCAAGCCTTATCTGCTTTTTTTTTTCCCTCACTAATACATATTTTATTTGTAATGAAATGGAGGCTATGAGAGCCTGCATGAGTCATGCAGTGCTACAAGGCCAGTGTTTCCAGGTTAGGGAAGCAGATGCCAGTGCTGATAAGAGAGAGAAGCAAGTCTCTAAAAATGTGTCGGTGACTGCCTGGAGCTTCCCAAAAGCTTAGCTCTGAGCACAGGAACATTCCTACTTCAGAATAGCATCATTTTATTTTTAGAACATGCCCTGTGGAACTACAAGCTTTGAGGGACACGGAAAGAACATGAACCTTCTCAAATTGCTGCAAACCTGTTATGGGAGCATGAGAGAGGAAGCTTACAAGAAGAGGGAAATGCCAAAGACTGGGAGGATAAGGGGGATGGAGGTTACTGGCTAGGCCCAAGCAGCCCTGGCGGGAACATCTAAACCCAGGTCAAGAACTCTGGTGCAACTCTTAGTTCAGGTGAATGAAATTCTACAAGTTCCAGCCCATCTCCTCTGACCATACAGGACCTTAGTCACTTTAATAGTATCACTGCAAATAAATCTGACTGGGCAATAATCAGAAACTTCCTGCCTCATCCATTTATTAGTTTCTTTCTTTCTTTCTTTCTTTCTTTTTTTTTTGAGAAGGAGTCTCGCTCTGTCGCCCAGGCTGGAGTGCAGTGGCCAGATCTCAGCTCACTGCAAGCTCCTCCTCCCGGGTTTACGCCATTCTCCTGCCTCAGCCTCCCAAGTAGCTGGGACTACAGGCGCCCGCCACCACGCCCGGCTAGATTTTGTATTTTTTAGTGGAGACGGGGTTTCACCGTGTTAGCCAGGATGGTCTCAATCTCCTGACCTCGTGATCCGCCCGTCTCTGCCTCCCAAAGTGCTGGGATTACAGGCTTGAGCCACCATGCCTGGCCCGTTTATTAGGTTTGAAGATCAACTGACCTTCTAGTGATAATTCTGAAGTGTAGCCCCCGAATAACTCAGGCATATTAACATGAGTCCTGGAATCAAACAAACCTACTTTTAAATCTTTGCCACTCATTAGCTCTAGGACATTGGATAAATTACTTTACCTCCTAGAATCTAAAATTCCCATATTATAAATGGGCATAGCAATAAATAACTTATTTAGAAGAGGAAAATAAACAATACATGGGAGGTTGCAGCAAATAATCATGAGTATCAAATGGAAGACTAGACCTTTTCTAGTCTAACTTCTTTTGCACACATCTGTAGGGTTTCTCCATCACTGCCTCCTTGAATAAGCCCTTCCTTGATTCCCCAGCCACATGATCTGGATTCATGTTCTTGCTTCCACATACATTCCTGGTGGCTGGTCCCAGGTGCACTTTTCCTGCTTTCTTTTAAATTTGTATCTTGTGTACCTGGAAGTTCCAACATCTCCACCCAGCACTTTGATGTCCACTTTTGTTTTGCAGCCTTAGATCTGACTCTACCTACCTGCAACTGGATTGGGCTTGAACTGACCCAATTTGGTATTGAGAAAAGAAAGGTTGAAGGGTTAACGTAGAAAGAAAAAAAAAACCACCACAGTGGAAGGGGAGATAAAATATTTTCCTGCCATAGGAATACCCATTCCTGCCTATCTTTTGCAAAGTAACATCATGCCTAATTCATATAACCTAAAATGCTGAAATAAGTTCCTCAGATTCCTAAAATAAGAAAATCTGTGTTTCCTGGCTTCCCATGACAACTTTGGGTTTGACTAGAGTACCTGACAAGGCAGGACCTAAGGCATCAGAGTGTTTCAGGATGGCAGAGAAGGAAGAGTCCCTCTGGGACATAGACCTGAAACTCAAAATGAAATACCCACACGTAATCTAGGTGAGACCTGGGAGCCATAACATGAATAGGATCCTCAAAGGAGGAAACAGAACTGGGAAAGGGTACCATTGAGCCTTGGGGCAAAAAACTATTTATGCATAGATGGCTAAGATCTAGGGCTGGAGAGGAATTCTTGTAGCCTGGATTTCTTCCTAGCTTGCCTTTTGTGTCTCCACTCCTACAGTGGTGTACAGTTTTACCATGAAGAATGGGTTCTTGGAGTCTCTTCATGGCTTAGTCTGGTCTTTCTATTCTGCCAGGATTATACCACGTTGAGAGATACAAATGTCCTAGGCACTCATCTGTCTGGAAGACAGGTGACATGCAGTGATCGAGTTGGGTCAGAGGGACTGGGTCACCAGATGTGGACTTGAGAAAAGCTCTACCACACATCCACTGAATGACTTTGCAGTTAGTTCTTAGCATCTACAAACCTCCATTTCCTCATTTGCAAAATAAGGTAGGAGCCATACTTATGTTCACAATGTTATAGGAAATGAAAAAATAAATGGATATCATTTTACACAGTCTGAAATGTAATAGGACTATCAGATATTGGTATCATCAATATATTTTTACCTATAGTTTTGGAATAAGAGTAATTGATTCAAGTAATTATGTTATGAAGCTATGAATCATTTATTAGGGCTGTTCTCCATGAACAAACACTGTGTGAAGCTCCATGGGCAATAAAAAGAAACAAAGTTTGATTCACAAGCTCAAGGAATTTATTGGATGACTAGATGAAGTAAGACAAATAAATGTCATATGAGAAGTAAAGTTAGCCTATTCAAAGACATCTAAAAATGCTGTGCCATTGGAGGAGGGAAGGTGACTTGTGTTTACCAAGTGTCTGCTTTGTCCCAGGCATTATGTTAGAGGCTTACAAAGCATATTTCCCGTAATCCTCCCAAATACATTGTGGGGCAGGTTCTATTACTCTCCTCACTAATAGTTGTGAACTGAGGCTCAGAAGGGCCAAGTGACTTTCCAAGGAGCCCTGACTAATAGACAATAAAAGAGATTTTAGGCTGGGCACAGTGGCTCACACCTGTAATCCCAGCACTTTAGGAGGCCAAGGCAGGTGGATCACCTGAGGTCAGGAGTTCAAGCCCAGCCTGGCCAACATGGCTAAACCCCATCTCTACTAAAAATACAAACATTGGCTGGGCATGGTGGCAGGTGCCTGTAATCCCAGCTACTTGGGAGGCTGAGGCAAGAGAATTGCTTGAACCTGGGAGGTGGAGGTTGTAGCAAGCCAAGATTGCACCACTGCAATCCAGCCTGGGTGACAGAGTGAGACTCTGTCTCAAAATAAATAAATAAATAAATAAACAAATAAATAAATAAATGAGAGAGAGAGAGAGAGAGACAGATATTTTAATCCATCTGGCTGACTCTTAAGTTCTGCTCTTTCTGGACTATCTCACTGACTCTAAGGAGAGAAAGGGTAAAGAGGAACCATGCGACTATACACTTCCTTTAGAAGGGATAACTTGTTATTTCTGCATTTTTTATTGGATAATAAGGAAGCTATAAGTAGTTCTGCAAAAGGAAAGTGTAAATCATGGAATTTTTTCTGAAATGTTAAACTGTGAAAACAAAAGCACAGATTCTCTCTTCCAGTGCTGGGTGTGAATAATACAGTTTGGACTGGAAAAGTAACCTCATGCAGGATTCTTGATGGTTATTGTGGGGAAGCATCCAATGATGATTAATTGGAAACCAGCCCAGAATACCTTTATGAGTAAATGAGCCATGGACATTTTCTAACCTACAATCTCAGAATGTATATCCCAGATAAAACAACAGACATGGCTTAAAAAAAAAAAAAAGAAATAAAGAAAGAAACAACTTTGTTTGCAAGCATAAGGAATGCACCTTTGTAGATATTAATAGAAGGTGGGGAAAAAACACATTTATTTACTAATTAATGTACCAGCTATTGTGATGCTCAGTGTTTTGCATACACTGATTGAGTGTTAAGCAAAGCAATATTGAAATAGAATCACAATGGACCTAGAGGAGCAAAAGGATTACCCAGAATACTTGGTTTCGATGCAATGAGGACATAATCATGGAGTTCCCAGGGAAAGCCTGCATAAAAGGGAAGACCACAGAGAGGAAATTGGGGCTGAAGATGGGGTGGAGAGATAGGACGATCAACACCTGATGAAATTGTTATAGACCTTTAATCCAGGTGCACCTGAAGCCAGGTCCATCCCTGGATTCCATGGTTGTGAAAGCCATTAACATTTTCTCTTAGGTTTAGCTAGCTTGAGTTGGAGTGGCCTCTACTTACAACTGAAAGACCCCTGATGGATATAGAAATGAGCTTCTGGTTTGTCTCCAGCAATCAAGATGATGCCAATCATATAGTAGATGCTCAAAGATATTTTTAGAATGAGTAAATGATATGCTTAATCCTTACAAGCAATTACAAGCAATGACTCAGAAATAGGACCCACGGCTCTTGATTTCTAGCTCATTGCTTCTTCAATTATTTTACATGACCTTTGGCAAAACAAGGAAAGACTTCTGCCTCCACTACATAGAGAGGAATGTTTTCTTTTTTTAATTATCTTTTTTAGATTAAAAAATTCTACAAGCAATACATTAATACTTTTCCATCATAAAAGATCCACCCACTCCACCACACTCCTACTCCATTCTCAATCACAGTTTGCTCTGTACTCTAATAGACCTTCTTCTATGCATTTATATAAAGTTAATTAAGTATCAAGTTGATGATAATCTTTTAAATAAAAGTAACATTTTAATTTGCCTTAAAATAACCCAAGCAATATATGGGGGGAGGTTGGTGGGATTTAGATAAAATAGAATGGTCTGAACTGATAATTGTTGAAGTAGTGTGGTGGATATGTGGAGATTTGTCACCCTATTCTCTCTACTTTTGCGTGTGCTTGACATGTACAAAACATACAAAAATAAAAAAGTTATTGTAAAATGAATGTGTGTGTAAAGAATTGAAAAACACAGGAAAAGCAAAATAAGAATATTAAAGCATCATTTATTTAAGTGTATACTCTTGCATGTCATTATAGACCCTATGTGTACACACACACAAACACAGACACACACTTATACATAATTCTTTTTTGATATTTTATTTAGCCAAAATTAGATTAAAGTGTATTTTTTTATTATCCATATTTTTGTTATCATTTTTATTTTATTATTTGAGGGGGCACTTTATCTCTCCATGTTTACATGTCAATATTAAATATTTTTTCTTAATAATGCCAATTTAAATTTTTCTAACCTTGTTTAACAATTCATTAATTTGTCTACAAACATCTATTATAGGACCAGTTATTACCTACTTTTTATGCCCTTTAAAACTCATGGAAAAATAAAAACAGCTTTGTTGAGATAATTAGCATATAATTCACCCATTTAGAGTGTAAGGGTCCATGTTTTCTAGTATATTCATAGAATTATGCAGCCATCACAACAATCTACTTTTATAATATTTTTATCACTCTCCAAATTAGTAATCACTCTTCATTCCCCACCTCCCTCTCCACAGCCTCGGAATACCTTCTATTTCTAGACATTTGCCTATTCTGGACATTTTATGTAAAGGAAATCCTATAATATGTGATTTTTTGTAAATGGATTTTATTTTTACTTAGCTTGTTGTTTTCAAGAATTGTCTGCTATAACATGTTGTGGTACTTTATTTCTTTTTGTGACCAAATAATATTCTGTTTTATGAACATACCACATTTTGTTTATACATTATTAGCTTTAGGGCATTTGGACATTTTCTACTTTTTAGACCTTACGGGTAATGCTACTATAAAAACTTGTGTTCAAGATTTTGTGCAGACATGTGCTTTCATTCATCTTGAGTGTGTATCCAGGTGTAGAAATTGTTGGGTAAATGGTAACCCTATGTTATGCATTTTTTAGAAACTTCCAAGTTGCACAATCTAAATTTGTGAAATATACTGTCTGTGAATTATATTCAATAA
Source organism: Mandrillus leucophaeus (assembly GCF_000951045.1). Taxonomy (NCBI): domain Eukaryota; kingdom Metazoa; phylum Chordata; class Mammalia; order Primates; family Cercopithecidae; genus Mandrillus; species Mandrillus leucophaeus. The sequence goes on along the minus strand of NW_012105231.1, from coordinate 1,936,512 downwards.
AACGTTTTAGAAAGGTGTTAAACATTTCTCTTCAAGGCTTATTTTAAAATAGTTTACTGCTACTAGTGAGGTTCCTTACTGGGTTATTTATTGAATGTGCTGAAAATTCAATGAGAGTAGTTGGTTGGAACTGGAAAATTTATCATCCCTTTCTGAGTTCTGATAATTGCTTTGCTTACATGTCTTTGGTCATTCTTTGTCTGGCCCTGGGGGTGGGGAAAATTACCCCATATATACACAGACACAGATGCAAAGAAAAACCTATGAAACTTTCTGTTTATCTCTGTGTATCTTCTTGCTCCGTAGTAGTTACCCTGGAAATTCTAGCTGCCTCAGCCTTAACAAACTCTCATCTCTTTATCCTCAACTCAGTGAGACCACAGTTCTATGATTGAACTCTCCTTCCCTCCCACTGGAAAACCTTTCTGCAGAAAGTAGCTCAGGATCAGGCAATTATAGATCTCATCTTATTTGTTTCTTTTTACTCAAACATTACAGTCCTGTAATACCATTTTTATTTTTTTTAAGGTTTTGTCCAGTTTCTACTTGTTTATGTAAGAAGAATGCCACACTCTATGTCCATTTTGCATTCTATGAATGAATACCTGAGGCTGGGTAATTTATGAAGAAAATATGTTTATTTGGCTTATGGTTCTGCAGGCTGTACAAAAAGTATGGTACCACCATCTGCTTTTGGTGAGGGACCTCCGGAAGCTTCTAATCATCGCATGAAGCAAAGAGGAGCAGGGATTACATGGCAAGAGGAAGGAAGCAATAGAGAGAAAAGTGCGGTGAGAGGCCCTTTTCAACAATCAGATCTCATAGGAACTAATAGAGCAAGAACTCTCACTAATCTCAGGACAGCACCAAGCCTTTCATGAGGGATCCGCCCCCATAACCCAAACACCTGCCACCAGAACCAACCTCCAACTTGGGAATCCAATTTTGACCCGATTTGGAAGGAATAAATATTCAAACAATATCATAGAATAAATTCAGTGTTTCTTCAACCTTGGCTAAAAACACTACTTTGTTTTTTGAGCTGCACCTCCCCAAATGGATTTCATTTATCACAATTGGTTTTCCTGTAGACATGGGGTAAGCAGGTCTGATAAATCACTGTAACGTAGCTGCTCTGAGTTTTAGGTATCCATTTGGATTTCAGAGTTGTCTGTTTTTACTTGGAAAATATGCCCACAAATGAAAAAATTATTCTATGAGTTTATTGAGGGAAGACAGAAATGTATTCTGCTGAAATTGTTAAAACGCTCTTGCTAACAAATAAAAGTCATGGCTATAGTTTATAGTGTATCACTTCTTTTTAGTGTGTATCCCTTCCCAACAATTACATAATGATAGAAAACAGGAATACTTCAGATATATTGAGGGTTCAGTTCCAGACCACTGCAATAAAGTACCTATCACAGTAAAGTGAGTCACAGGAATTGTTCAGTTTCTCAGGGCATATAAAGTTATGTTTACTCTAGGTGATAGTTAACTGTACAAGCAAAGCAATGTACATATCTTAACTTGTCACTACTTTATTGCTAAAAAATGCTAACAACTATAGTGGGCAGAGTGGCTAATAACTCTACTCCAGTACTTTGGAAGCTCAAGTGGGAGGATCTCTTGAGGTCAGGAGTTCAAGACCAGCCTAGCAACATAGCAACCCTGTCTCTACACACATGTACAAAAAATACTCACAATTATCCGAGCCTTCAGCAAGTCAAAACCTTTTTGCTAGTGGGGTTTTGCCTTGCTGTTGATGACTACTGACTGCTCAGATCTGGTCATGGCTGCTGAAGACTGAGGTAGCTGTAACAATTTCTTAAGACAATAATGAAGTTTGCCACATCAATTGACTATTAATTGATAGCACTTTACCCACAGTAGAAGTTCTTTCACAGTTGGAGTCAATCCTCTCAAACCCTGCCACTGATTTATCAGCTAAGTTTATGGGATGTTCTAAACCTTTTGTTGCCATTTTAACAATGTTCACAGCATCTTCACTAGGAGTAGACTCTAGAAACTTTCTTTGCCTATCCCTAAGAAGCAACTCCTCATTCAAGTTTCGTTATGAGATTGCAGCAATTCAGTCACATCTTCAGGCTCTACATCTAACTGTAGTTCTCTTGTTCTTTCCACTACGTCTGCAGCTACTTCTTCCATTGAAGTCTTGAACACCTCAAAGTCATCTATGAGGGTCAGAATCAACTTCTTGTACATTTCTGCTATTGTTGATATTTTAACATCAACCCACAAATAACAAATGTTCTTAACGGCATGCAGAACGTTGAATTCTTTTCAGGAAGTTTTCAATTTAGTTTACCCAGACCCATCAGAGGAATCACTGTCTATGGAACGTATTGCCTTACAAAATGTATTGCTGAAGTAATAAGCCTTAAAAGTCATAATTACTCCTTGATCCATGGGGTACAAATGGATGTTGTGTTAACATAAAAATGTTAATCTCCTTATACGTCTTCATCAGAGCCCCAGATGACTAGATGTGTTATCACCAAGCAGTAATATTTTGAAAAGAATCTGTTTTTTTTCCAAATAGTAGATCTCAATAGTGGGCTTAAAATATTTGGTATATTGTAAACAGATGTGTTGTCATCCAAGGTTTGTTGTTTCATTTATAGAGAACAGACAAAATATATTAGCATACTTCTTAAAGGCCCTAAAATTTTCAGAATGCTCAATGAACATTGGCTTCCACTTAAACTCACCAGCTACATTAGTCCCTCATAAGAGAGTCAGCCTGTCCTTTGAAGCTTTAAAGACAGGCATTGACCTCTCTAGCTATGAAAGTCCTAGAGGGTATCTTCTAATATAAGGCTGATTTTTCTGCATTGAAAATCTATTGTTCAGTATAGTTACCTTAGCTATATCTTCTGGATAACTTGCTGCAGCTTCTCCATCAGAACTTGCTGCTTCATCTTCCACTTTTATATTATGGAGATAAATACCTTAAGCCTCATGAACCAACATGTGCCGGCTTTTAGCTTTTCTTCTGCAGCTTCCTCACCCCTGTTAGCCTTCATAATATTAAAGAGAGATAGGGCCTTGCTCTGGATTATACTTTGACTTACAAGAGTGTAGTGGCTGGCCTGACACTATATCCAGACCACTAAAACTTTTTCTATCTCAGCAAAAATGCTGTTTCACTTTTCTGTGTTCACTGGAGTAGCACCTTTCTTTTCTTCAAGAACTTTTCTTCACACTTGTAACCCGGCCAACTGGCACAAGAGGGCTAGCTTTCAACCTATCTTGGCTTCTGATATGCCTTTCTTTACTAAGCTTGATTATTTCTGACTTGATTTACAGTGAGTGACATGAAACTCTTCCTTTTACTTCAACACTTTGAGGCCACTTTAGGATTATTAATAAGCCTAATTTAATACTGTTGTGCCTCAGAGAATATGGAGGTTTGAAGAGAAGGACAGAAATGGGGCACTGGCCAATTGATGGAGCAGTCAGAACACACAAATTTATCAATTAAGTTTGCCATCTTACATGGGTACAGTTTGTGGTACCTAGAAACACACATCAAAGATCACTGATCACAGATCACCATAACATATATAATAAAAATAATTAAAATTGAAATACTGCAAGAATTGCCAAAATGTGACACAGAGACATGATTTGAGCACATGCTGTTGGAAAAAAATGGCACTGATGAACTTTCTTGACACAGGGTTGCCACAAACTTTTAATTTGTGAAAAAAAGGCAATATCTGCAATGTACAGTGAAGCAAAACACAATAAAATAAAGTATGTGCCTTAGCCCATTTGCATTGCTATAAAGAAATACCTGAGGCTGGGTAATTTATAAAGAAAAGAGTTTATTGGGTTCATGGCTCTTCAGTCTATACAAGAAGCATGGCACCAGTATTTGCTTCTGGTGAGGACCTCAGGAAGTTTTCATTCATCATGGAAGATGAAGGAGAGTAGGCATCAATGGCAAGAGAGAAGGAAAATAGAGAGAGGAGGAGGTGGCAGGCTCTCTTCAGCAACAAGTTTTCCTGGGAACTATTAGAGCAAGAACTCACTAGTTACTCCTAGGATGGCACCAAGCTTCTTATGAAGAATCCACCCCCATAACACAAACACCTCTCACCAGGCCCCCCTCCAACACTGTGGATCAAATTCGAACATAAGATTTAGAGGGGAAAAATACCCAAACTATATCAGTATGCCTGTATTTTGATCTGAAACCCTTATAGTGTTGCTACCTGTGAACTATGTAAGGACAGGGCCAGGTATTATTTCTCCTCATCTCTCCAGTTTCTGGATTTGTCCTGACATAAAGTATGTATTAAGCTACTGTAAGCATTGAATAAGTGACTGTTAAGAATAAAAGATTATATAAGTGTCCCAGATCCTCCTCAAAGATTCTTTGTCAGAGATCTCTAAAATGTTAAAAGACACATTTTATCAAACCTCATATTAAAGGAAGAAGGAGGGACAAAGATGAGACACAGAGGGATGTGCAGCCAAGACCAAAACAAAAGTAACTCTAAGTTCAGTCAACAGTTGGGTTTTTTTCTCCTTGGATCAGGGCTGCTGAGTTCCCATGAGTCAGCATAGTGAGATCTAATTGAAATAGATGTAAGTTCAGAAATTCATTTTATTCTGGAAGTAAAAGAATTTGCTCCAGTAGTAACATGCTCCTCAATATTTAACACTCAACATGGCCGCCTCCTCTGCTCAAATTGAGCACAGACAAGGATTACTTCCAGCATGGGCTATAAAACATGGTGAATTTAACAAATATGGTGGAGTAGGGAGCTCCAGGTGAAAGACAACTAAAATGATGGAAAAAACTGTCAGAATTAACTTTTGCAGAACCCTGTAATGTAGTCAAAAACTTAGAATAATCAGGGGAAAATTTAGTAAAGAAGTAAGTGGTTGCATTATAGTAAGAGAACCTTGTGGTATTTTAAATTACCCACCTACCACACTCCCGCTCCACAGAATACCAAGAGTCATATAAATGGCAGTGTGAATTCCTGGTGCAGGTTACAAGTGCCACAAATAACAATATAGCCCTTATTCTTAAAAAAATTTTTTTAAAAGTTGTGTACTTTAACCTGTCTGTGCCTCCCTCAGAGCCACAACTTACACAAGACCTGTGTTGGTTTTGCCTAACTGAGAGACTTCCTAGGGCAGGGGCAGTCCCTTGGGAAGTTTTTAGTGAAACGTTTAAGGTCAAAGTATTGGCTTTCAGCAGCCTGCAGTAAGGGAGAACAATTAGAACAAGCAGTATGCAGACCAAAAAGTCAGCAAAAGAAGAGACTGGGAAACAAATTATGTAGGGGAATGAGGGCTTTTTAAAGATTTCTGTGTACAGTGGAGAATCAAGAATGCAAAGGCCATTCCATGGATGGATGAATGCTCAAAAAAGGACTAAGAAGACATTAAGATTTCACCTCTGGCTAATATTCAGGTTCAACACAGGCAAAAAACAAAGTTTAAGGTGGAGTTGTAAATGCTTTGACTAACCATTGAAGAATTACCCTAATACGGAAGCAATCTACAATGGCTTGGAAAGGTTGTTTGTTTGTTTTTTCTTTTCTTGGCTCCAGGTACTTAAGAAAACATCGTCAAAACACCATATATGACATAGAACATATACATTAGAAGAATAGTGTAGGATAGTCATTAACAAATAATAACTCCTGTAGAACAGGAACACAAACCTAGGGGGTGGAAAGAATATTATTTCTATAGTTGCCATAGTAAACATTTAGAAAGCTTAAGTTTCAGAAAAAATTATCAAGCATGCAAAGAAACAAGGAATTATGTCACATTCAAAAGTGAAAAAAGAAATTAATAGAAACTGCCTCTAAGGAAGCACAGATATTAGACTTACTAGACAAAGATTGCATTAAATATGTTTGAATGCCAAAGCAAACCATGCACAAAGAATGAATGGAAACTAGAAGAACAATGTCTCACCAAACAGGGAATATCAACAAAGATATAAAAACTGTAAAAAAGGAACCAAATAGAAATTCTGGTGCTGAAAAGTATAATAACTCTAATTAAACATTTACTAGAATGGTTCATATCAAATTTGAGACAGGAGAAGGAAGGAAGAATCAGTGAACACAAGAAGAAGTCAATTGAGATTATTCAGTCTGAAAAGGAGAAAGTGAAAAGAAGGAGAAAAAAAGAGCTTAAGAGACATATGAGACACCATAAAGCATAGGAGCACACTCTTGATGAGAATCTCAGAGGGAGAGGACAGAGAAAAAGGGGAAAAAAGAATCTTTGTAAAAGTGTTGCCCAGAAATTTAGCAGACATGAATACACAATCCAAAAAGCCCAATGAGCTATATGCATGATGAACTCAGAAATATTCAAAAATTATAATCAGCTTGCCAAAAATGAAGACAAAGATAAATTCTTGGAAGTAGCAAGACAGAAGCAATTGTCGTATACAGAAATCTTCAATAAGATTAACAACTAATTTCTTTTCTGAAACCATAGGAGCCAGTTGGCAATGGGATCATATATTTAAAGTACTAAAAGAAAAAGAGAAACCTGTCAACTAAAAATTCTGTATCTACCAAACTATCCTATTAAAATGAATAAAAATTAAGATAGTCCCTTATTAAAAAATAATTAAGGTATTCATTACTAGTATACCCACACAACAAGAAATGTTAAAAAAAAAAAAAAAAAACTCCACTAGGTTGAAATAAAAAGATATTTAATACAAACTCTAAGCAGTATGAAAAAATAAAAAGCATCAGAAAAAGTAGCTAAAGATCTAAATTAAAGCCAGTGCTTTTACATTTTTTGTATCTTCTTTTTTCCCTACGTGATTTATAGATAACAGCAAAAAATAATCATTGTTAAGCTGTGATAAAGGGAATATGATATATAAATATATAACTGTTATAATGAAAACATAAGGAGGGGGTAGATGAAGCTGTGAAGGAGCAGAATTTTTGCGTAATACTGAAATGATGTAAATAATTTCAAACGTGATTGTTATAAACTTATATATTAATTGCAATATCTATGGTAATTACTAACAAAACACTAAAAATAAATTTATATAGAAATAAAAGTGATGCACTAAAAATTAATTATGGGGAAATACATAGATGGAAAAATGTAGGAATATAAGTATAAAAAAGGCATAAGATACATAGCAACAAATAGCAAAAAGACTGAAGTAACTCCTCCTTTACCAATAATTACTATTTATTTATATTTATTAGGAGATGGAGTCTCACTCTGTTGCCTAGGCTGGTCTCAAACTTTTGACTTCAAGTGATCCTCCTGCCTTAGCCTCCCAAATATGTGAAATTACACGTGTGTGCCACTGTACCTGGTAGTAATTGTAAACTGTAAGTGGCTTAAGTTCTCCAATGAAAAGTCAGAGATTGGGAGACTACATAAAAATCATCCAACTATATGCTCTTTAGAAGAGACCAAATATTTGACAAGGCAAAGGGAAGGGATGGAAAACATAATACATTCAAAAAGAAGTCTGGGGTAGCTATACTAATATCAGACAAATTAGACATAGAAAATTGTAACAAGAGAAAAAGAAGGACATTGTGTACTAATAACATGGTCAATTCACTGGGAGGATGTAACAATTATAACCATATATGCACCTAACAACAGAACCCTAAAATATATAATGCACAAACCCACAAAATTGAAGTGAGAATTAGACAATTCTACAATAATAATTGTTGATTTAATATCCCATGTTCCATAATAAACAGAATATTTGCACTGAACATCAATAAAATATTAAGGATTTAACAACTCTATAAACCAACCAGATATAAAAGACATATGCAGAGCATTCAATTGAACAATAGCAGAACAGACATTCTTCTCAAGGCTGCATGGAGTATTGAAATATTCTTTAAGTGTAATCATATGTTAGGCCACAAAATGCCTTTCAATAATTATAAAATAGCAAAAATCACACAAGGCACAGATATTGAGATCATAAAGTATCATCTTGTTAAGATGACAACATTATCCAAAGCAATGCCAAATTCAATGCAATTTCTATTAAAAACTCAAGACTTTTCTCTCTCTCTTTTCTTTCTTTCTCTTTCTTTCTTTCTTTCTTCCTTTCTTTCTCACAGAAGTGGAAAACTGTGCCTTAATTCTGAAAATGCAAAACAAAGTTGGAAGCCTCATACTTCCCAATTTTAAAATGTACTATAAATCTAAAGTGATCAAAAGAGTGTGGTACTTAAATTAGGAGAGACATACAGATCAATGGAATATACTGACAGTTCAGATGTGAAGTCATAAGTCTATGGTCAAATGATTTTTGACAAGAGTGCCAAGGCAATTCAATAGGGGTAAGAATAGGCTGTTTAACAAGTGATGTTAGGACAACTAGATATCTATATGCAAAAAAAAAAAAAAAAAAAAAAAAAAAAGAAGTTGGACTTTTTACCTTATACCATGTAAAAAAATTAACTCAAAATAGATCAAAGACTTAGATAAAAAAATTATAACCAACAAAAAAATCTTACAACAAAACATATGGGTAAATCTTTATGACCTTGAATTTGGCAATGGATTCTTAAATATGATATCAAAAGCATAAGTAACAAAAGAAAAAGCAGAAAAATGAGACTTAGTCAAAATGAAAAACCTTTATTCATCAAAAGACATTATCAAGAAAGTAAAAAGACAACCTAAAGAATGGGATAAAATATTTACAAATTACATATTTGAGAAGGGTACAGAATACATAAAATACTCGACAACCAAAAGACAAACAACTCAATTTCATTTTAAAAAATGAAAAAATACTTCAATAGACATTTCGTGAAGAAATATATATAAATGCCCTGAAGGTACATGAAAATATATTTAACAACATCGATCATTAAGTAAAAGCAAGTCAAAAATCACAGTGAGATAACATTCACACCCACTAGGATGGCTATATGTGGTTTTTTAAATTAATTAATTAATTTCTTCATTATTAAAGTAAGGTTTAGGTAGAAGGTGGGATTGAGGAGAGCCCTTGCTTTTTTTTTTTTTTTTCTTTTTTTCTTTTTATTATATTTTAAGTTCTGGGATACATGCGCAGAGCGTGCAGGTTTGTTACACAGGTATACATGTGCCATGGTGGTTTGCTGCACCCGTCAATCCATCATCTACTTTAGGTATTTCTCCTAATGGTGTTCCTCCCCTAACCCCCACCCACTGACAGGTCCCAGTGTGTGATGTTCCCCTCCCTGTGTCCATGTGTTCTCATTATTCAACTCCCACTTATGAGTGAGAACATGCAGTGTTTGGTTTTCTGTCCCTCTGTTAGTTTGCTGAGAAAGATGGTTTCCAGCTTCATCCATGTCCCTGCAAAGGACAGGAACTCATCCTTCTTTATGGCTGCATAGTATTCCATTGTGTATATGTGCCACATTTTCTTTATCCAGTCTATCACTGATGAACATTCGGTTGATTACAAGTCTTTGCTATTGTGAACAGTGCTGCAATAAACATACATGTTTATGTGTCTTTACAGTAGAACGATTTATAATCCTTTGGATATATACCCAGTAATGGGATTGCTGGGTCAAATGGTAGTTCTGGTTCTAGATCCTTATCAATTGCCACACTGTCTTCCATAATGGTTGAACTAATTTACACTCCCACCAACAGTGTAAAAGCATTTCTATTTCTCCACATCCTCTCCAGCATCTGTTGTTTCCTGACTTTTTAATGATTGCCATTGTAACTGGCATGAGATGTATCTTATTGTGGTTTTGATTTGCATGTCTCTAATGATCCGTGATAATGAGCTCTTTTTCATGTGTTTATTGGCCACGTAAATGTCTTCTTTTGAGAAGTGTCTGTTCATATTCTTCACCTACTTTTTGATGGAGTTCTTTCTTTTTCTTTTTATTTCTTATAAATTTGCTTTAGTTCCTTATAGATTCTGGACATAGAACTTTGTCAGATGGAGAGATTGCAAAAATTTGCTCCCATTCTGTAGGTTGCCTGTTCACTCTGATGATGGTTTCTTTTGCTGTGCAGAAGCTCTTTAGTGTAGTTATATGCCATTTGTCAATTTTGGCTTTTGTTGCCATTACTTTTGGTGTTTTAGTCATGAAGTCTTTGCCCATGCCTATGTCCTGAATGGTATTGCCTAGGTTTTCTTCTAGGGTTTTTATGGTTTAGATCTTATGTTTATGTCTTTAATCCATCTAGAGTTAATTTTTGTGTAAGGTGTAAGGAAGGGGTACAGTGTCAGTTGTCTGCATATTGCTAGTCAGTCTTCCCAACACCATTTATTAAATAGGGAATCTTTACCCCATTGCTTTTTTTTTTTGTCAGGTTTGTCAAAGATCAGATGGTTGTAGATGTGTGGTGTTATTTCTGAGGTTGTAGATGTGTGGTGTTATTTGTGAGGCCTCTGTTCTGTTCCATTGGTCTATATATCTGTTTTGGTACCGGTACCATGTTGTGTTGGTCACTGTAGCCTTGTAGTATAGTTTGAAGTCAGGTAGCATGATGCCTCCAGCTTTGTTCTTTTGGCTTAGGATTGTCTTGTCTGTACAGACTCTTTTATGGTTCCATATGAAATTTAAAGTAGTTTATTTTCTAATTCTGTGAAGAAAGTCAATGGTAGCTTGATGGGGATAGCATTGAATCTATAAATTACTTTGGTCGATATGGCCATTTTCACAATACTGATTGTTCCTATCCATGAGCATGGAATGTTTTTCCCGTCATTTGTGTCCTCTCTTATTTCCTTGAACAGTGGTTTGTAGTTCTCCTTGAAGAGGTCCTTCACATCCCTTGTAAGTTGGAATCCTAGGAATGTATTCTTTTTGTATCAATTGTGAATGGGAGTTCACTCATGATTTGGCCCTCTTTTGTCTATTATTGGTATATAGGAATGCATGCGATTTTTGCACGTTGATTTTGTATCTGGAGACTTTGCTGAAGTTGCTTATCAGTGTAAGGAGATTTGGGACTGAGATGATGGGATTTTCTAAATATACAATCATGTCATCTGCAAACAGGGACAATTTGACGACTTCTCTTCCTAATTGAATACGCTTTATTTCTTTCTCTTGTCTGATTGTCCTGGCCAGAACTTCCCATACTGTGTTTAATAGGAGTGGTGAGACAGGGCATCCTTATCTTGTGCCGGTTTTTAAAGGGAATGCTTCTAGCTTTTGCCCATTCAGTATGATATTGGCTGTGGGTTTGTCATAAACAGCTCTTATTATTTTGAGACACATTCCATAAATACTTAGTTTATTGAGAGTTTTTAGTATGAAGGGATGTTTAATTTTATTGACAACCTTCTCTGCATCTTTGGAGATAATTATGTGGTTTTTGTCATTGGTTCTGTTTATGTGATGGATTATGTTTATTGATTCATGTATGTTGAACCAGCCTTGCATCCCTGGGATGAAGCCGACTTGATAGTGGTGGATAAGCTTTTTGATGTGCTGCTGGATTAGATTTTTTGTTGAGGATTTTTGCGTCGATGTTCATCAGGGATATTGGCCTGAAAGATTCTTTTTTTGTTGTTGTGTTTCTGCCAGGTTTTGGTATCAGGATGATGCTGGCCTCATAAAATGAGTTAGGGAGGATTCCCTCTTTTTCTATTGTTTGGAATAGTTTCAGAAGGAATGGTACCAGCTCCTCTTTGTACCTTTGGTAGAATTCAGTTGTGAATCCAGCCTGTCCTGGGCTTTTTTTTTTTTTTTTTTTTTGGTTGGTACGCTGCAATTGGTCTATTCAGGGATTTGACTTCTCCCTCGTTTAGTCTTGAGAGATTGTGTGTGTCCAGGAATTGATCCATTTCTTCTACATTTTCTAGTTTATTTCTGTAGAGGTGTTTATAGTATTCTCTGATGGTAGTTTGTGTTTCTGTGGGATCAGTGGTGATATCCCCTTTCTCATTTTTTATTGTGTCTATTTGATTCTTCTCTCTTTTCTTCTTTATTAGTCTGGCTAGCAGTCTATCTATTTTGTTAATCTTTAGGAAAAAAACCAGTTCCTGGATTCACTGATTTTTTTAAAGGGTTTTTTTGTGTCTCTATCTCCTTCAGTTCTGCTCCAATCTTAGTTATTTCTTGTCTTCTGCGAGCTTTAGAATTTGTTTGCTCTTGCTTCTGTAGTTCTTTTAATTGTGATGTTAGCATGTCAATTTTAGATCTTTCCCACTTTCTCCTGTGGGCATTTAGTGCTATAAATGTCCCTCTAAACACTGCTTTAGCTGTTTCCCAGAGATTGTGGTACATTGTGTCTTTGTTATTACTGGTTTCAAAGAACTTCTTTATTTCTGCCTTAATTTCGCTATTTACCCAGTAGTCATTCAAGAGCAGGTTGTTCAGTTTCCATGTAGATGTGCGGTTTTGGGTGAGTTTCTTAATCCTGAGTTCTAATTTGATTACACTGCAGTCTGAGAGACTGTTTGCTATGATTTCCATTCTTTTGCATTTGCTAAGGAGTATTTTACTTCCAATTATGAGGTCAATTTTAGAATAAGTGTGATGTAGTGCTGAGAAGACTGTATATTCTGTTGATTTGGGGTGGAGAGTTCTGTGGATGTCTATTAGTTCTGCTTGGTCCAGAGCTGAGTTCAAGTCCTGAATATCCTTGTTAATTTTCTGTCTCATTGATCTGACTAATATTGACAGTGGGGTGTTAAAGTCTCCCACTATTTTTGTATGGGAGTCTAAATCTCTTTATAGGTCTCTAAGAACTTGCTTTATGAATCTGGGTGCTTCTGTATTGGGTGCATATATATTTAGGATAGTTAGTTCTTCTTGTGTTCATCCCTTTACCATTATGTAATGCCCTTCTTGGTCTTTTTTTATCTTTGTTGGTTTAAAGTCTGTTTTGTCAGAGGCTAGGCTTGCAACCCCTGCTTTTTTTTGCTCTCCATTTACTTGGTAAATATTACTCCATCCCTTTATTTTGAGCCACATGTGTGTCTTTACACGTGGGAGAGGTCTCCTGAATACAGCACACCAATGGGTCTTGACTCTATCCAATTTGCCAGTCTGTGTCTTTTGATTAGGGCATTTAGCCCATTTACATTTAAGGTTAACATTGTTATGTGTGAATTTGATCCTGTCATTATGATGCTACCTGGTTATTTTGCCCATTAGTTGATGCAGTTTCTTCATAGTTTCAGTGGTCTTTACAATTTGGTATGTTTTTGCAGTGGCTGGTACCAGTTTTTCCCTTCTGTATTTACTGCTTCCTTCAGGAGCTCTTGTAAAGCAGGCCTGATGGTGACAAAATCTCTCAGCATTTGCTTGTCTGTAAAGGATTTTATTTCTCATTCTCTTATGAAGCTCATTTTGGCTGCATATGAAATTCTGGGCTGAAAATGCTTTTCTTTAAGAATGTTTAATATTGGCCCCCACTCTCTTCTGGCTTGCAGAGTTTCTGCTGAGAGATCCACTGTTAGTCTGATGGGCGTACTTTGTGGGTAACCCGACCTTTCTCTCTGGCTGCCCTTAACATTTTTTTATTCATTTCAATCTTGGTCAATCTGACAATTAAGTGTCTTGGGGTTGCTCTTCTCAAGGAGTATCTTTGTGGTGTTCTCTATATTTCCTGAATTTGATTGTTAGCCTGTCTTGCTACATTGGGGAGGTTCTCCTGGATAATATCCTGAAGAGTGTTTTCCAATTTGATTCCATTCTCCCCATCACTTTCAGGTACACCAATCAAATGTAGATTTGGTCTTTTCACATAGTCCTATATTTATTGGAGGCTTTGTTCATTCTTTTTGATTCTTTTTTTCCCTAATCTTGTCCTGATGCTTTATTTCATTAAGTTGATCTTCAATCTCTGATATCCTTTATTCTGCTTGATCGATTTGGCTATTGATACTTGTGTATGTTTCACAAAGTTCTCATGCTATGTTTTTCAGTTCCATCAGCTCACTTATGTTCCTCTCTAAACTGATTACTTGAGTTAGCAATTCCTCTAACCTTTTTTCAAGGTTGTTAGCTTCCTTGTATTGGGTTAGAACATGCTCCTTTAGCTCAGAGAAGTTTATTACCCCCCCTTCAGAAGCCTACTTCTGTTAATTCATCAAACTCATTCTCTGTCCAGTTTTGTTCCCTTGCTGGTGAGGCGTTGTGATCCTTTGGAAAAGAGGCATTCTGTTTTTCAGAATTTTCAGCCTTTTTGCCCTGGCTTTTCCTCATCTTTGTGGATTTATCTACCTCTGATCTTTGATGCTGGTGACCTTCGGATGGGTTTTTTTTTTGTGTGTCCCTTTTGTTGATGTTGATACTTTTCCTTTCTGTTTATTAGTTTTCCTTCTAACAGGCCCCTCTGGGGCAGGTCTACTGGAGTTTGCTAGAGGTCCACTCCAGACCCTGTTTGTCTGAGTATCACCAGCAGAGGCTGCAGAACAGCAAAGATTGCTGCCTGTTCCTTTCTCTAGAAGCTTCATCCCAGAGGGGCACCCCCCAGATGGCAGCTGGAGCTCTCCTGTATGAGGTGACTATTGTCCCCTGCTGGGAGGTGTCTCCCAGTCAGGAGGTATGGGGTCAGGGACCCACTTGAGGAGGCATTCTGTCCCTTAGCAGAGCTTGAGCACTGTGCTGGGAGATCCACTGCTCTCTTCAGAGCCAGAAGGCAGGAAAGTTTAAGTCTGCAAAGCTGTGTCCACAGCCACCCCTTTCCCCCAGGTGCTCTGTCCCAGGAAGACGGGAGTTTTATCTATAAGCCCCTGTCTGTGGCTGCTGCCCTTCTTTCAGAGATGCCCTGCCCAGACAGGAGGAATCTAGAGAGGCAGTCTGGCTACAGTGGCTTTGCTGAGCTGCTGTGGGCTCAGCCCAGTTTGAACTTCCTGGTGGCTTTGTTTACCCTGTGAGGGGAAAATTGTCTACTCAAGCCTCAGTCATGGTGGATAACCCTCCCCCTACCAAACTCGAGCATTCCAGGTTGACTTCAGACTCCTGAGTTGGCAGCAAGAATTTCAAGCCAGTGGATCTCAGCTTACCAGGCTCCATGGGGGTGGGATCCACTAAGCTAGATCACTTGGCTCCCTGGCTTCAGCCCCCTTTCCAGGGGAGTGAACAGTTCTGTCTCACTGGCATTCCAGATGCCACTGTGGTATGTAAAAAAAACTCCTGCAGCTAGCTCAGTGTCTGTCCAAAAGGTCACCCAGCTTTGTACTTGAAACCCAGGGCCCTGGTGGTATAGGCACCTGAGAGATTCTCCTGGTCTGCGAGTTGCGAAGACCTTGGGAAAAGTGTAGTATCCAGGCCAAAATGTATCATTTCTCATGGCACAGTCCCTCGTGGCTTCCCTTGGTTAGGGGAGGGAGTTCCCTGATCCCTTGCACTCCTCAGGTGGGGCGACACCCCACCCTGCTTCTACTCGCCCTCTGTGGCTTGTACCCACTGTCTAACCAGTCCCAATGAGATGAGGTGGGTACCTCATTGGAAATGGAGAAATCCCCCACCTTCTGCTTTGATTTCACTGGGAGCTACAGACAGGAGTTGTTCCTATTTGGCCATCTTGCCAGCCACCCATGGCTATACGTGTTTTAAAAATGGATAATAACAAGTATTGGCAAGTATGTGGAGAAATTGGAACCTTATGCATTGCTTCTGGGAATGTTAAACAAGGTATCCACTGTGAATAAGTAACTTTGATGGTTTCTCAGAAAGTTAAATATAGAGTTACCATAAGACCCAGCAATTTAAGTCCTAAGTATATAACCCCCAAAATTGAAAACAGATATTTAAGCAAAAACTTGTATTGAATGCTCACAGTAACACTATCCATAATAGTCAACAAGTGGAAACAACCAAAATGTTCAAACTGAAAAACTGTTTCTCTTAAAAAAAGGTATACACATACAGTGCTATACTGTCCAGCCAAGGATAAAGAACTGATGCATGCTAAAACGTGGATGAACCTTGAATTATGTTAAGTGAAAAATCCAGTCACAAAATGTCACATATTTTATGATTCAATTTATATGTATTTTATTTAGTTTGGGGTGCTATCATAATGCTATAAATTAATGGCTTAAGCAAAAAATATTTAATTCTCACAGTCCTGGAGGCTGGGAATTTCAAGGTAAAGGTGTTGGCAGATCAAGTGCCTGGTGAAGACCCACTTCTTGGTTTGGATATGGCTGTTTTTTGTTGTATCAGCATGTGGTGAAGAGAAGAAAGCATAAGCTCTCATGGATGTTCTTAGAGGGGCACTAATCCTATTCATGAGGGACTCACCTTCATTACCTCCCAAAAGCCTATCTTTTGGCATGTACTTGCCAAAGGTTCCACCTCTTAACACCATCACATCAGGGGTTAGGTTTTCAACATATGAAATTTGGGAATAGGGCACAAATATTCAATTCATAGTAATATTAAATATTCCAAACAGGTAAATCCATAGAAAAAGAAAGAGATTAATGTTTGCCAGAATCTTGGAGGAGAGGGAAATAGAAAGTAACTGCTTAATCCATATGAAATTTCATTTTGGAATGATAAAAATGCTTTGGAACTAAATAGAGGTGGTGATTGCACCCTGAATGTTCTAAGTGTTTATTTTCTAAATAAATGGTTCTAAATTGTTTATTTTAAAATACTGAAATTTTTGTTGTACAAGCTGTACTTCAATTAAAATGTAACAGCATTGCACTTTTTCCCAACTTGTAGGCTGCAACTTTTAATATTAGTTTATTTCTGCATCCATTTGAGCAAAAACATTTCGAAAAGTACAAAATACTCTGCACACATCATACAATCCCATATATGTGAGTATATATATAACCATTGGGTTCATATCATTTCCTTCATCCTATTCACAAAATATTTCACTTGTATAGCAGTAGATATTGATGACTCATTTACTCCAGAGTAAAAAAGGCACAGATATTCATGAATATTGTCATTTTCATATGGTTCCTCAATGTCTACAAGATACATTTTATATACTACTTACTAAGCTTTTTAACCCTGGCCTATGTCATTCCTGGTTGTCATCAGTCTTTCACTCATTATGGCTCCGCTTCAGCACATGCCTCCTATAGTTACCTAATTATAATCAATTATGGGCATGCTCATGTTTCTATCTTAAATGTTTGTGACCCCTACAAAGGCATGGGAATGGCTGCACAGCTGTCAAGATTTGGGTCAAACCATTGTTCCTTTGGAAGACTGTTCTATTCACATATCAGCAGAGGGGATAAACTGCTACTTCTTTATGTTTACAAGTCCTAGTTACTCAAAAGTCAGTGCCTGGACCAGCAGCATCAGCATCATGTGAAAACTTGTTACAAATGCAGAATCTTAGGACCCATCTCAGAGCTACTGAACCAGATCCTGTATTTTATGAAGAATCCCAGATGTCATGTGCACATTAAAGTTTTGGAAGTACACTATGCAGATCTCTAATTTTATACTCACATTTATTACATCATTCTCTTTATTATTCTGTATGAACTGCAGACTGCTAAGCTCATTGAAAGTAGGAAGTTTGTTTTATGCATCATTACATCCCTACATGAACAGTTCTGGGCTCACATCCTTCCTCAGAAAATATTTTCATAATTAGTAAAGAAATAAAGTGATTTCTACAATTTCCAAAGAAGAACTTCCTTCTGCAAGTAAACCACCAGGAGGCTTGGTTGGGAAAATCTTAGAGTTCAAGCTCAGCTATCTGTAAGTTTTCCACATCAGGATTTAAGCAGCATCATGAAGCTAATAAAGCTAACAGAGTAATGAGAAGGAAATGTCAACAGAAGCCAGGTGTCTTTTGCTACTCTAGAGCAGAGGATAATTTGACAGTTCAATGCCCCCTGTTTTTCAAACAGGCCCATTTCTCATTATGAAAAGTGGCCCAGAGGCGAGGCATGTCACTTTGTTTGGGTGACAGAGGACCATGTGGGAAAGTAAAGTTCAGCATATTGCTGCTGGGCTTGGCAGACAGTGAATGACAGGAGGTGTTGGGAGGATTCCCCATTCGAAGGCTCATTTCAACTCCACATACTGTGCTCAAGTCTGAATAAAAACATATCACTGGAAATGTCCTTCTGGTACTCTGGGCTAAGTTTCTCATCACCTTTTCTCCTTTTTCTGCTTTCTCCAAATATCTATAATCACAATTAAAAAGATAGTTAAGGCACAATCCTGCCCTCAAATAATACCCAGTGCAGTAATAAAGATGCTTGTAGGCAAATCATGGAAACATACTTAGTTAAGTACCATGGTGGAGGTGTATTCAAGGAGATAGAGAGGTGCATGTAGTTAAATAATGCTACAAGGAAAGATGAAGGAAGATGGAGCAGAGGGAATGGGGAAGTGGAAGGCAGGTGGGTAGACAGAGTCAGTATTAAGAGAGCCTTATGTAACTTACTAAGGTGTTTGGACTCTATTCTCTGTATGGTGTTTCTCATACTTTTATTACGTGAAACACAGCAGGAAACACATTTCATTTCATGACTTAATAGACATACATATAATTGAAGCAAAAGTTACATGAAATAATATTCAATTACATTAACTATCATAAACTCCTGTGTTGTGGGAAGTCAGGGACCCTGAACAGAGAGACTGGCTGAAGCCATGGCAGAAGAACATAAATTGTGAAGATCTCATGGACATTTATTAGTTCTTCCAATTAATACTTTTATAATTTCTTATGCCTGTCTTTACTGCAATCTCTGAACATAAATTGTGAAGATTTCATGGACACTTATCACTTTCCCAGTCAATACCCTAGTGATTTCCTATGCCTGTTTTTACTTTAATCTCTTAATCCCATCATCTTCATAAGCTGAGGAGAACAAATGTCACCTCAGGACCCTGTGATGATTGCATTAACTGCACAAATTGTTTGTAGAGCATGTGTGTTTGAACAATATGAAATCTGAGCACCTTGAAAAAAGAACAGGATAACAACAATGTTCAGGGAACAAGGGAGATAAGACTTTAAACTCTGACTGCTGGTGAGCCGGATGGAACAGATCCATATTTCTCTTCTTTCAAAAGCAAATAGGAGAACTATCACTGAATTCTTTTTCTTAGCAAAGAACATCCCTGAGAAAGAGAATGCACCCTGAGAGTAGGTCTATAAACAGCCCCGTTGAAGATGGCCATCTTGTACGGTTGAAGCCAAAGGGATGAAATAAGCTCCGGTCTCCTGTAGTGCTCCCAGGCTTACTAGGAGGAGGAAATTCCCGCCTAATAAATTTTGGTCAGACAGGTTGTCTGCTCTCAAACCCTGTCTCCTGATAAGATGTTATCAATGACAATGCGTGCCCAAAACTTCATTAGCAATTTTAATTTCGCCCCATCCTGTGGTCCTGTGATCTCGCCCTGCCTCCACTTGTTTTGTGATATTCTATTACCTTGTGAAGCATGTGATCTCTGTGACCGACACCCTATTCGTGCACTCCCTCCCCTTTTGAAAATTGCTAATAAAAACTTGCTGGTTTTACGGCTCAGGGAATATCATGGAACCTGCTGACACGTGATGTCTCCCCTGGACACCCAGCTTTAAAATTTATCTCTTGTACTCTTTCCCTTTATTTCTCAGACCAGCCAATGCTTAGGGAAATAGAAAATAACCCATGTTAACTATTGGGGGCGGATGCCCCTGATACTCCTGTAATTTCCATTATATTCTGTTTTATGTTTTCGATACTGTACTGGTTATGATTTTCTCTCAGTGTCTGCTTTCAAGAGGACCTATACTGTAACAGTGAATATCCTCATCTTGCTGTAGATCTCAAAGAAAAGCTGTGACATTTCCTGTATGATTTTTATAGATTACCTTCTTAGATTAAGAAAGTTCTCTTCTGATTAAAGTTTAGTATGTTTTTTTTAAAATAAATAAATATTAAATTTTTTAAAGCTTTATTGAGGTGATAATTTTTCTATTAATTTAATAATATGCACATTAAATTGTTTTTCTAACATTTAAAAAATGTGCTCATGAGATAAACTTAATTTTGGCATGATACATTATCCTTTTTATGTATTTCTGGATTCAGTTTGCTACTATGTGTTTAAAACTTTTCAAAATTTATATAAGGGAAATTTATTTTATGTACAGTTCTATGAGTTTTGACAAATGAATAGAGCTGAGTAAACAGAATCATAAGTCAAAAAATGATAGTCAGAAGAGTGATGTTAGCATCCTGGTAGAATAGGAAACTCCTTACCCTGCCTCCAGACAATGAAATAAACATCTATTCACAGATCACTTTTCTCTGAGAGAAAGTCAGAGACCAGTTGAGTGACTCCAACCCACTGGACAACCAAGAAAACCTGCCCATAGAGAAGGTAGTAAAAGATGAAGTACACTTGGGCATGGACCCGCAGCCCAGACATTGCTCCATAAAATCAGGAAAGGAATTCCCAACATCCAGATCCTCCCTGTGGATAGGAGGTTTTGGGACATCACATAGAGTGCACCAGCTCTCAGGTTTTGGGGGTTTGGCTCTTAATTCACCAACTCTGAGAGCAAAAGATATTAAACATTTGTGAGTCTCTCAGACCCAAATGAAAAAAGTGGCAGTTTTACGTAAGCATGCAAGCACTTCCGAGGGCTGCATCCCCTAGGAACAGTGCAAGAGAGAGTACATAAAAATTCAGCCACTTGTTTCTTCCATGAAAAGGTTTATGACATACTTTCCCAGTGGGCACTTGGTTAGCTGGATTATTGCATCACAGAGTTAAAGGGTAGAAAAACAGTAGCTAACCAGCAGCCCCAGAAGCAGATTGTCACTTCTCAGGCCTACTCCCTTAGCATACCCAAGTTATAACTTCAAGACTATTAATCCATCTTGAAAGAAGTTTGTCCACAAAGTACGCACTCACACTCTTGTGGCTTCCACTGAGAAACTGTATCCTAAACCCCCTTGCTCTGGGAGCAGTGGGAACTAAGTATATGTGAGTATCTCTAGACCACAGGAAAAAATGGCAGTTTTCGCATGGCATGTAAGCACTTTCAGGGTTTCATCCCCTAGAAGCAGTGCAAAAGGGGGTTTTAAAATGCAGCTTCTTGTTTTTCCCCAGAAGGGATTTGTGCCATGCATTAAAAGTCTAAATTTTTTACAGCTTTTCAAAGGATTCCATCCTAAACCTCTTAGCTCTTGAATCAAAAAGGACTAGGTATCCATGAATCTCCTTAGATCATAAGATAAAGAAGCAGTTTTAAACGGATGCATAAACACCTCCAAGTGGTACACTCCCTTGAAGATGTGCAGCAAAGGTGTAGAAACATGTAGTTTTCTTCCTTTCTTTCTTTCTTTTTTTTTCCTGGACAGGGCTTACTATACACACTTTCAGTGGCTCCTTAAAAGCCTGGCTTGTAAGGAACTTGCATTGGGGAGTTAACAAGCAAAAAGAAAAGAACAAAAATCTGTCTGGCAGCCAGAGCCAGAACTTGGGACTTTATGAACCTTCTATGTGGCCTGCCTCAGTAATAAATCCAGGTCTACTTGTTCTTCCTGGAAGGAGTTTGGCCATGCAGTGACTGCCATACCTTCTACACCTCTCACTCAAGGGATTATCTCCTTGACAACTTAACCCTCAGAGTTAATAGGAATTTGAATTCTTAAATAACCCCAGATCAAAAAACATAAACAATTGGATGGACCATGGGCCCACTTCCAATAGCTGTTGCCCCAGTAT
Organism: Mandrillus leucophaeus; assembly: GCF_000951045.1. Taxonomy (NCBI): domain Eukaryota; kingdom Metazoa; phylum Chordata; class Mammalia; order Primates; family Cercopithecidae; genus Mandrillus; species Mandrillus leucophaeus. The sequence goes on along the minus strand of NW_012105231.1, from coordinate 1,914,859 downwards.
TAGAGGGTGCTACCTGAACCTGAGTACAAACATGTGCCACAGATTTTTTCCCCCAGCCAAGTGCAGAGACACTTGGAAACAAACACCCACCCTAAGCTTCAAAATGAAGATAGAAGTAACTGAAACTCACATTCAACACCCCAACTGTTTTAGCTACAATAGAGAGACTGGCATCTACCTCATTAGTCTAAGGGTAGTTACAGAATGTGGCACATACTAAGTTCCAGGGGGTCACAAAAACAGACAGCAGTCTGGAAAAAGATTTGAGAAGCACCATAAAATCTCTGGCTGGATGAACTGGTGATTTTTCCCCTATACAGGCCAGTCTAACAGAACTAGGGTAGATAGTTGTCTTATCTAATGTACAGAAACCAACAGAAGGAGTCAAGGGAAAATTAAGAAACAGGGCAAAATATTCCAAATAAAAGAACAAGTAAGTCTTCAAAAGTGTATCCAAGTAAACTGCGTACATATGATTTACCCAACAGGAAATTCAAAATGATGTTTATAAAAATGCTTACCAACATTAGGAGAGCAATGCAAGAACAAACTGAGAATTTCATTAGTTACAAAGTATGAAGAAGTACTAAATAGAAATCATAGAGCAGAAGGGTGCTATAATTGAGTTGAATAATTAATAGAGGGAATTCAAGAGAATCCTGTCTAGATTGAGAAGAGGAAAGGATCAATGAGCTCAAAGACTTGTTTCTGAAAATCATGTGGCAAAGAGCAAAAAGAAAAGCACAATAAAAAAATTGAGGTTTAAGAAACATATGGGATGTAATCAAACATTACAACACATGCAATACTGATGTTCCAGAAGGAGAAGCAACAAAGAAAAAAAACCAGAAAACATTGAAAATATAATAGTAGAAAACTTCCTAAACCTGAAAAAGGAAGCAAAAATTCAGATACAGGAAGCTCAAAGAAGACCAAGTAAGATGAATATAAAGAAACCCACACAAAGAAATATCATAATCAAATTGTCTGTTAAAGACAGAGTTTTGAAACTGGCAAGAGTAAAGTGAGTTGTTACATTGAAAGGAACCACCATAAGACTATCAGTGGATTTGTTTCAGTAGAAACTACAGATCAGAATGAAGTGGATGATATACTCAAAATCCTGAAAAAAAAATTGTGAACCAAGAATGTTATACCTAGCAACCCTGTCTTTCAGAAATAAATGGCGATAAAGACCTTTAGATAAACAAAATTTGACTTTATCACCAAATTTAACATTACAAGAAGTGTTAACGGGGTTTCTTTAAGCTGAAGGAAAAAGACACTAATTAGTAACATAAAATTTATGAAAGTATAAATATAACTAATAAAATATGTACATTGTCAAATCCAGAATTGTAATGGTTGCATGTAAATAATTTAAACTTCTAGTATAAAGGTTAATAGACAAAACTATTAAAGACAAAAGTTACAACAATTTGTTAGATATACAATTTTTAAAGGCTAATTGTGACACCAAAAACACATAATGTGAGAGGAGGGTTAGTAAAAGTGTGGAGTTTATGTATGTAATCAAAGTTAAGATATTATCAGCTCAGTATAGCCAGTTACAATTATAGAATATTTAATGTAAGCCTCAGGGTAGCCACAAATCAAAATCCTGTAACATATACACAAATGATAAAAAGATTCAAAGCATGTCATTACAGAAAGCCATCAAACCACAAAAGAAGAAAGGAATAGAGAAAGAAATAAAGGATCTACAAAATAACAAGAATATAACATAAAAATGACACTAGTAAGTCCTTTCCTATCAATAATTACTTTAAATACAAATGGATTAAATTCTTCAATAAAGCAGCATTGAATAGTTGAATATATATTAGAAAAAGATCCAACTGTATACTGCCAACATATGACTTACTTCACCTCTAAGGACATTCATAGTTTAAAAGTGAAGGGATGGAAAAGATATATCATGCCAACAGAAACAAAAAGAAAGCAGGAGTAGTTATATTTATTTCAGACAAAATAGACTTTAGGTCAAAAATTGTAAAAAGAGGCAAAGATGATCATTATAGAGTGATAAAGTGGTGCAACAATTAAGAGGATGTGATAATCAGAAACATATATCCACCTAATATCAGAGCACCTAAATATATAAAACAAATATTAAGAGACTTGAAGAGAGACATAAACTGCCACACAGTAATAATGGGAGATTTCAATAACCCACTTTCGACATTGAACAGATCATCCATGCGATACAACACATAACATTAGACATGTCATTGAGATAGAAAGTCAACAAATAACATTGGACTTAAATGGACTGTTGAACGTTTCAACCTAACAAATACCTACAGAATAATCTGCCTAACAACTACAGACTATACATTCTTCTCATCAGCACATGGAACATTCTCCAAGACCGACCATACGATATGTCACAAAGAAATCTCAATAAATTATTTAATAATAAAAATCATATAATTTTTCATAGACTGCAACAGAATAAAAGTAGAAATCAATAACAAGAGGAACACTGTAAATTATACAAATATATGTAAATTAAACAACACGCTCCTCAACAATATTTGGGTCAATGACAAAATTTGGATGAAATTTTAAATTGTTTAGAAAATGAATAAAAATGGAAACACAACACATTAAATCCTCTGTGATGTAGCAAAAACAGCCTGAGAGGGAAGTTTATAGTGTTAAATGCCTACATCAAAAATATGGAAAGATTACACATTAATAATCTAATGTTACACTTCAAGTAACTAGGAAAACAAGAACCAAACCAAATTCAAAGCTTATAGAAGAATAGAAATAACAATGATCAGATCAGAACTAAATGAAGTAGAAAAAAAATACAAATGATCAACAAAAGAAAAGTTGATTCTATAAAAAGATAAAGAAAATTGATGATTGCTAGCTAGACAGACCAAGAAAAGAAGAGAGAAGATTCAAATAAACATAGAAATGAAAAAGGAGACATTGCAACTGATATTATAGATATACAAAGATCATTATGGACTCCTGTTAACAACTATGTTCTCACAAGTAGAAAACCTAGAGAAAATTGGTGAATTTCTGGAAACATACAATCTCCCAAGAGTGAAGAAGTTACAGAAATTCTGAATAGACCAATAAAAAGTAGTGAGATTGCAACAGTAATACAAAATACCACCACAGCAACAACAACAAAAAAGCCCAGAACTAGATGGATTCACAGATGAATTCTATCAAACACACAGAGAAGAGCTTGTACTAATCCTCCTGAAACTGTTCCAAAAAAATCAAGGAGGTGGTAATTCTTCCTAACTCATTCTATAAAGCCAATATCACTCTTATGCCAAACCCAGACAAGAATGTAATGCAAAAATAAAACTAACAAAGACCAATATCTGATGAACATAGATGCAAAAATCCTCAACAAAAAAAAACTAGCAAATCTAATACAACAGCACATCACAGAAATAGTACAACATAGTCAAGTGGGTTTCATTCAAGGGATGCAAGAATGATTCAACATATGCAAATCAATAAATGTGATTTATCACATAAACAGAATAAAGGACAAAAACCATATAATCATCTCAATAGATACAGAAGAAGCATTTGATAAAATTTAGCATCTCTTTATGATAAAAACCCTCAACACACTGGGTGAAGAAGGAATATACCTTAAAATAATAAAGGCCATATACAACAAACTCACAGACAACATTATAGTTAATGGAGAAAATTTGAAAGCATTTCCACTGAAAACTGGAATAAGGCAAGGATGCCCATTTCCACTATCTTAGAAATTAAAATAATTTCTCAATAGCATAAAAAAAATTTAGAAGTCAGCTAAACAAAGAAAGTAAAAGATCTGTATACTAAAATCTATAAAATATTGATGAAAGAAATTGAAGGTACAGATAAATGTAAAGATATCCCATATTCATAAATTGGAAAAATTAGTGTTGTTAAAATGTCTATACTACACAAAGTGATCTATGGACTTAATGCAATCCCTATCACAATTTCAATTTTATTCCTCATGGAAATACGAAAAAAAACTCTAAAATTTCACAAAAGATCACAAGTAGCCAAAAGAATCTTGAACAAAAAGAACAAAGCTGGAGGCATCATATTATCAGATTTCAAAATATATTACATGGTTATAGTATTCAAAATAGCAGGGTATGGGAAAAAAACAGACACCTTAACCAATGGAACAGGAGAGCTCAAAAATATACCCACATCTATAGTTAACTTAAATTATTTTCAATAAAGTTGCCAAGATCACATTTTGGAAAGGATTGATGTTGTGAAAAGTAGACATCCACACACAGAAGCATGAAAATAGACCCTTATCTAACGTTTTATACAAGAATCAACTTAAGTGGATTAAAAACTTAAACCTAAGGCCTGAAACTATAAAACTACTGGAATAAAACATAGAAGAAGAGCTTCATAACATTGGTCCAGACAGAAATTTCTTGAATATGAGCCCTACAGCACAGGCAATGAAAGCAATAATAGACACATGAGATTTCCTCAAACTAATATATGTGGAATCTTAAAAAGTTTAACTCATGGAAGTAGGGAGTAGAATGATGGTTTCCAGGGACAAGATGGTAGGAGGTGGGCTGGGAAAGGGGAGACATTAGTCAATGAGTACAAGGTGACAGTTAGGAAAATATTTGAAGTGATGTATATTTTAATTTACCTGATTTGATCATTGTACAATGTATACATGTGTCATAGTATCATATTATATCCCACAAACATATACAATTATTATATGTCAATTAAAAATAAAATAAAACTTAGAAACTATAATAGTGTTTAAATTTCCAATTGTCTCATAGACGCCATTTTTTAGCAGTTTGCTTGAATCAGTATGCTTGAATCAGTATTCAAATAAGCCACACATTACAAATAGTTAATACATCTCTTAATTCTCTCTTTAGACTTCAGGTTTTCTCCATCTGTCCCCATCCCCCTTGCAATGTATTTGTTAAAGGAACTGGATCATACATCCTGTAAAGCTTCCCACAAGCTGAATTGTTGTTGTTGAACGTTTATTGTTCAACACATAATGTACATATCATTCTGTCTTTCATTGCTTTACTAAATTGAATTGGGAGACTTTCTCTGTGATTCAAAGTTGATTAAAGTTGGAGTAAGACTTATTTATACAAAGATTTGTAAATTGCATCAGATATGTGGTTTTCGCTTGCTACTTTTTGTAATGGAAACAGTACTTAATGATCAGTGCTTGTAAGTATTAATTCATTAGGGTTTGCAAAAAGATGATGTTCTAATTCTATTATTTCTTCTTCATTTATTAGTTGGAATACTTTTATAAAGAGAAAATTTGCCTCATCTTTGTTTTAGGTGTATGAAAAAATGTGATTAAATGCTTACTACTTTTCTTTTTCAAAGTTTCCAATGGTGACCAAAGTATTTTTTCTTTTAGCACCATATTGTACTCAAATATGTATATATGTACTCAATGTATATAGTCATACTCAAATATGTATAAACAAAACAAATGTATGGCTGTATACATATTTTTGTGTTTAAATTCATTGCAGAAATCAATTTTAGCGATGCTCAAATTACAGCATTCTTGGCCAATGAAAACTTACTTGCATTGACTTCAAATTTCTTTAGACTTGATTCTAGTAACCTTTGATAGAGCTTTTCTTATTCCATGTAATAAGATATTCCAAAATGATCTTATATATTTCCTGTACCATACTTGGAATTTGTCATTCTGAAGAGCCATTTGGTGAAAAATGGCATTTCAAGATTATAATCTATGAACTATGGCGGCTCTCTACTACCAGTTTATCATGTGGTATTTCCAAGGCATTTTCAGAGAACAAAGATAGAAAACACACACACACACACACACACACACACACACACACACAAAATCCCAGTACTCTAGCAGGGATAATTGTTTAGAATATTATATGATAATTAAGTTGCTGGATTCCAAAATACACATACTCTACAGTCTCAAAAACAAATAACAATAACAGATAAATACAAAACAGCACTATCACCAACATTTTTACTATAAAACATTTGACCTTTTTGTTATAGTTTCTTCATTGAAAGTATATCATTGGGAATTTAGCATCAAATGACTGGGGTTTTAGAGTCAGTTGTAATAGTTGCACTCTGAATATGCTACCAAATAGGAAAACACTTAGTCTCATTTTTCCATATAACCTTTCAATTTCTTAAGGATCTGATTCTAAAATCAAATGTATGAAACAAAGAATATTCAAAGATGTCTAGTTTCTATCTGTGTGCCTCCTATAATATTTCCATTTTCTCCCTCAGCTGTGGTTAAGCACAAGGGCACGCGCGCGCACACACACACACACACGCACAAATACACACACACAATTTTCTATTCTTATTTTCCGTAGGTAAATGGCAGCACCCTATACATAATTTTTATTCTCTTTATTTTCAGAAAACAAGACATTCCAGAAAACTCTCCAAATGTACATATAGAGATAGTTCTTATAACTTTTAAAAACTATCTGGTACTCCATTATGGGTACTGCCTTTTATGCATCCAGTCTCCTACTAATGGCTACCTGGGTTATTTCTAGTCTATTTATATTTCAAATTTTCATGCAAAGAATGCCTAGAGCATATGACCTTTTAATATTTTTGCCTGTGTATTTTCAGCATCAATTTCTAGAAGAGAAACTGTTGGGTCAAAAGGTAAATGAATATGTAATTTTTCTTGAAATTACCCTCTATGCCTACATGGGCCTTTATTAATCTGCATTCTCACCAGAGATACATGAGAATGCCTGATTTCTCCCCACAGCTTTGACAGCAGAACATGTTGTCAAACATTTCTTTTGTTGCCAATTTCACAGGTGAGAAATGGCATCTTATTTCAGTTTTACCTTTCATCCCTCTTATTGTGAGTGAATGTGAGCATATTTTCAAAGGATTATGAGTCATATGTGTTATGATTCAAATTTTCTATGAATTTTATATTCACATTCTTAAGAATTTTATGTTAATATCCTTAGTCCACTAGTCTTCAGAGATATTCTATTATTTTCTCTATTTTTATGTCTTTTATATATTGGAAATATCACTTTTCTGATATCACCTTTTTTCAATTTGTCATTTTTTTATACTTTACTTGGCTTTTCCTTTTCTGTAACCATGCAAAAGTTTTTAGTTTTGTGTAATCACATCCACCTATCTTTCCACTTACAGTCTCTAGATTTTGAGGGCTGGGAAAGTTGTTTACAGTCTCTGATAATAAGAGAATACCTCTAAAGGTTCCTTTATTGATTTTTCAGCTTTTATTTGGCAATAATTATGGATGTGCAGAAAGTTGCAGAATTAGTTCAAAGAGGTCCATGTGCCTTTCACCCCATTTCCCCCAATGGTAATAGGTAGTTATATAACAATATCCACATAACGAATTCAACATTAGCACACCTCACGCCATATTCAGATTTCACCCAATTTACAAGCACTTATTTGCACATGTGTGTGTGTTTCAGTGCAATTTTATCACCTTTGTAGATTCATTAACCAATACACAATCCAAACACAGATTTGTTTCATCACCTTAAATACCATGCTCATACCATCTCTTTATAGTCCCCTTTCTCTAACTGCTGATAACCACAAATCTTTTCTTCATCTCTACACTATTGCCATTTTAAGAATGTTATAGAATTTGAATCCTACAGTATATGATCTTTAAAGATTGGGTTTTTCACTCACTACCTTTCCCCTTTGAGATCCACCCAAGTAGTTGTATCAACATTTTGTCCCTTTTTTATTGCTGAGGAGTATTCCACTGTATAGATGTACCACAATTTAACTGTCCACCCTTTGAAGAGCATTTAGTTTGTTAATAATATTTGGTTATTACAATTAAAACTGCTATGAACATTCCTGTACAGGTTTTTGTGTGAACATATTTTGCGTGACAGAAAAATGCCATAATAAAATTAAAATGGCACATTACACACTAGAGGAAAAAAAAGAGTAACACTAATAAGACAAATTCTGGAGTTTCCTAACACAAAGAAAATAATAGTTTCGTTTCACCAAGCTAAATGTCCAGAAGTGTGATGGCTAAGTCCTAGTTTATCTTTAGTTTTTAAAAAATCTATTATTTTTCTATTGCTGTCATAACAACCTTAATGACTTAAACACCACAAATTTATTGCCTTATAGTTCTTATAGTTCCAGTGGTCAGCGGTCTAAAATGATCTCAATGGGTTAACATCAAGGTATTGGCAGAGTTGTACTCCTTTCTGGAGGCTCTAGGGGATAATCCACTTATTTCCTTTTTTCCAGTTTACAGAGGAGCTACATTCCTTGACTGTGACTTCATTCCTCCATCTTCTAAGACATTAACATTACATTTCTCCAACTCTTCTTTTGTCATTGGTCTCTTTTTCTGCATATAACCAGGAAAAATTATTTGCTTTTCAGGACTCAATTGCTTAGATTGTGCCCATTCAGATGATCCAGGTTAATCTTCAAGGTCTTTACCATTAATCACATCTATAAAGTCTCCTTTGCAGTCTAAAATAACAGTCACAGGTTCGGGCATCAGGGTGTCAACATCTTTGGGAATTTTTATCTGCCAACACAGCAAGTGCCAAACTATTTCCCAGAGTGGCCATACCTTATCCCCATCAGCAGTGTATAATAGATCAAGTTTGTTTCCACATGTCCTCATGAGCATTTGGTATTGTCACTATTTTTTCCCGGGTTTTTAAAAATAGCTGTTTGGGATATTTCATAATGATTTTAATTTGCATTTCCTTAATGACTAGCAAAGTTGAACATCTTTTTATGTGTTTATTTGCCATCCATATATCCTCTTCAGTGGCATATCCAGTAATGTCTTGTGTTTATTTTCTAGTTGGATTTTTCATTTTTTTGTTAAGTTTTATGAGTCCTTTATATACTTTAAATATGAATTATTCGTTAGATATACAGTTTGCAATTACTTGTCTCCATCAGTAGCTTATATTTTCATCCTACTTTCAGGGTCTTTTGGAAAGCAAAACCTTTAATTCTGATGAAGCACATTTTGTAGATACTTTTTCTCATGATCATGCTTTTGGTATCATGTTAAAGACATCTTCATTTTGCCATGTATCCTGAAGATTTTTCTACTGTTTCTTCTAAAAGATTTTTGGTTGTGCATTTTATACTTAAATCTGTGATCCATTTTGATTTTATTTGTGAATATGGTGTGAGTTTAGGTTGAGGTTGTTTTGTTATTGTTGTTATTTTTGCCTAGAGATGTCTAATTGTTCCAGTACCATTTGTTGAAACAATATCTTTCCTCCATAAATTGTCAGTGCTCCTTTGTCAATCAGATAGACATACTTATGTAGAGCTATTTTTTAAATATCTGTTCTGTTCTATTAATCTATATGTCTCCCTTTGCCAATACCTCATTGTCTTGATTTCAGTAGTTTTATGGTAAATATTAAAATAGACTGATTTCTCCCATTTTATTCTTCTTTTTCAAAAGAAGCAATGAGGGAATTCTAGCCTAATCAGACATTAAAATATGCCCTAAAACTTCTATGGTTAAAACAGTGAAGCATTGACAGATGGACAAATGAAATATAATAAAAAAGTATATAAGTAGATCTAATTGCATGTGGAAATTTAGCATACAATACAGGAAAGCTCTTAAATCAATAGGGAAGAAGTGGGTATTTAATTTAGCAGTTTTGGTACAGCTGGAAGAAGATACAATTGAGTCATTCCCTATAATATACATCAGGTTTTAAAAAGAATCCTCAAATTTATATAAAATCATACAATTACCAGAAAAAACAAAATGAAACAAAACAAACATGGATGAAACCTTCATAATCTGTGAGTTGGGAATTTTTTTTTTTTTTTTTTTTCTTGAGATGGAGTCTCGCTCTGCCCTCCCAGGCTGGAGTGCAGTGGCCTGATCTCAGCTCCCTGCAAGCTCCGCCTCCCGGGTTCACACCATTCTCCTGCCTCAGCCTCTCGAGTAGCTGGAACTACAGGTGCCGCCACCACGCCCGGCTAATTTTTTTGTGTTTAGTAGAGACGGGGTTTCACCTTGTTAGCCAGGATGGTCTCGATCTACTGACCTCGTGATCCGCCCACCTCGGCCTCCCAAAGTGCTGTGATTACAGGCGTGAGCCACTGGGCCCCGCCAGAAATTTTTATAATTTATTACTCAAAATCCAGAAGCAGCAAAGAAGGAATAAATATAAATTTTATTACATTTAGAAAATAGTTTGTGTGACAGAAAAATGCCACATGAAAATTAAAAGGGCACATTATATATTAGAGGGAAAAAGAGAGTAGCACTAATAAGACAAACAAATTATGGATTTTCCTAACATAAAGAGAGCTTTCAAAAATAGAAAAGATAAAAGCCAACACTTTTTCTAGAAATGGAGGCTAAAGAAATAAACAAAAAGTTAACAGAAAAAGAAATGCAAATGACTTGTAATCATATGAAAAGATGTTCAAACTTGTTTATACACTAAGAAATGTGAATAAAAATTATATTGAGATACTATTTTTTACCCATCAGAAAGGCAAGAACTCTGGTTGACCAATATAGTATATAACGAAACTCTGAGGAAGCAGCCATTCTCATACATTGCTAATGGGAATGCAAAGGATGAAATCTCTTTGGACAGGAATTTGGCAATACCTAGGAAAATTACATATGTACATTTACCCCTGGACCCAGAAATTCAACTTCTAGAATCTCTCCAGAAAATACACCTTACAGTCACTGCATATTTCTCAAATTATATTTTAAGCTCATTACTACAACATCTTCATAGTTTAAAGACTCGATCCTGTTATTAAATGACCAAAGAAAAAAGTAAATATACTTTCATATCACAATTTAACTTTTAAAAAATATGTTGATACACTCCTTTCATGTCATTTGAACGTTAAAATAAGATAAATATCACTCCTATGGGCACAGGTATTATACCTCTCAACACTGTCTTGCCTACTAAGACACACACACACATATTTTGAAAATTCTTAGCCTGTACATATACTCTATATGTATACATATAAATATAGAATATATCATCATGGGGCAAGAAAAGGCATGGCCTGGGCTAAATATCAAAGAAAAATACTAAAGCCAGTGAGATGAGGACTGTGGAGATAATTCAGTCATAGAGTGATTGAACAGCATTCACACAGCCTTTCTGAAGTGGAGAGCCAAGAAAATCCACCCTCTTTTTTCAGGAAAAGAGGTTACTTTTGGTCTGTACTAATGAACTTGGCTATTGAACAAACCAAGAATAATTATGTCTTACTTTGACTGGTTCTTTATTGTCCTAAACTTTTGGTTAGGACATAGAATGTTAATACTAGGAAAGGTTATAGAAACTATCTCCCTGTTGTACAGATGAGCAAACTGAGCACAGCCTAACTGGGATTGGGCAAGCGAGCCATGTAGGGCACAATATTTGATGGGGCACTTGCTGCTAGGACCATGTACGTGCAGGACCAGCCTGGAGAGTGAATATGTACCTCCTGGAGTTCTGTTCTCTGAGTACCCCAGGCACCTCGACTTAGTGTGAGCTCTGAAGCTGATGTCCAGGAAGACAAAATGGTTGGTCAGCTCACGTGGCTACTTGGGACAGAGGTAGGACTAATACCGGTTCTCTAATTGGAATCTAGAATCTTCCCCCTACAATAGGCTTCCTCCACCCTTGCCATTGCTCCATAGAAATACTCTCAAGGCACAGTGGTCAGCCCCTTTGGCTGGATAAGACTGTGGACTCATTTTGGTCATGGCATCATGACCGCAAGAGCTCAGTTAGACTTCATCTACAGCAAGGTTATCACACCATTCAAGTAGCGGGAAATGTTTATAAGTTGAATGAACAGGTAAACAAGGGAAATGTTTTTCTTCATATTGAAGGTCAAGAAACAGTTTTAAAGTGTTAATTAAAATTTTATAAATAGAGCCATTATAAGCAAACAGTGACTTCACTAATTTACAAACCATTCCTCTCACTGATTGAAACACAAATAAAACCTCCAAGGAATAAAATAGTTTAACTTTTTAAGACATCATTGGTTGTAGATTTAAAAGAAATAGTTTTGCATTTCAAGAATGTGCCAAAACTTGGGGTTTTTCAATAAACAAATAGATCTTGTAATCCTCAATTATCCTAGATAAATTAAAACTTATATTAGCACAAAATAATTTGTACTTGAATGTTTGTAGCATCTTTATTTCTAAACACAGAATACTTTAAAGTAACCAAAATGACCTTTAAGGGGTGAATAGATATACTATGGTATGTCAATAAGAACCTTAGATATACACAACAATGTAGATGGATCTCAAATGCTTTATGCTGAGTGAAAGATGACTGACCCAAAAGATGACATTGTACAAAAGGCAAAATTATAGGAGGAGAAAATAAATCAGTGGAGACTGGCGGAGGGGTTGACCTCAAAGAGGCATGGGAATATTTTTGAGGCGATAAAGCTGTTTTAAATTTGTTTGTGGAGGAGGTTACAGGACTGGATGTATTTGTCAAAAATCAAAGAATTATATAGTATTAAGAATAAATTTATTGTAAACCACATTACGATAGTTGTTTTTAAGTATAACTGGATTCTTTGTTATACTACATATTTCATTGCATGCATACTAAAAAATTAATCTTAGAAATGATCAATGTGCTTCACCAGGTTGTCACAGGAGTCCGAGGAAAAAAATTAAGAACCTCTGGAGGATGTCATATTATTCTTGGCCTCTGCCTTTAGTGAATCTGAGCTCCAATCCTGTCAACCCCAAATGTCAACCAAATACTCAGCTCACCTCTCAGCTGCTTCTCAAGGATTCAGAGACAGAGGACAAGATCTCAGTGTGTGTGTGTGTGTGTGTGTGCATGTGTGTGTGTGTGTGTTTGTGTGTGGTGGAAGAAGGTCTCTTTAATCCTTGTCTCATCCCTGGCTCAGCATTACATTGCATCCCTTCATCCCTTGGGCTTGCATAACCCTCCCATCCAGCTGGCTCCCTCCGGAACCTGGGAAGATGTCTGTAGGCAGAGCATTCCATTCTACATTTTGTGCTTCTATTTTCACCCAGTGACTTGTTCTAGCAATCTTCAGTATCTTGTTAGCTCTTTGATGTGATTAAAACAAAGTTTTCTGCATTTTTGCAGCATTTTTAGTTGTTGTTAGTGAGAAAATTGGTTTAAAACACCCAGCCTACCATTGCATAACCATGTTTTAATGGTATTTGAACTATATGGTATTTGGCTCTTTAAGTATTGCATATTTTTAAAAAAATTAAATGGACTCATTCCAAAAGCAAGGTTGTGTCATTCTTACTTTTAAGTGAATGGATACCAATGATAGGGAATGTGACTGATTACATCTCATAATTTTGTTAACTGGGTCTATGTATGCATTCAACTTTGTTTCTATCCACTAGATACCATCATGATTCAAAATCAAAACTGTTTAATAAATCATGGTTGTAAGTTTAAAATTGAGCTTTTATTTAACAATTATTTCATTGCTGATTTTGAATTCTATTCATCTATGAGGTTCTTAATTACAATTTCTGCCCAATTAGGAAGGAATTAAGGATAATCCTATGCCTCACAGGACTTTTTACAAGATACAAAAATATGGTTTCTTATGATACAGTGAGGTTGTGAGATTAAAGGTAGATCCTTTATTCAAGTGTTTCTAAGACTATTAGCATCATGACAATGAAGATTTAAATACAGAGCAAAGTTTTCAAACCTGTAATATATTGAGAATAAACTGAAATTAAAGATGTTAGGAAAAAGGAAACCAAGCAGTTATGAGGTCCAAGGCCAAGAATCAGTGAGGAACCCTGGGGAGGCAGATTTTCAGTCACACTTTGAAGACCTTTCTAGCAGCCACAGTTGTCCAACAATAAAATTGTGTCTGTTGTATGTGACTCTGAGCTCTTCACCACAAAAGGGCTCTATCATGGCTGCACAGTCACTTTCTAGAGCAGTTTGAATCATGGGTGATTCAGTACCACATGACACACTGGATTCCTGTCCTGGGAGGCCTTTCTGACTCTAAGAATCCATGAATCTCTAATCCTAAAATGAGTGACTTTTTTTTTGTCTTATCTAAAGTAATCTAATTGGATATTAAATAATATTAGACTATCACTTTTAAGGTGAAGAAGATTGAGTTAAGTGTGCTGCTCAGTTTTTGGTATTATTTATGCTGGCCTATGCAAAGCTGTCCTCTTTTTAAATTAATTTAATTATTTATTCATTTCTTCTTATTTCCACATTCTATTCCCAAATCCTTCTCCTACATTGGGCAAATTGTGTGTGTGTGTGTGTGTGTGTGTATTTACATATATTTTTAAATTATATATCCTATTTGTATGAAAAACTGTGTCCTTGCAAAGTAAGCATTTCTCTTGCAAAAATGTATACTGTTGTTTTACATGTATGCATTTTCAGTTTATACTAACATTGTGCAACATATTTCATTCTGTTGTGGGTTTTTTTTTTTTTTTTTTTTTTTTTTTCATCCTTCAGCACTTACCTTCCATTTGTTTTTATTACATTTGGTTTATTCTTTCCAGTTGTGGCACAGACCTTTATGGTATGAATTGTACCACATTTGACCTACTCAGCCTCCACTTCCACAAATAAAATAAAAACTTTTATCTATGTCCGCTTATGGACTCTTAAGTAATGGCTTTGCCATTTTGCATGCGTATTAGTCAAAGTTCTCCAAAAAACAGAGCCAATAAGGTATGTCTGTGTGTCTCTGTGTGTGTGTGTGTGTGTGTGTGTGTGTGTGTATAAAGACAGAGAGAGAGAGAAAGAGAGATGGAGAAAGAGGAATTTATTATAAGCAGTTGGCTCACATGATTATGGAAGCTGGTAAGTCCCAAGATCTTCAGGGTGAGTCAGCAAGTTGGAGACCCAGCAGAGCTGAGAATTGGAGGAGCCAATGGTGTAGTTTTGATGTGAGGGCTGGCAGGCTCAGGACCCAGGAAGAGCTGATGTTTCAGTTCCAGTCCAAAGTCAGGAATAAACCAATGTCCCAGGTTGAAGGCTGTCAGACAAGAAGGATTCTGTCTTGCTAGTGTGAGAGTTGGCCTTTCTGTTCTACTTAGACCCACAACTAGTTGGATGAGGCCCACTCATACTATGGGTAACAATTGAAATGTTAATCTCATCTAAAAATGCCCTCACAGAACCATTTCCACCAATGTTTGACAAAATGTTTGACCAATATTTGGCACCCCATGGCCCAGTCAAGTCAACACGTAAGATTAACCATTGGACAGCACATCAAACCAGGAGTTTAAATGCTGGATTATGAAGCACGTATGTACTTAACTTGATCAGGAACTATCAGTTGACTCTCTTGATTGGTAGGCCTTGTCCCACTCCCACTCACAGCGCATCAGGTTCTTACTCTCAGAATTCTTAATCCCTGCTAACACTTGGCATCATCTGACTTTTTAACTTTGCCAACCTACAAGGTTTAAAACGCTATCTCATTATTGTTTCAATTTGCATTTTTCATATTTCTAATGAGTTTGAACAGCTTGTCATATGCATACTATCTCACTTCCTCTTCTATAATTGTTGTTTTAATATGTTTAAATCTCTAATGTGTCTAAACTTATCACCCCTTTTCATTCAGTATTTATTTGTATTTTCCAATTTTCCTTGTTCAGTCTTGCCTGAGGTCTATTTTGTTAATCTTTTCAAAGAAAAAATGTTGGGTTTTGTTAATCTTCTGTATTGCTTTTGTGTTTTATATCCAAGTTTTCTTCATTTAATATTTATCTTTCTTTACCTTCCTTGAGAAGAAAGATGAGGACTTATTCTACACAGGCTCCTCCTAAAAGCACAGCAGAAGAGCCTGACACATAGCAGGTCACAATACAAGTTCATCAAATGACTGAGTGCATGAGAAAACACATTATTGCTGAAGTATAGAGATTTATCTCATTTTTTAAAATGAGTTTTCTCAATTTAAAAAATGAGTTGGATATGGCTAGAGGAGAGAAATGGGACAAGCTGAGGAGATGAACAGTGAATATTTAACCTGCCTCTCTACTAAAGTTTGATTACTTTCACTGAATGCAAACATGCTTAGGAATGTGGGACATTAGAATGGAAATTCTCTGTTCCAAAAATAATACCAAAGGATCAGCATACAGAGTTTTAAAAGCAGAGTTATGGAGACTCTGGCTCCTAGAAACAGAATCACCAGTAATACTGAGAAGAGTTCTGTGGAGTTGACTTACTAAATGAGTATCAGATATAGTTTACATTGCACAAATCATGAAGATTATAACCTAGATTAATAGAATTCTAGATAAAAACTATAGCATAAATTAAAAATAAGCTTACTTATGCAGTAAAAATGCCTAGGTAAGTGGATATGAAACATTAGCCAACAGGTGTGACAATATCTCCTCTTATTGAGTGAATAATGGAGGAGGTTGGGTGGGGGGAGATTGCTGGCAGCCATATTTTTTAAATGGTGAGAGAAATGACTTTCCTAAGGAGCACAAAGTCAAAACATAAGTCTTTTTCCAGCAAAATACCACAAAAGAAAGTCAACACACCAAAGAATATGAAAGTTGATATCATGTATGAGGAGAAAGTTCTGGCAAAGTTCCTTGTGACAAGAAGCTTTCAACAACAACAAAAAACAACTTGAAGCACCTCATGAAGTTTTATCAAAATAACGAGGATATTTAGTAATTAAGGTTTCTCAATTACAACATAAATTACATATTATACTTTACAAAAGGGTTTATGGGATTTGTGATATTAAAATTACATATTTAGATAACATATTTTGTCCAAGCAAAGAAAAAAATATGCTAAAACTCACACAAAATTTTTTCATCTGAGAAATATAACAATCAATTTATTGCTCTGAGCTCTCAAGAGATTGTCCATATTACTAAAAACTATTTGCATGTGGCCACTTCATATGAGATTTGAAAGAGAATACTCAATTTAACAAATTTGAAAGAACAGCTTTTTTTATTGCTTTTTTAAAAATTCACTCATTTGGAATTGCCATTTTTCCAAGAAAAGTCTATATCCTATATCATTTTAAGGCAATGGCTTTTTCTTAAAAGTAACTGGAAGAAATTTCTAGCCCCATATTTACATCAAATTTGAATTACTTCAACAAAAGACAATGTATTTTGTGATTCATTAAATTCAAAGCACCCAGAGTATCAACAGTTAAAATGTCAAAGCCTTGCCCCGTCTAGACATCTCAACATTCTCCATACACATTTGAACTTTCAAAGTAGATGTAACGACTATAGGAACAAATAAAGTCATTCTCATAATTAGGATATTATTTTTTATATATCATAATAATTGTTTTCTTTTAAAAACAACTTTGGAATTCAAATCAAATTAGGAAAAACCTTGATAATTCATCCCAATTGCTGCAGTGATTTACCAATACTTTAAAAAATTAACTCATCTCTACTTATCTAAACAATGCATACAGAGGGCCGGGCGCGGTGGCTCAAGACTGTAATCCCAGCACTTTGGGAGGCCGAAACGGGTGGATCACGATGTCAGGAGATCGAGACCATCCTGGCTAACACGGTGAAACCCCGTCTCTACTAAAAAAAAAAAAATACAAAAAAAACTAGCCGGGCGACGTGGTGGGCGCCTGTAGTCCCAGCTACTCGGGAGGCTGAGGCAGGAGAATGGCGTGAACCTGGGAGGCGGAGCTTGCAGTGAGCTGAGATCCGGTCACTGCACTCCAGCCTGGGCCACAGAGCGAGACTCTGTCTCAAAAACAAAACAAAACAAAAAAATGCATACAATTTATCATTTTTATTCTAAATTAATAGGATAGTACATCCCCTAAAGCTGTAATTTAGAGTGAAAATCGAAAGATAATTCAGTAAAAGATAAAGAATGGCAAAGTATTTTTCCTGTGAGGGTATAACATGACAAGGCATTAAAACCTTCCTGATTGTCCCATATAACTAATGTTTATGGTTTCTTTTGAATAAGCATAGAAAGTGACCCAGTCAGTCTTAAAACTCAGGAAAGTTACATTTGTCTTATCTGAGTTCCTTTCTCAGGAAATCAAATCAGTTCTCCCAGATAGTATCAAGGAACTGTACCTTACCTGATCAACACATCTAGATAATGAGATGCCAGACCCCTCATTTATCATGAATGCCTAAGTGACCACCTGCTTCCTATTGACCAGTTTCTCTTTCTTAGCCCTCTCTAATTCCTGTTTTCCCACACATAGTTACATTTGTCCCCTGCTATATAAAGCTTCCAATTTTAGTGGATCAGGGAGATGGATTTGAGACTGATTTCCCATCTCTTCAGCTGCAGCACTCAATTAAAGCCTTCTTCTCTGGCAATATTCCTTGTCTCAATGATTGGCTTTCTGTGCAGCAAGCAGCTGGAACTAGACTGAACCCCTACATTTTGATAACAGCATGAATTCCCAAAGAAGACATCATTTTTCATCATGCCAATGAGCGTGAATGTCCATTTCAGACCTTCTAAGCTGGAGGAAAAACTGCTAATACTTTACTTCAACCCTGACTCTTTTCTCAACTGTCACTAATAAAGTAGATCAAACCATTTGCCTTTCCCCAGCATGCACACACACGCGCGTATGCTGATCACTGAAAAAGTGGCTGGGGCCACATTGAGGGTCCTGAGTTTTGCAGACACTAAATAATTAATCACAGAAAGTGAAACGTCTATGGCTTTTGGGTGAGGTGTTCTAATTGCGCATGCCCACATCCTCAGAAAAACAAAAACAAAAAAACCTTCTGATTGCTTTGACTTGGTCAGTGCTCTTTGAATCAGTAGGACCCAGGACACGTAGCAGGGCAAGAGAAGAAAGTGCTGTGTGGGTCCAGGCAATATGCTGAGTAGTTGCTATGGTTTGATTCGTGATTGACAGCTAGAAGGTTAGTGCTTTGGAAACAAGTATCCATTTTGTCAATAGCGATAAATCTCTTTCAAGTGACATGCATTTGAAATTGTGACTTTTAAATTTTTTATACCTATAAAGAGAAAACACAAACACCCTTGTCAAAGTTAGGTGGGAATAGGTCAAACAGACTAGAACTTTGTCCCACAGAGAAAGAACATTAGCATTTTTAATTTGTGATAGAGACAACTCTGGAGTTTCCCAAAGAATAGAATTGCTAAACATTCTTACCTTAAAAGAGTAATGCAAAATCAAGAAGGACCAAAAGAAGCCATATAAAGATACAATTGTCTTGAAACATCCATTTTTATAAATGAAAATATGGCACATTCTGTCATATTTGCACAGTTACTAGACTATGGAAAATGTGGAGTCTGACTGAATTCCACCACATGGTTGTGTGGTCTGGGCTTCATATAAAACTGTCTATGCTGATGCTTGAAGAAGTCTCAAGCTCTTATAAGTGAAGCACAAGTCAGCCTACTAATCCATAATCAAGACCAAATAGTAAGCAGAAATCTTCACATTTGTGCCAGTATCATACAAATATGAAAATAAACATAACAGTAATAATAAGCTCAACATATTTCATTACACAGTTCAACTTGGCAACTCTCTTGGAAGACTGTTCAGCTTTGGTGAGTTGTATTTGAAAAGGGTACTTAGGAGTATATGTTGTCTTAAAAGAGTGAGGTTTCACTGCGAAGCTGACAAGGGCTGGTGCCCAGGATATTTGACCTCTTCTTCCACCACAGTGGTAAGACAAAGATTTAATGAAAATTTTAGCCATAACATGTAAACATGGACAACATATTTAAGGTTATATTTTATCTATTGATACTTTTTGTGATATCACATATTAAAAATGTTAGGGAGACTCACATTTATTTTGGTTTCTAGAGGTTTCTAGGGTTCTGAGAAAGATGTAGTCTCTCAAAAGTGATATGTCTAAGTTAGTGACCTGGGGGACATCAAGAGTTAGGTACAGTTTATCTGATTCTTCACTAAGATGCAGAGACCTTAAGAACAAAAAATGTTACCAAAAAATGAGTTATAGAACTAGAAATACCAAATAAGAGAAATGTTGATTATTTAAATTTTGAGAAGAATTTTCTAAAATGAAAATACAGTGTACAAGAAATACTGACTATAAAAATAGTGAGTGCCAGAAATCCCCATAACATAAATACTGAAAGATGGAAACACAGAATTGTTGATGTTAGAAGTGTTCTTGAAAAGTCCTTTCCACCTATAAGGACTTGTACACAGGTTAAAATCTACAAAGTACTTGTGAGTCCTCAGCAATAATGTGAAATATCCTGCATGTTATTATCACGGAATCCAAAGAGCCTTGCTTCTTCTTAACCTTTTACTAAATCCTCTTTTTTATCACATCTCTTTGTGGTGATATCGACCACCTGGTATTTAGGACTAAAGCCTCTTTCAACAGAAGCTTTGCAATGCTTTCAAGAGCAGCTCAAAAGCTGAAATACTTGATGAAACACTCCCATTTCTTCATTCATTGACATGTCAGTCTTTCCGTGAGGCAATCTGGCTTCCATGAATAAAAAAGTGAAAGAAACACAGATTCTTAAAATATAATAATTACAATTAGTTTCTCCATTTGAAATACACCATAACACAGGCTATGGAGAGTGGGAGTGAATAGTTTGAGATCTCATTGAAAACCTAGGTGGTCTGTCCTATTAGAAGCCAGAAGTAAAGGAGACGAGAAAAACAAGTATGGTCCAGACCCATAAGCATTGGAAATTTTATGCTGCTTGAAAATTCTGTTCATTTGGTTTGTTTATTTCATTTTTGGGACTAAACTTAGCCTCCTTGAACAATCTTCTCAGTTCATATTTACCTTGGACAAGTATCTGGTAATTTGCTTTAATTGATAAAGTGCGAACAATATTTCAGTGTTGGCAAATATATCAATGGAACAGAATGGAGGTCTCAGAGAAAGACCCTCATAAATGTGAACAACTTATCTGGGAGAAAGCATCAGGTGCAATTCCACGGATAAAAGATAGTTTTTCCATCAATGATGACTGAGCAACTGGACATCACATCTACAAAAAATGAATTTAAACATTAACTTTACATGCTTCACAGAAAATACCTCAAAATGGATCACCAACCTAATCATAAAATCAAAACTAATAAACTCCTAAAAGGTAACATATTAATAGAAGAAAATTTAAAGTGAACTTGATTATGGTGATGACTTTTTTGATACAACACAAAAAGCGTGATTCATGAAAGAAATAGTAGATATGCTGGGCTTCAGGAAAATTACAAATTTCCGCTCTGTGAAAGGCAAGGTCAACAGAATGAGAAACAAGTTACAGACTGGGAGAAAATACTTGAAAAAGATACACCTGATATAAGACTTCCTTCCAAATAATACAAAGAACTTCTAAAACTCAACAATAAGACATTGAACAGCCTGATTAAAAATTGGGCAAAATCTATGAACAGACATGTCTCCAAAGATATAAATATGACAAATAAGCATAAGAATGGTTGTTCAACATCATATGTCATTAGGAAATTGCAAATTAAAATATCAAGTTACAACTAAATACCAGCAAATACCAGCAGAATGGCCAAAATCTAAAACATGTGAAACACCAAATGCTGGGTGGGTGTGAAACAACAGAAACTGCCATTCATTGATGATAGTAATACAAAATGACACAGCTACTGTGGAAGACAGTTTTGTGGTTTCTTAGAAGAAATTGGTGATTTAGGTTATCAGATTTGTGAGTTATTCATAGTCTTTTTTTTTTTTTTTTTTTTGAGACGAAGTCTTGCTCAGTCGCCCAGGCTGGAGTGCCGTGGTGGATAGATCTTGGCTCACTGCAAGCTCCCCCGCCTCTCGGGTTCACGCCATTCTCCTGCCTCAGCTTCCCGGGTAGCTGGGACTACAGGCACCCGCCACTATGCTCGGCTAATTTTTTTGTATTTTTAGTAGAGACGGGGTTTCGCCGTGTTAGCCAGGAGGTCTCGATCTGACCTCGTGATCCGCCCGTCTTGGCCTCCCAAAGTGCTGGGATTACAGGCATGAGCCACCGCGCCCGGCCCCGTAGTCTTCTTTTATTATCCTTTTAATGTCCATGAGATCTATAGTGGTGCCTCCTTTTTCATTTCTGATATTATAAATTTGTCTTCTTTTTTGTTAGCTTGGATAGAGGCTTACTGATTTTATTGATCTTTTCAAAGAGCAAGCTTTTGGTTTAATTGGTTTTCTCTATTTCCTATTCTCAATTTCATTGCTTTCTGCAGAAATTTTTATTGTTTCTATTCTCTTGCTTACTTTGGATTTAATTTGCTCTTCTTCTTCTAGTTTCCTGAGGTAGACACTTAAATGATTGATTTTAGAACTTTCTTCTTTTCTAATATATGCATTCAATGCTATAAATATCCCTCTATGTACTGCTTTTTGTGCATCCTACAGTTTGATAAGTTGTATTTTTATTTGATTTGGTTCAAACACTTTTTAAATACCCCTTGAGATTTCTTCTTCGAACAATGTATTTATAAGTGTGTTGTTTAACTTATACTTTGGATATTTTTCTATCTTTCAGTTATGATTTCTATTTTAATTCTGTTGTAGTCTGAGGGCAGACATTGTATGATTCTATTCTTTTTATTTTTAAAATATATCTTATGGTCTAGATTTCTGGCTATCTTGGAAAATGTTCCATATGAGACAAATTTGTATTCTACTGTTAGATGAAATAGCCTTTAAATGTCCATTATATCCCATTGATCAGAGATTCTGTCTTCAGGATTCAACTGTTTCCTTACTGATTTTCTGACTATTGGATCTGTCCGTTTGTGATAGACTGGTTTGGAAGTCTCCAACTATAACAGTGAATTCATCTATTTTTACTTGCAGTACTATCAGTTTTGCTTCATGAGTTTTAACATAATGTGCCATATACATTAAGGATCGCTATGTGTTCCTGGGAAATGGACCCCTTTATCATTATGCATTGCCCATCTTTATCCCTGACAAGTTTCCTTGCTCTGAAATCTGATCTCTCTGAAAGTAATATGGCTAATCACACTTTCTTATGATTACTGTTAGCTTGATATGTTTTTCATTCATCCCTTTGCTTTTAATCTATGTGTCTCTACATCGATGATGGAAATGCAAAATGGTAATATAAAATGGGAATGCAAAAATATACCATGCTAGCACACACTAATCACAAGTGAGTTTCTTGTTGGCAACCTATATGTGGTTCTTATTTTTGATTCACTCTGCTAGCAATCTGTATCTTTTAACTGTGTGTACTTTAACCATTGATGTTTAAAGTGATTAATGATATAAGTAGATTAGTATCTACCACATTTGTTACTGTTTTCTATTCGTTGCCTTTACTCTACATTCCTATTTTTGTCTTCTGTATTGTTTGGCCTGCTGTGGTTTAATTCAACACTTTATATAATTCCATTTTATTTCATTCTCTTAGCATACCAATTATACATTTATTTGTTAGTGGTTGTCCCAGATTTTGAAATATACATTTACAACTAATTCAATTTCACTTTCAAATAACACCATATTGTTTCATAGGTAGCATAAATATCCTACAACAACAAAGTATTATAAATTTCTGTCTCTAATTCCTTGTATTATTCCTGTCATGTATTTCACTTACAACACATAAGCATTTATACTATATAACATATAATTGAATACATTGCTGCTATTATGATTTTGAACAAACTTTTGTTACATCAATTAAGAGTCAAAAAAATAAATCTTTTTAAAAACTTCCTTTATTTATTTTTCCATGCTCTTTCTTTCTTTGTGCACATCCAAGTTTAAGACCTGTATCATTTTCCTTCTGTCTGAAGAACTTGCTTTAACATTTCTCATAAGGCAGGTCTCTTGTCAGCAAATTCTCTCGATATTTGTTTGTCTGAGAAAGTTTTTATTTCTCATTCACTTTTGAAAGATAATGTTGCAGGGTACAGAATCTATGAATGTGAATCTACAGAATTTGCTGACAAGAGATCTGCCTTGAAAGAAATGTTAAAATGAGTTCTTCAGAGCGAAGGAAAATGATATAGGTCATAATCTTGGATATGCACAGAGAAAGAAAGAGCATGGAACAATAAATGAAGTTTTTAAAAGGTTTATTTCTTACACTTGATTGATGTAACAAATAACGGTTTGTTCAAAAATCATAATAGCAGCAATATATTCTAGGCTGGTGTTTTTCTGTTTTTTCTCTCCACACTTTAAACATGTCACTCCTTAATCTTCTTGCTTGCATGGTTTCTGGGGACAGTCACATGTAATTTTTATCTTTGCTCCTTTACAGGTAAGCTCCCTTTTTCACTCCCCATCCAAAGCTTCTTTCAAGATTTTTTACTTATTCTTCAATTTTCTACTGTTAGAATATTATATGCCCAGGTGTCATTTGTTTGTTTGTTTGTATTTATACCCCTTGGTGTTCTCTGAGCTTCCTGGATCTGTGGTTTGGTGTCTGATATTAGCTGGGAAAAGTAGTCATTATCACTTCAAATGTTTCTTCTGTTTCCTTCTTTCTTCTCCTTCTAGTAATCTCATTATGCATATGCTATAGCTTTTGCAGTTGCCTCACCATTCTTTGATATTGTCTTCTTTTTTTCCATTATTTTTTCTCTTTGTTTTCAGTTATGGAAAGATCTATTGTGATCTCCTCAACCTCAAAGATGCTTTCTTCAAGTATGTCTAGATTACTGATGAGCCACACAAAAGGATTCTTCATTTCTGTTGCAGTATTTTTGATCTCCAATACTTTTTATTTTTTCTTAGAATTTTCATCTCTCTGTTTGAATTACCCATCTGTTTTTGTATGTTCTCTACTTTTTTAATTAGTGCATTTAGCATATTAGTCATAGTTCTTTTAAATTCACGGTTTGATATTTCTGACATTCCTGTCATATCTGGACCTTGTACTAATGCTTGCTCTGTCTTTTCAAATTATGTGGATTTTTTTTCCTTTATGAGGAAATTGTAAGTAGGCCTTATAATTTTTTTATTAAAAGGTAGACATGATGCACTGGATAAAAGTAATTTGGTAAAGAAGTCTTAAGTGATGTAATGATACAATGTAGTGGGAGGGGAACTTTCTATAGTCCTATAATTAAGTCTCTGTGTTTCAGTGAGCCTGGCCTATAAATGTCACAAATGTCTTTTAGTTTTGGTTTTCGAATTTTTTTCATCCCCTTAGGTAATGAGGCTAGAGTTGGATATTTTCCTTTCCCCCAGTAAGTTAGACTCATAAAATTTCAGTAGGTTAGGCTCTGGTAAAACAATTCCTCTGGAGGACAGGCCTACAGGCCTTTGTAAGTAGAAGACAATGTGTATTTCATAATGGTTCCTTTACCCTTTCTTCTACCAGAAGTATGAGAATTTTCTGATATTCACTTTGAGAACCTGGAACAGCTCCTGGAGGTAAAACTCCCAAAAGTATGGGGGCCTCCCAATAACTGGATCCCTCTTGAGATTTTACTTCTCAGGCTTGTCCACACTGAGCCTCTAGTAATTCATTGATTAAAGTTCAGGCTTTCTTTCCCTGGTACTTGTTTCTAAGAAGGCTTCAGCTTGAGAGTTTCCACGCCACTCCAGTAAGTCATGAAATATCGGCCTGTGAGTCTCTTCGACTTTCAGAGCAGTGGTTCCTGTGATCTCATTTCTCCAATGGATCTAAAAAGAGTTGTGGGTTTTTCAGTTTGTATAGCTTTTTTATTTGGCAGAATGAAGAGGCCACTTCTAAGCTCCTTATGTGCTGGACCAGAAGAGGGAAGCCAATACTTGTTATTTTCCTCCACACACCTCTTTTTCTTAAAGAGTCCAGGTCTGGGATCAGTTGTATGTTTCTTGGCAATTCTTTCTTGAGATTTTTCTGGCCTCTCACAAACATTTGTACCCAGGCAAAGATGAAATGTGAGCTCTGCCATGCTGATAATAAAGCAGAGCAAAGAATATGTGTCAACAGCACACTCTTCCCAGTTCCTAACCCTCTTCTGCCCCAACCTATTTGCATTTTCTATTCTTCTTACCTGGAACTCCCTTAGTTAGTTATTTATACACTTTACTATTCTTATTTTACTTAGGTATCTGCTCAAATATCAGTTTCTCAAAGAAGTCAGTCTTGTTAAAATATCAGAGTGCTGTCTATCTCTTTAGTCTATTTTATTTGCTTTATGGCATAATATGTGTTTTTGTGTATTTGTGTGCATTCTTATAGAGCCAAATATATATGTATATATGTGTGTACTATATATACACATACAATTATTTACCTCCCATACTAATGGCACAATAATAATCAGTATTTTTCGGTGCTTACTGTGGTCCAATGCCAGATATTTACCTTTTACATATGAAGAAACTGAGGTTCAGAGAACCTAAGTCATTTGCTTAAGTTCAGGAATCTGATCTAACAGAACCAGGGTTTAAACTCAATGCATGTGACTCCCAAAGTCAGTCAAGGAACACACAGTCTCTATGGTATGTGGCCCAATAGGAGAACTTTCACATTTACATATTATTTTTATATGTGTGTGTGTGTATATATGCACACACACATACATATACACACGCATTCACATATATACATATTCTATCATTTGTGTATGTATATTATGATATATTATATATCATACCCATGTGTATATATATCATGTTTATTAATATCTATGACATGTATATCATATGTCCTATGTGTGTATGCTTCTTTATTGTATGTCTCTCACCGAAATGTAAGTTCCATGAGGGCATGAGCTTTACCTTGTTAACTACTCTACCCTCAGGGCCTAGAGAACTAGGAACAGTCTGCAGGGTGCTCTTTAGAGATCTCCTAATATTCTGATAGTTTTTGAGGTGTTCTCCATAACTCTTTTAGGCCTTTCTACAAATACCTGTTGAGTAAATGGATAAATCTGTGAATGAATATATCCAGGAATATACGGATAAATTAAAATGAAATTTTTAAAATTACGGTTGTATAGATGATATGTATGCTTCAGGAACAGACAAAAATATGACTTGGCATGTAACAAGGCTGAGTTGGTAATTTTTTCTTCCCAATGATATTAAAATTTGCTTTATTGATCATCAGTTTGCAAATGGGGTGTTCAGGTAATCAACCCAAGAGGTATACATTCATTAATAAAGAAGCCTTACTTTTGAGGGGAATGTTTACGGAACAGAAGAGGAAGAGAGCATTATTACAATGAAAAATAACTGCCAGAATTTTTCAGAGACCAGCTTAAAATTCTAGCAGATTAGTTGCTATTTTAGACTATATTGATAGATCTCCAATAGCTATAATTAAGTTTCTTCTTCTCAAGAAGAAAAAAGTGATCAATGACATTTTCTAAGGTTTATTTTAATTGTGTAGCAGAATGCATCTCTCAAACGCTGTCATTTGTAAGGACTTCAATAGAAGACTTAATGAGGATTTGGAAACATGCAGACAGTAATCATCATTTATCTCAGGCTGACAAAAAAAGTGTTAACATATCTAAAAGGGGCCTAAGGTTAATTGATATTTGGCAAAATGAAAGCCCTGTTTAGAGTATTTTGTCACAAATTGGAGTACATCAATTTACTTCTTGAGCTTCATATCAGCATAATTCTGCTTGCAACCTTCCATGTTCATATATCTGAGTTTGCATTTCTTTTCTTTTCTTTTTTTTATACTTTATGTTCTAGGGTACATGTGCACAATGTGCAGGTTTGTTACATATGTATACATGTACCATGTTGGTGTGCTGCACCCATTAACTTGTCATTTACATTAGGTATATCTCCTAATGCTATCCCTCCCCCCACTCCCCACCCCACAATAGGCCCCGGTGTGTGATGTTCCCCTTCCTGTGTCCAGGTGATCTCATTGTTCAATTCCCACCTATGAGTGAGAACATGCAGTGTTTGGTTTTCTGTTCTTGTGATAGTTTGCTGAGAATGATGGTTTTCAGCTGCATCCATGTCCCTACAAAGGACACAAACTCATCCTTTTTTATGGCTGCATAGTATTCCATGCAAAGGGCTAATACCTAGAACCTGCAAAGGACTCAAACAAATTTACAAGAAAAAAACAAACAACCCCATCAAAAAGTGGGCAAAGGATATGAACTGACTGAGTTTGCATTTCTAATCCCAACGCAGGAGCTAAAATTTTTTTTAAAAGCCGGGATTACAGGACTTGAGGTCTAATTTTGGTATCAAATAATGTATACTTATAATACAACATTTGTAGCACACAGAAAACTCAGGGGGGAAAAAAGGAAAAAAAATTGATTCATAACCCAAATTATCAGGTGCAAATATTTTGATGTAGTTTTATAATTATTAAGAATATTACAGATTTTATTGTATATACAATTTTTTTTTTTTTTTTTGAGAAGGAGTCTCGCTCTATCGCCCAGGCTGGAGTGCAGTGGCCGGATCTCAGCTCACTGCAAGCTCCGCCTCCCGGGTTTACACCATTCTCCTGCCTCAGCCTCGTGAGTAACTGGGACTACAGGCGCCCGCCATCTCACCTGGCTAGTTTTTTGTATTTTTTTAGTAGAGACGGGGTTTCACCGTGTTAGCCAAGATGGTCTCGATCTCCTGACCTCGTGATCCGCCCATCTCGGCCTCCCAAAGTGCTGGGATTACAGGCTTGAGTCACCGCGCCCGGCCTGTATATACAATTTTTAACTTGTTTAACTAAATTAAAGAATTGTCATCATACCTAAACATTTGGCGGTTATGTAATACATCATATAATAATCTATTGTATGTTTATAATAATCTATTGTATATTTCATAATAGCTAGAAGAGAATTATTGGAATGTTTCTAGCATAAAGAAAAGATATTTAAGGTGCTGGATATCCCAATTACATTGACTTGACCTTTACAAATTATAGGAATATATTAAATTAGCAGATATACTCTGAAAACATGTATATCTATTATGTATCAATAAAAAATAAAATTATATATATTAAAAAGTACTTTAGAAGCAGATTTATTCAGTCATTCAATTGGTCTTTATTGCTGAGAACTTGGACTTTTCTTTTCTTTGCACTTTTTTCAATGCTTCATTGAACATTTTTGTGACTGTTTGTTTCTGAATTCAATCTAATGCTCTTACTCTGCAGTCCAGACAGTAGAATTTATGGATCAAAGATTCAGAGCAATTGTAAAAGTCCATTTTTAAATTTCCAATTTGTTTTAAAAGGTTGGACCATGCATTATTATTTTCCATACCAGAGATACAATAAGGTCTGAATCAATCACGGAATATATGCCATCATCCTGACCTTGAATTTTTCCCTATCTACAGCAGATGGGACCAGGGCCAACCTAAGAAAACTCTATTATTTTTTAAAAATATTTTGTTCTGTGAAACCAAAAAAAATACAACCTCTGTTCTACAATATATGTGGAGTTGGGACCAGAGGTAGTGTCAGGGTTGGTTGAAATTACCTGACATATAAGCCAAAGACATGGGGACAAGGACACAGAAACCATGGGAGAAACAATGAGCTTTGCAGAAGCAGCCAGTTTGCACTGAGGCAAGAGTCCAGGTAGTCCCAGGAGTAGGAAAAGCCTATGATAGGTGATCAAGTCAGCCTCAAGAGTTGGTACTCTCATGCGACCTGGCGGTACTGTTGAAGTGAGCCCCTCTTCTTACAACCAATGTTCTGTTTTTATAAGCTTCTCTGAGTACATGCCTGCTTTTTGCAACAGAAGATCCCTGTCGAAGCACATGTCAGTGACAAAAATGACAGCTTTTTAAATTTAACTCTTTCCAAATTCTCAAGATCTTCCAGAGAAGCCAAAGGTAATAGATACATGATTACTGTTTAAGGGCTAACATCAACTGAAGACCTATTTATGAGATCTCTCTATATAAACACATATGCATTCATTCTTTATGGCCATCCATACATATACATGCACATATATGTGTGTACACACACACACACACGCTCACACACACATCATGACTGTGGCTTTCTTATGGAAGGACTCAATACAGATTTGAAGGCCAATGATGGTTACCTGCAAGCACAACTTAATACCATCCTTTAATGCCCCGAAATCCAAGGAGAGAAATGTATGGAAAAGCAAATCTATAATTTAACCTCAGGAAATGGCATAAAAGAATGTCGAAGTTTATAGAAAATCTACATATTAACCAAGAGAAATTTACAATTAGCTTCCAAGTAAAAGGTCAAGGAGGGTAATGTCATAACATTAAAATAATAAAGCATTTAACAAACTATTAACATGCTACACAATAGTAATTCTGCATCTGAATTAGCAGACAAGTGGTTGCAGGGAAAGGGGAACTTATTGGTTGATCCCACTGCATCAGAGCTGATGTGTTCCTCTGTGGGCAAGTGACAGAGCCGGGACATGAGCCTAGTGCCTCTTTGACCCCACAGGTCATGGTTTGTTTCCACTAAACGAGGAAACAGAAGACATACTTGTCCTTATGATATTGACTTATCCTTAAGGCAAACATATTTTGTAGGGTTTGCTTTTCTACGATCGAGGATTGAAACCTCAGGCAGCTTGCCACTATATCTTCAACTCACATCCTCCAAGACTTTTTGACTTTTACAATTGCAGACTGTGGGAACTAAGACGTATAATCACTAACATAAGAGACTGAAGCGACAAGACTTAAAATATGAGTTTCTTGAATGATGCACACTTTAGGCCAAGCTTGTGGTGAAAGTGAGAAAAATTACATGGAAGAAAGAAAGAAAAAAGAGCTTTCCAAACTGTATTTCCTTGTTCAGGATTCCTCTCTCTGCCCCCAGCTCAACCAAGTACTGGTCAAAATTATTCTTCTGCTTTCCCAGATTCTGTTGAATGTTTTTAAAGTATCACTGTTTAGACTCATCCATTCATCTATCTCTGAATGCAAGGGAAGATTCACATTGCTGATTTTTCTTACCATGAAACTTTTATTTTCAGGCCCAAGTAAATTGATGTTCATCTTCAATTCCCCGCATAATCTCCCAGGCACACTCACTCTATGTCGATGTGCTCTACGAGACATACAGCTCCACTGGGGGTGAAATGGAATGTAGTTACTGAAATGAAATGTAAAAACTAAGAAGAAAAAAAATCATTGCAGCACTCCCTCACCCCATTTCCAAAGGGTCAGGCTAGAATTTATCCTCCAAAGTCTTCTCCCAGGCTTTATCTCACCCTGGGCTTGATGGTGCTATTTGGAGATTCCAGAATTAATTTTATATCAATAATAACATTCTACTTTATTGTGTTTATGTATTAAATCATTCACTCGTTGAAAAAACATTTATCAGTGACTTTATGTACCAGGCACTGTGCCAGATGCTTAAGGTAAAAAACACAGATTTAGTAAGATCTGGATTCTGTCTGTTGCAGGAAGAAAGAAAATAACCAATCAAAGAGGAGTGAGATAGGGCTTCAGGTGGAAACCCTGAGACCAAGAAGAGTACCCTCATTCTGCACAAAGGCTATCAGAAGAAGTTCAACCAGAGAGGCCACTTGTGATTTGATGCCTGCGAGAAAAGGAGGTCATATGCAAAAAAAAAAAAAAAATTAAAATAAATAAAATAAAATAAAATTTAAAAAGTACAGCTACCTGGTTACCATAACTAGGGGAGATGAGGACACATGAGTCTTGAAATGTGACAGGGCCCAGTGTGGGAGGCTGGGTGGGGATAAGGAATAGTAGGATGATTATGGGAGACCAATCATGCCCAGCGAGGCCAAAGGCCAGGCTACATCACAGAAGACCTCGTAAGCCTTGGTAAGGGTTTTAACTTTACTCTGCCTGTAACTAGCAGTGGCTGGGGCAATGTGAAGGAGGCTGCCTTGATGGTGGTCATCTGGGTTCTGGTCCAAAGCTCATTATAGGTGACAGATGTTAAATTCCAGATCCTACAAGATCAAGGAGAGGGCTCTAAATTCCTGTTTTGAAGAAGAAAATAAGGGTTAGGGGAAAAAAAGAGTCTCTGTTATGCTGTTTATCAACTGTAAGACCAGGATCAATAAATTAACCCTCTCTGCCTGCTTATTTGCACATTGAGAGTGAACTGGGTTGCCCTGATTAGGCAAATATCTTAGTGTACAAAGTACCTTCCTGCCCTTGTGAAGATAAAGCATGTCATGATGTTTACTCATGATGTAGACTCCCTCTTCCTGCCCCCTTCCCTAAGAATTCCACCTTCACCACCTGTGTCAATCCTGAGCTTTGGAGTTGTAAGGGCCAAATATCTGGCTGTACACCTGACTTCAGTGGGCTGAAGTCAAATCTTTGGCTAAAGGTTTGAAAGTCAGAGTCCTAGAGGAAGCCAATAATTAGACACTGCTGTGTGTGGCTGGGTGGTCTATGATCTTCTAACCTATTCTTGGCATGATCACAGGCACCTCAGATGGTTCTGGGAAAATCAAGGGAAGAGGGATGCTGGGTTTCTATATTCATTTACTTCCTATTGCTGCTGCAGTAAGTTAACACAAAGTTGGTGGCTTTTGAGAAAACATATTTGCCCTCTTAGAGTTTGGTTCCCAGAATGGGTTTCAGTGGGTGAAAATCACAGTGTCAGCAGGGCCACACTCTCTCCAGAGGCTCTAAGAGAGAATCATATCCGTGCCTTTGTCAGCCACTAGAGGCTGTCCACACCCCAGGACGGGTGGCTGTCTTCCATCTTCAAAGCCACAAAGTCTTCAAATCTTGCTCCCTCTGCAAAGGTCATGACAATGCCTTTTTTCTTCTATCCCTGTAGTCAAATGCTTCTCTGCCTCCTACAAGTGTAAGGACACTTGTGATTACATTTATAGCCCACCTAGGTAATCCGGTACAATCTCCTTATCTCAAGATCCATAACTTAAAACTCCTTGTGCCATATACGGTAACGTATTCACAGGCTGAATGGGGATTAAGGCCTGGACATCTCTGAGGGCCATTACCTATGCTACCATAACTCCTTTGACGAATAAAGCCTGGGAAGTCCTAGAGCCCAGTGGCGCCTGGGTTAAGGTGAGTCAGACACCCCAAGCACATGATTTAAGGAGGCCCTTGCACTCAGGGACATACAAGTGAAAGATAACCACTTGATAATGAGAACCTCCTTCAATTTTGTGCAATAGGTGCCTCTCTCATCCCACCTTAGTCTGAGACCTGTCTTGGAGTGGCTCAGTTCTCCAACCTAGCAAAGCAGTGGTAGACCAGAAATGGTTTGTCTAGGCAGCAGGCTAAGACAGTCCACTGGAGTTCCTGCTGGTTTCCAGAGCTAGGCTAAGTGTCTGTGTGTTTGTGGAGTGGGGGCATAGAGTGGAAGACAGGCAGGAAGGTGTAGAACAGTAGAATGATTTCCCAGTAGTGCAGGAGTAACACCTCACTCTAGTAACAACCCAGTGTAGAGTCGATTTTGCTCAGACAGAGCCAGGCTTGGAGAGGCTTTGCCTTTTTCTGGGAATGTGATTGATTGCAAGCCACCTAGGGGATGAAGTTATCTCAGAGCTTGACTGCATGGGCATCACCAAGGAGTAAATGAGCTCTCTGTCCCCCAGAGGGACGTGCATCAGAGAAACGTGATGGGAAGACCATAGTTCAGCAGCACTTAAACCTCCGGGGGAAAGGGGCCTCACAGAGGAAATGAAATGCAGCATTACATATCTTGTACATGCATCCACCATTCTCCTCTATGGAGCACATTCAACAGTGAGGTTTCTTTTCTCCTGGCTCACCCCACAAGGACTAGAGAGCTGTTTGTGTGCCATTTGTTCTGTGCTTCCTGTGTCTTGGAAACTCAGTGAAGACCAGCACCTTCCTCAAACCCAGGCCTGGCTGTCTTCCTCCCAGCTGAATGCCCACCGATTGTCTTCCTTTACACCTCCTCCTTCTCTGCATCATGCGCTCCCAGCCAAGAGGACAGTGACTCATGCTAATTATACAGTAACAGAAGAAACACACACACACACACACACACACACACACACAGAGTTTTTTTTTTTCCCCAACAGCAGCTGGGACTTTCTATTTATTTGCCCACTATTTATAACTCACTTAGACAAGAAGGCCTTATCTCCTCCTCCTACCACACTCTCCCAAATGAAGTTTCTCTAGGGCGGATCCACTTTTATCTAAATTGGTTGGACAGAGGAGCACAGCATATATAATCCATAATGGAACAGATAAGGCTCTCTCCTTGTACTTGATATAAAAATAACAAACAAGCAAAATGAGCACGGATAGGGAAAAATTAATTTACTTCCCTGCCTAATTACTAGATGCAGGATAAATGTGTCTGCTTAGCTCTCTAATTATAATAATACTTAGCAGTTACGTGAAACTCTTTATCATCAGAAATACCACCCTCCACTGACACTAAATAATTAATCTTTGGCACCCTAGTGTGAGCGTCTTATCTGAGCAGGAAAAGGACCATTGGTTGGAGGAGAGTGGAGCAGGGTTGAGGTGCTGAGAACTCCTTTCATCACTAAGCAGAAACTGTTTTCTGGGTGTCAGTTTCCTGGCCACCACTCGTGTGCTTGGGAAGAATCTCCCTTCCAGGGCTCTGCCAGTTGCAGGGAGAAGTCTATCATCCAGTGTCAGAGGCTGTGATCACTCACCCTCCTATGTTGCCAGAACTCCTCCTCCAGCAATGGCCCGAGGTGTCCCTGAGAGAGCAGAGCCCCAGGGTGTCAGGTGAGAGTAGGAACAGTTATCAGGCCAGCCACATAAGGTGTCTGCAGCCTGTTCATGGGCTTTCTGCTCAGTTCCTGGTTTGATGTTCCATTGCCCAGCCTTACCTTCCTTTATCCTGTGCTAGGATTCAGCTCCTGGCATCACTCATGTCCACTCAGAAGTTCTGATACGTTCTGTGACTCCCACACTCACCAGGTATAAACCAAGTCATTGCCTCCATACCCTGTGGTCTAACTGAGAAATCCTGCACCTGAGCTCAGAGGCTTTAAATGAATACAATTTCTGGCTTGGGGTAGAATGGCCTCCTCCTGAATGGCAGCTGTCTGTTTTCCATCCCTGAGAGACATGTCCTTGGGCCCACCCGCTTCCCACATCTCCCTCATCCCCTACCCTGGACCATACCAGAGAGCACAGGAGTCTTTGACTCAGACCAGGACTCAAGTTACAGACCACGGGGAAGGGAATTGTGTCCTGTCTCTGTACTGCATGCTTTCCAGTAGCTTCTAATGCCCCATGGTTATCAGACACTGGGATACATTAGGATTACTTAAGAAAGAAAAAGTAATCCAACACAGTCATTTTGTTTGGTACTTGATAAATGCTTAATGAATTTTGTTTAAAAAATTAAAATATTCATATTATTTGCTAAGGGCTTATTTTTGGTGACTTTCAGGGAAAGGGAAACACATAACCAAGCAATCAAGGGAATCTACAACTATGAGAGATCAGCTTCACCTCTAGCTGGGGTGGGGGAAGAGGCAAGAATTTAAAACAATCATCGCTACTTAAACTGTGGTTGTATTCTGCTTTTTTTTTCTTATTTTTATAAACATAATAGACCATATGCATATTGCTTAAATTTAAAATTTGTTAAAGTTCAAATCAACTATAATGGAATAAGAATTATAACTTCTAATTACATAGCTTTCAGGCAATGTAATTATGCAACAGTTTGGGGGGAAGAACAGATGAATGCAATGCAATGGATCTCTCTTTCTCATCTCTTAATATTGGGCTTTATTCTTAACCATGGAAAAAGGCCGAACTCCTGGATCTCCACCAATCATCCACTCATAGTTCAGTTAGAAATACATTTCTGGTTAAATCATGTGGATTAAGAATGGGAAGGAGGCAAAGAAATACATGAGTTTGCTACATCTTCTCACAACACGCCTGTGAGCTGGGGACCCTTATTACTATTTCACAAATCAGAAATCTGAGCTCATAGGTCCAACTTGATGTTAAATCCCCAATGTCTACTTCTGTTTGTTACACAGTGAATCAGGTCAGAGCGTCAGTTCAGGGTGAAGAAGACAATAGGGTAAGGCTTTGACAAAGAAAAGTCCCAGCAAGGAATGAAATTGTCAAGAAGTCATCGAGGCACCAGAATGTGGGAGAAGGATCAGACCTTTTCTTCATGGAGCCTGGAGGTAAAATCACAATGAAAACTTCAGGAAGCTCAGCTTCCATTGCACACTAAAAGGAAACTACCAGACCTTCTGAGTTCTTATAGACAGTGGATGGCTCCTGTGGTAGTCAGTTTTCTAGAGATGAATAAACATAGGAAAGAAATAGGCTTATCAGAGATGTTGTAGGAGAAATGCAATCTGCAATCAAATAACTGCTTCTCTTTAGGTCATTTTCAAATCTGAGGACCTCTGAACTCTGTGTTTCAACTCCTGTTGTCTTAGTTTCCTCATCTTCAAAACGAGAGAAGTTGAATTAAAGCCTAAATAAATGTGTCAAGTTTCACAGCTACGCATGTGTGTATGTGTGTCCTGAAATGAAGCCTACATTTAAGTCTAGCTTGTGAAATTTCCATATTACACTGCTGCATTCAGTCAGCTCACCACATTGCTGCAACAAATGATAGATTATATTTCCTGATCAGTTGATTAATAAAAGCAATTAAAGAGAAGATAATCATTATGCTATTTAGATTGATCAAAAATGGCAATAAGGAATGATATTCCGAGTTGGGTGATCTAAGTTTTTCTTAGAGAATGCTTATCTTATTTTCATAATAAAAACAGACACTATATAATAAAAACAGCCAATCTGTGCTTTCTACTTTCCAAGTGTGTACTATGTTTCCCAAATATAATCTGTACAGCAAATTTCTATTAACAGTTAACTATTTCCATTACACAGAAGAAAAAAATAAAACTTACATGTCAGAGGTGCTGTA
The DNA here is from genome assembly GCF_000951045.1 of Mandrillus leucophaeus. Taxonomy (NCBI): domain Eukaryota; kingdom Metazoa; phylum Chordata; class Mammalia; order Primates; family Cercopithecidae; genus Mandrillus; species Mandrillus leucophaeus. The sequence goes on along the minus strand of NW_012105231.1, from coordinate 1,877,948 downwards.
CCTAAAGTCCCCACAGCTGGTAATTCCAGTCTGATTCTGAAGCCCTTGCTCTTTCCATGACATATGCTGCCCAAGAATAATAAAAGAAACCAACCCCAAAGAGTTAAGATGTTCATTCTCATAATTTCATGCCAAATTAATTTTTAGGTAATGTGGTCCTGTAAAACAAGTGGCATATTTTTTTGTTGCTGGATGCCCTTTCCCCATCCTTGAGTTTGCAGCATTCCATCCTCTTTGACTCAGGAGCCCCTCAGATTTGAAGCCTGCCTTTTCCAGTAAGCATCCTTTAGAAAGTGCCAATTCCCACTCCACACTCAGATCCCCCATAAAGAACCTCAACCTGGATTCTTTCAGCACTACTTGCTTACTCCTGCACAGAACTAGCTTCCCTAAGAGTCGCAGCAACACTCTCTGTCCTTAGCTATAGCACCTTAAAAAGTTAAAGACAAGCACATTCTCTTTTTCAGAAAATTAACTGCTTTGCACTGACATATGCTGTATTGACGAAGGGCCGCAGGCCTTTCTCTCCCCCAAACTTTCAAAACATAAGGCCTCTGTCCAAAATAGAAGTGAATGTTACACTGTTCCCACAAAAGAAGGAAACAAGAGGAGTCTCAGTGCCACAAATGTTCTATTTCCAAGTTCAGAACAAACAAAAATTATGTCAGCCCAGAGGGGATGGATTTGGTGGGAAGGGGGAGCGAGACATGCAAACTTTATTCTATGTTTAAATCTCTCAACATATGGGCTGTTTCTATTTTAGGATGACAAATACTGACTTCCATATTATGATAATTAATGACATGCAAAGAGGAGCTAAGCTGCATTTGATGTCCCAGTGGGCTATCCTAACATCAGCAGTTTGGGAACCATGTGCCCAATTTGTAGATTAGATATGAAGACGTCAACTGGCATTGCTCAAGGTCTCCCAGCTATTTAAAAGCAGAGGCTCTAAGCCAGTGACCTCATTTCTTTTGATGAATATCATTTTCTGGGATCAACTTTTAACAACTTGGCACATCCCTAAAATGAAACCTGCTGAGATCCAGGGTGGGTGGGAGACCCTTGCCAGTGCTGGGATGAGAGGCAAGCATTTCTGAAGGCTAGTGATGGGGATATGGCACTTGAACTCCAATATAAGGAGCTCTTTGTGGCCTGATCTCAGGGCTTAACAGACCTCTGCACCACTCCTATTTGTCAGACTAATGGTAAACATATTTGAAAAGTCAAAGGCAACAAAGCCTGTACGTCTTACCCACAGATAAGAGTGGGCTAGTTCTCACAGTTCATATTACATGGTACTGCTAGCACTGGGATCCAACTTGGAAGACTTCACACAGTAACCCTTCTCTGTGCCTAAGCTGCATCTCTATTCCTCATCCTTGACTGTCACTTGACAAGGATCATGTCTCTAATTAAGATTGCAGATTGCAATTCTACAGTGATTCCAGACTAGTCTCAAACTCAGGCCCATTACTATACCTAGCTCTTTGGCCCCAGAAGGATCTTTTAGGTGTGCACCCATGTATTTTTAATTTTTTGCCTCTAACTAGACATGACATATGAGAAGCTTGGCATTGAAAACATAATATTCAAATCTGGGCTATCTTCTCTGTCACTCAGAGTTCTGTCTGGGCTTCCAGAGTCTTGCATGTGACATGGTTTTAGGGTGCAGTGGGAAGCATGTGCTCAAGTGGCTGTCTAACCTGTTGCATGTGCTCAGACTGAATGGCTTATGTTTGGTTCCTGGCTCAGTCCACACAGGTATTGCACTCCTGGTTTCCAGTCTTCAGTCTCCTTGCTCAGTAGCTCTCTCTCAACTGCCTTTTTACAGCTAGAACTATACCACCTCAGCCTTTGGAAATCCAGCCCTTTATCACAACCATATTACTCCTGGTGCGCAGGGATGCTCTCCTTCACCAGAAAGACTCTGTATTAGAGCTCTCAGACTCCTTCAGGGCTGTTAGCACAGACACACCTGCAGCCATTTCTCTGCTTTGTATTTTATTTTATTTTTCCGTAAGTTTTTGGGGTACAAGTGGTATTTGGTTACATGAGTAAGTTCTTTAGTGGTGATTTGTGAGATTTTGGTGCACTCATCACCTGAGCAGTATATACTGCATCATATTTGTAGTCTGTTATCCCTCGGCCCCCTCCCACTCATCCCTACAAGTCCCCAAAGTCCTTTGTATCAGTCTCACACCTTTGTGTCCGCATAGCTTAGCTCCCACATATCAGTGAGAACATACAATGTTTGATTTTCCATTCCTAAGTTACATCACTTAAAATAATAGTCTCCAATCTCATGCAGGCCACTGAAAATGCTGTTAACTCATTCCTTTTCATGGCTGCATGGTATCCCATTGTGTATATATATATACCACAGTTTATCCAGTCATTGATTGATGAGCATTTGGGTTGGTTCCACGATTTTGCAATTGTGAATTCTGCTGCTATAAACATGCGTATGCAAGCATCTTTTTCAGATAATGACTTCTCTTGCTCTGGGTGGATACCCAGTAGTGGGATTGCTGGATCAAATAGTAGTTCTACTTTTAATTCTTTAAGGAATCTCCACACTGTTTTCCATAGTGGCTGTACTAGTTTATATTTCCACCAGCAGTGTACAAGTGTTCCCTGCTCACCACGTCCACACCAACATCTACTGCTTTTTTATTTTTCGATTATGGCCATTCTTGCAGGAGTAAGGTGGCATTGCATTGTGGTTTTGATTTACACTTTCCTGATCATTAGTGATGTTGAGCATTTTTTAATAGGTTTGTTGGCCATTTATGTATCTTCTTTTGGGAATTGTCTATTCATGTCCTTAGCCCACTTTTTTTTTAATGATACTTTAAGTTCTAGGGTACATGTGAACAATGTGCAGGTTTGTTACATATGCATACATGTGCCATGTTGGTGTGCTGCACCCATTAACTCGTCATTTACATTAGCTATAT
>NW_012105231.1:1865719-1874515 GCF_000951045.1 Mandrillus leucophaeus | reverse complement strand
GCCATTCTAACTGGTGTGAGATGGTATCTCATTGTGGTTTTGATTTGCATTTCTCTGATGGCCAGTAATGATGAGCATTTTTTCATGTGTCTATTGGCTGCATAAATGTCTTCTTTTGAGAAATGTCTGTTCATATCCTTCACCCACTTGTTGATGGGGCTGTTTGTTTTCTTCTTGTAAATTTGTTTTAGTTCTTTGTAGATTCTGGATATTAGCCCTATGTCAGATGAGTAGATTGCAAAAATTTTCTCCCATTCTGTAGGTTGCCTGTTCACTCTGATGGTAGCTTCTTTTGCTGTACAGAAGCTCTTTAATTAGATCCCATTTGTCTATTTTGGCTTTTGTTGCCATTGCTTTTGGTGTTTTAGACATGAAGTCCTTGTCCATGCCTATGTCCTGAATGGTATCGCCTAGGTTTTCTTCCAGCGTTTTTATGGTTTTAGGTCTAACATTTAAGTCTTTAATCCATCTTGAATTAATTTTTGTATAAGATGTAAGGAAGGGATCCAGTTTCAGCTTTCTACATATGGCTAGCCAGTTTTCCCAGCACCATTTGTTAAATAGGGAATCTTTTCCCCATTTTTTTTTTTGTCACATTTGTCAAAGATCAGATGGCTGTAGATGTGTGGTATTATTTCTGAGGGTCTGTTCTGTTCCATTGGTCTATATCTCTGTTTTGGTACCAGTATCATACTGTTTTGGTTACTATAGGCTTGTAGTATAGTTTGAAGTCAGGTAGCGTGATACCTCCAGGTTTGTTCTTTTGGCTTAGGATTGACTTGGCAATGCGGGCTCTTTTTTGGTTCCATATGAACTTTAAAGTAGTTTTTCCAATTCTGTGAAGAAAGTCATTGGTAGTTTGATGGGGATGGCATTGAATCTATAAATTACCTTGCTTAGTCCACTTTTTAGCCCACTTTTTGATGGGATTGTTTTTTTCTTACAGATTTGTTTGAGTTCATTGTAGATTCTGCATATTAGTCCTTTGTCAGAAATACAGATTGTGAAGATTTTCTCCCACTCTGTGGGTTGTCTGTCTACTTTGCTGACTGTTCCTTTTGCTGTGCAAAAGTTCTTTAGTTTAATTAGGTCCCAGCTATTTATCTTTGTTTTTATTGCATTTGCTTTTGGGTTCTTGGTCATGAAATCCTTGCCTAAGCCAATGTCTAGAAGGTTTTTTCCAACGTTATCTTCTAGAATTTTTACAGTTTCAGGTCTTAGGTTTAAGTCTTTAAACTATCTTGAGCTGATTTTTATATAAGGTGAGAGATGAGGATCCCATTCCATTCTCCTACATGTGGCTAGCCAATTATCCCAGCACCACTTGTTGAAAAGGATGTCCTTTCCTCACTTTATGTTTTTGTTTGCTTTGTCGAAGATAAGTTGGCTGTAAGTATTTGGATTTATTTCTGGATTCTCTATTCTGTTCTATTGGTCTATGTGCCTATATTTATATGAGTACCATGCTGTTTTGTTGTCTATGGCCTTATAGTATAGTTTAAAATCCAGTAGTGTGATGCCTCCAGATTATTTCTTTTTGCTTAGTCTTGTTGTGGCTAGGTGGGTTCTTTTTTGGTTCTATATGAATTTTAGAATTGTTTTTTCTAATTCTGTGAAGAATGATGGTGGTATTCTGATGGTGATTGTGTTGAATTTGTAGACCGCTTTTGCCAGTATGATCATTTTCACAATATGGATTCTACCCATCCGTGAGCATGGGATGTGTTTCCACTTGTTTATATTGTCTATGATTTCTTCCAGCAGTGTTTTGAAGTTTCCTTGTAGAGGTCTTTCAACTCCTTTGTTAGGTATACTGCTAAGTATTTTATTATCAGTATTATTATTTTTTGCAGCTATTGTAAAACGGTTGAGTTCTTGATTTGATTCTCTGCTTGGTTGCTGTTGGTGTATAGAAGAGCTACTGATTTTTGTACATTAATCTTGTATCCGGAAACATTGCTGAATTGTTTTATCACCTCTAGAAAGCTCCTGGGAGTCCTTAGGGTTTTCAAGGTAAACAATCATATTGTCAGCAAACAGTGACAGTTTGACTTCCTCTTTACTGATTTTGATGCCCTTTATTTCTTTCTTTTGCCTGATTGCTTTGGCTAGGATTTCCAGTACTATGTTGGAGAGGAGTGGTGAGAGTGGGCATCCTTGCCTTGTTCCAGTTCTCAAAGGGAATGCTTTCAACTTTTCCCCATTCAGTATTATGTTGGCTGTGGGTTTGTCATAGATGGCTTTTGTTACATTAAGGTATGTCCCTTGTTGCCTATTTTGCTGAGAGTTTTCATCATAAAGGGATTCTGGATTTTGTCAAATGATTTTTCTGCTCTTTTGAGATAATCATGTGACTTTTGTTTTTAATTCTGTTTATGTGGTGTCTCATATTTATTGACTCGCGTATGTTAAACCATCTCTGCATCCCTGGTATGAAATTCAGCATCACCTTTGCTGAATCCCAGAGGTTTTGATAGATTGTATCATTATTGTCATTCAGTCAAATAACTTTTAAATATCCATCTTGATTTCTCTTTTGACCCAATGCTCATTGGGGAGAAGGTTATTTAATTTCCATGCATTTGCATGGTTTTGAAGGTTCCTTTTGGAGTTGATTTCCAGTTTTATTCCACTGTGGTCTGAGAGAATGCTTGATATAATTTTAATGTTCTTAAATTTATTGGGGGTCGTTTTCTGGCACATTATATGGTCTATATTGAAGAAAATTCCATGTGCTATTGAATAGAATGTGTATTTTGCTGTTATTGGATGAAATGTTCTGTATATATCTGTTAAGTTCATTTGTTCCAATACATAGTTTAAATATATTGTTTCTTTGTTGAATTTCTGTCTTGATGACGTGTCTAGTGTTGTTAGTGGAGTATTGAAGTCCCCTGCTCTTGTTGTGTTGCTATCTATCTCATTTCTTAGGTCTATTAGTAATTGTTTTATAAATTTGGGAGCTCCAGTGTTAGCTGCATATATGTTTAGAATTATGATATTTTCCTGTTGGACAAGGCCTTTTACCATTATATACTGTCCCTCTTTGTCTCTTTTAGTCGCTGTTGCCTTAAAGTTTGTTTTGTCTGATATAAGAATAGCTACCACTGCTCACTTTTGGTGTCCATTTGCATGAAATGCTTTTTGGAAACAAAAACTTTTTCATGCAGTAGAAAAGAGAATACAAAAGCTTTTCATACAAAAAGTTTTTGTATGAAAAAATTTATACTATGGTTCAATTCATTATTTTTTGTTTTCCAATTTTCATCTTCATGTCTTCCTCTACCATGGATTAGTTAGAAGTGCACTATTTAATTTTCAAATGTATAGGATATTCCAGCTGTTTTTTGCTATTGACTGCTACCATAATTCTTATCCAGTTAGTGAAATATTTTATAATGCCTCCTCTTTTTTGTATTTGTATTCTCTTTTCTACTGCATGAAAAGTTTTTGTATAGGTATAGGGTTATTCAGATTAATTGTGCCTCTTTGTGTCAGGTTAGGTTAAATTGCATTTTCTAGGAATTTATTTCACTAAAAATAAACTTTTTTAAAGTGATGGAAACATCACTTTACTTTAAGTTTATCTGAGTCCTTATGTGTTAGATGATTCTTCCAAAGGCAGCAGGTAGTTGGTTGGTGAGTTCTTATCCATTCTGCAGTTCTGTGTCTTTTAAGAGGAGTTTTTAGGCCATGTACATTCAATGTTGGTATTGAAGTATGAAGTACCATTGCATTCATCATGCTCTTTGTTGCCTGTGTACTTTGGGGTTTTTTTGTTTCTTTCTTTTTTTTTTTTTTTTGCTTTTTAATTTGTCTTTTTTGTTTTATAGGTCCTGTGTGGTTTATGCTTTAAGGAGGTTCTGTTTTGATGTGTTTTCAGGATTTGTTTCAAGATTTAGGGCTCCTTTTGGCAGTTCTTGTAGTAGTGGTTTGGTAATGGCGAATTCTCTCAGCATTTGTTTGTCTGAAAATGACTGTATCCTTCCTTCATATATGATGCTTAGCTTCACTAGATACAAAATTTTTGGCTGATAATTGTTTTGTTTGAGGAGGCTGAAGATAGTTCCCAAATCCCTTCCAGTTTCTAGGGTTTCTGCTGAGAAATCTTCTGTTAATCTAATAGATTTTCCTCTATAAAGTTATCTGGTACTTCTACCTCACATCTCTTAAGATTCTTTCCTTCGTCTTAATTTTTTTATAAACTGATAACAATGTGCCTAGGCAAATATCTTTTTGCAATGACTTTCCCAGGTGTTCTTTGTGCTTCTTGTATTTGGCTGTCTAGGTCTCTCACAAGGCCGGGAAGTTTTCCTCAATCATTCCCCTAAATATGTTTTCCAGGCTTTTAGAACTCTCTTCTTCCTCAGGTTTGTGGTTTAACATAATCCCACACTTCTTGGAGGCTTTGTTCACATTTTCTTTTTCTTTTTTCTTTTTGTTGGGTTGGGTTAATTTGAAGACCTTGTCTTTGAACTCTGAATTCTTTCTTCTACTTGTTCAATTATATTGCTGAGAATTTCCAGAGCATTTCACATTTCTAAAATTGTGTCAAAAGTCTCCTGAATTTTAATTGTTTTCTCTTTAAGCTATCTATTTGCATGAATTTCTTCCTTCACTTCTTGCATAATTCTTTTGAATTTCCTTGCATTGGGCTTTGCCTTTCTCTGGTCCCTCCCTGATTAGCTTAATAACTAAGTTCCTGATTTCTTTTTCAGGTAAATCAGGATTTCTTCTTGGTTTGAATCCATTGCTGGTGAACTAGTGAGATTTTTTGCAGGGTGTTGAAGAGCCTTGTTTTGTCATATTACCAGGGTTGTTTTTCTGGTTCCTTCTCATTTGTATAGGCTGTGTCAGAGAGAAGGTCCAAGACTGAAGGCTGTTGTTCAGATTCTTTTGTCCCACAGAGTGTTTCCTTGATGTAGTACTCTCTCTGTTTTCCTGTGGATGTGGCCTTCTGTGAGCCAAGCTGCAGTGATTGTTGTAGACTAGCTACCTAGCTGGTCTACTCAGCTCTGGGCTGGTACTGGGGGTTGCCTGCACAGAGTCCTGTGATATGAATCATCTATGGGTCTCTCAGCCATAGATAACAGCACCTTTTCTGGTGGAGGTGACAGAGGATGCAATGGCCTCTATGAGGGTCCTTAGCTTTGGTGGTTTAATCTCTGTTCTGTATTTAATTACTTTCCCAGCCAGGCTCCATCTGAAGAAACAGGCATAGACTCGCTTGGAATTTTCTTTTTTATCCTATCAGAAGTAGCATTTTATCCAAAAGCTTAAACATATCCCCAACATTTGGTTCGTTCTGGCAAGTGGATTCCCTTTCTTACTGCATCTTAGAAATTATTGTTTCCAAAGTCATTCCAAGGACTCTTAGAATCCGAACCTTCTTTGTATTAGAACTTTGCAAATTCACATGTGAAATCAAGAATTAAGGGATATAATGTGTGTGTCTGTGTGTGTGCATGTGCACATACGCATGTTTTGTAATTTACAAATTAAATCTTTTCCCTGCCTTAGCCAATCTTTTTATTTTATCAACTGAGATGATTACATGATTTCTCTCTTTTATTCTATTAATGTGTTCAATTGCATGATTGATTTTCAAATGTCAGTTTCTGAATAAAAAAGACAGCTTAATTGGAAAAGTACATTTGCTTTTTATGTAACTGGATTTGGTTGAGCAGTGGAGTTTAGGAATTTTTGCATGTATGTTCCTCAAAGAGATTGTCTTTCTTTGCAAACTCTTTATCAGATCTTGATATTTAAAGTTATGTTGATCTGATAAAATGAATTGGGAAGTATTCCTTCTTACTCCATTAACTGGCAAGTTTGTTTAAGGTCTGTGTCCTTTCTTTCATAAGAATTTGGTTGGTTTCACTGGTGAAAGCATATCAGCTTAAAGTTGTGTTCTGTGGAAATTTTTAATTTCTTTAATAGGTATAGGGTTATTCAGATTAATTGTGCCTCTTTGTGTCAGGTTAGGTTAAATTGCATTTTCTAGGAATTTATTTCACTAAAACTTTCAAAATCATGGACAGAAAATTGTTCATAGTGCCCCCTTATAATCTTTTAATCTTTTTAAAGTGACTGTTGATTCCGCAATCATATTTTTCATCTCATTTCGTTTTGAAGTTTATGTCATTCATTTTTCTTGCTATTTCCTTTAGGAGTTTATCAATTATTTTAGTCATTTCAATTAACCTTTGCCTTTGTTTATTATCTTTGTAATGGGTTTATTTTAGACTCTAGTGTGTTTAGTCCTTATTGTTCTCTTCTTTCTACCTTCTTTGGCTTTAATTTGATGCTTTCTTTTGAACTTCCTGAAATACAGACTGTACCTATATTCCACATTTTGAAGGTTATACATTTCCCTTTAAACACATGTTTAAGTTTATAAATTTCCCTTTAATCATAGCTCTACTCTAGTACCAAATTTAAATACATAAAATTTATACTATGGTTCAATTCATTATTTTTTGTTTTCCAATTTTCATCTTCATGTCTTCCTCTACCATGGATTAGTTAGAAGTGCACTATTTAATTTTCAAATGTATAGGATATTCCAGCTATTTTTTGCTATTGACTGCTACCATAATTCTTATCCAGTTAGTGAAATATTTTATAATGCCTCCTCTTTTTTGTATTTGTATTCTCTTTTCTACTGCATATTTGAAATTATTCATTTCAATGAATTATAGAATCTAAACCATTTTTCTAATAAAAGCTTTAAAATTTTCAATCATTTAGAATCTGATGAGAATTGCATTTATCCAATAATTGGTCACTTATGGTAAATGTTCTATATACTTTTAAAATGAAGTATATATTTTATAATTGTGAGATGCATTATCTTAATCATTTTAATCAGATTCTTGATTTTTTGTCTTTATATTATTATCAGTACTATAGTGGTATCTTATCTTTCACATTGATTATGCTTTCATTTAAATTTTTTCTTGTTTTAGTTTTGTCAGTATTTGCTTTATATGCTTTGAGGTTATTGTGGGTTGAATTGTGTTTTCTAAAAGAATATGTTTAAGTTCTAACCTGTGAATGTCCGGACCTTATTTGGATAGGGTCTTTGTGAATGTCATCAAGTTAAGATAAGATCATACCAGATTAGGGTGGTGCCAAATCCAATATGACTGTCCTTATAAGAAGAGAAAACAGAGGTTCAGGGAGGAAAATGCCATGTAACAACAGAGGTAGAGATCAGAGTGATGTGGTTGAAAATCAAGGAATGCTAAGTGCTTATAGCCACAGCCAGCAGCTAGGAAGAAGCAAAGTATAATTCTACCCAGAGTCCCAGAGGGGAAATGGCCCTGCTGACCCCTTAATTTTAGACTTACAGCTTCCAGAACTGTCAGAGAATGCATTTCTGTTGTCTTAAACCACTCACTTTGCTTGACTGATAAAGTATATTATTAGGTGCATAAAAGTTTAAAGTTTGTGTAATTTTCTGGAGCATTGAAACTTTTCTAGTTATTACATGGGCTTATTTATCTATGATTTTCAGCTTACAGTCTACTTTGATATTAATATTACTACCATGCCTCTATTTTGAGTGTTTGCATGCTATAACATTTTACATCTTTTGGTTTGCAAGCTTTTTGCATCCATCTGTCACTTACATTTAATGTTTGTATGTTTTTTTCAAATAAGTCCAAGAAGGCATGCCATTTAATTGGATTATTTAGTTTTCCTACACTAAATGTCAATTTTTGTATTTTAATCTACCCTGTTCTTAATTGCTCTCTATTTGTCCCATCCTCCTACCTTTTTTTCCCTCTGCCTTCTTCCTTTTCTGAGGAATTATTGTTATTACTTATCATTCCCCTCATTAAGTTGTTCTTAGCTTGTTATCCTAGAAAATCCTTCATGAATCTTTGACTAATTAAAGTCCAATGTAAATCAGAACTTTTATCATTTATTAGACAAGGCAAGGATGCTAGAATACCATACCTATATTTAATTACCCTCTAACATACACATTTTAAATTATTTGAACTTTTATATTTTAACCACCATGATGCATTATTATTGTTTTTATACACTTAGAATTCATTTAAATGTGTCTACATTTTTACCCTTTCCGTTGCTTTTTACTTCTTTATGCTCCTTGAGCTTCTAACTGGGGTTACTTTTTTGTTCCACCTGAAACATACACTTTAACATTTGATTTAGTGTTGACCTGCTGGTGATGGTCTCTCAAGTGTGTGTGTGTGTGTGTGTGTGTGTTTGAAATATCTATATTTTTGCTTCATTTCTGTTTTAGTACATGTGTCCTGCTGTAACAAAATAACAAAATACCTGAGACTAGGTTCAGCGTCTGGTGAAGTCTCACTCTTTGCTTCCAGGATGGTGCCTTGTTGCCGTGTCCTCACACAGCAGAAGAGGTGAACGCGGTGTTCTAACACGGTGTTCTCACATGGTGGATGGAAAAAGGGCAAAAAAGAAAAAGAAAAAAAGTGGATCTAGCTATTTCTCCAAAGCTGTTTTATAAGAGCACCACAAATCCCAAGTATAAATGTGGGTCCTTCATGATTCAATCACCCCCCTAAAGGTTCTACCTTTTAATACTATCACATTGGGTCTTAAGTTCCAACATATGAATTTTGAGGGGCCACATATATTCAAATCGTAGCATTAAAACCTTGGCCCCCCAAAACTCATGCCCTTCTCACATACAAAATACATCACTCCATTCCAATAGCCCTCAAACTCTTAACTTGTTTCAGCAACGACTTAACAGTCGAAGTCCAAAGTCTCATCCAAATATCATCTAAATCTGAT
>NW_012105231.1:1855081-1864649 GCF_000951045.1 Mandrillus leucophaeus | reverse complement strand
TATTTAAAATTAAGTTTGTAATTATAAACTCCATATTTAATTCATGTCTCTCTTCTTACATTTCACTATAAGCAATCAAGAAAAGCCATGGAGCACCCTCAACACATTGCTTAGATATTTTTTTGGCCACATATTCTAGCCCATCACTCTTAAGTTCTGCCTTCCCTGCCTTCCACTGAGTACTAGGGCATGGACACAATTCAGTCACTTTCTTTGCCACTTTTTAGCAGGGGTGACATTTCCTTCATTTCCAATAAGATATTCCTTATTTTTATCCAATACTTCATCTGAATGGTCTTTGCTCAAAGCATCTTTCAGATTAAATGAAATCCCTTTAAAAATATCAATGCATTCTTCACAGAAATTAAGAAAAAAATCCTAAAATTTATATGGAACCACAGAAGACCCAGAATAGCCAAAACTATCCTAAGCAAAAAGAACGAAACTGGAGGAATTATGTTATCAGACTTCAAGACTTCAAGTTATACTACAGAGCTATAATAACAAAAACAGCATGGTACTGGCATAAAACAAACACATAGACCAATGGAACAGAATAGAGAACCCAGAAACAAATCCACACACCTGCATTATTAACAAAGGTGTCAAAAACATATACTAGAGAAAAGACACTCTCTTCAATAAAAGGTTCTGGAAAAACTGGATAGCCACATGCAGAAGAATAAAACTACACCCTTATCTCTTGCCATATACAAAATTCAAATCTAAATGGATTAAAGACTTAAATCTAAGACCTCAAACTATGAAACTATTACAAGAAAATATCGGGGAAACTCTCCAGAATGTTGACCTGGGTGAAATTTCTTTGAACAATACACCACAAACATAGGCAACCAAACCAAAATGAACAACTGGGATTACATCAAGTTAAAAATCTTCTGCACAGCAAACAAAGGGAAGAATTAACAAAGTAAACAGAAAACCCACAGAATAGAAGAAAATATTTGCATATCTGACAAATATCTGACAAAGGATTAAGAACCAGGATATAAAAGGGAACTCAGATAACTCTACAGAAAAAATTCTAGTAACCTGATCCAAAAAAGTGGTGAAATATTTGAGTAGACATTTCACAAAAGAAGACATAACAAGCAAACAGGCATAAGTAAAGGTGCTTAGCATCACTGACAATCAGAGAAATGCAAATCAAAACTACAACGAGTTATCATCTCAACTCAGTTAAAATGGCTTATATTCAAAAGACAGGAAATAACAAATTCTGGTGAGGATGTGGAGAAAAGGAAACCTTTGTACACAGTTGGTGGGAATGTAAATTAGTAAAACTACTATGGAGAATAGTTTGGAGGTTCCTTAAAAAACTAAAAATTGAGCTACCATGTAATCCAGCAATTCCAGGGTTGGGTATATACTCAAAGAAGGGAAATCATTATATCAAACAGATATCTGCATTCCCATGTTTGTTATAGCACTGTCCATAATAGCTAAGATTTGGAAGCAACCTAAGTGTCTATCAACATATGAATGGATAAACAAAATGTGGTACATATATATACTGGAGGACAATTCAGCCATAAAAATGAATGAGATCCTGTCATTTGCAACAACGTGGATGAACTGGAGATCATTATGTTAAGTGAAATAAACCAGGCACAGAAAGATAAACATCACATGTTCTCACTTATTTGTGGGACCTAAAAATCAAAACAATGGAACTCATGAATGTAAAGAGTAGAAGGATGGTTACCAGAGGCTAGGAAGGATACTGAAGGGGTTTGGGGGAGGTAAGGATGGCTAATGGGTACAAAAAACAACAGAAAGAATGAATAAGACCTACTATTTGATAGCAAAATAGGGTGATTGTAGTCAATAATAATTGTACATTTCAAAATAACTAAATGAGTGTGGACTGTTGGTGATACAAAGGATAAATGCTTGAGTGGGTGGATACCCCATTCTCCATGATATGATTATTTCATATTGCATGCTTGTATCAAAACATCTCATGTACCCCATAAATATACACACCTACTATGTAGCCACACAAATTAAAAATAAAAATAAAATAAATAAATAAATTGAAAAACAATGGCCTTTACTGTAGATATTCCTACCAGCATTCTGATCACAACCACTTAGATAATCTCTGAGAAGATTTAGGGTCTTTCTACTGTCTTCTTCCAAGCTTTCACCAGAATCACCCTACACACTCCATTCACAGCAATTTGGGTTTTTCTAGTATACACTTCCAAACTCTTCCAGCCTCTGTTCATTACCCAGTTCCAAGGTGTTTACAGTTTCTTGTCTCAGGTAATTTGTTATAGCAACACACACTTTTCAGTTCCAATTTCTGTCTTTGTTCAGTTGTGTTGCTATAACAAATTACCTGAGACTAGGCAATTTATAAAGAATAGATATTTATTTCTCACGTTTCTAGAGGCTGGGAAACCCAAGAGATGAAGGCATCAGCAGACTTAGTATCTGGTTAGGGTTGACTCTGCTTCCAAGATGGTGCCTTGTTGCTGTGTCTTAACATGGCAGAAGGGAAGAACACTGTATCCTCACAGCAGGAGGGAAGAAGGGCAAAAATTGTGCCCAGCTACGTCTCTAGAGCTCTTTTATAATAGTACTTATCCCACCCAGGAAGGCAGAGCCCTCATGATTTAATCACCAAGGGTCACACTTAATCACACCAGGTCTTAGGTCTCAACATATAACTTTGGTGAGAACACATACATTCAAAGCATAGCAACATCTGAGAGCTATTTATATTCAGCATAGACTTCCAAATTGACAGATTTTTATTTTCTTTCAGTAATTTGCATGCATAATTCCATTATCTTCTATTTTACATTTCATTTCATGTTGAGACGTCATCTGTTAGCCTTCAAAGAGCCTATTGTTGCTCTTTTCAATTAATACATCTCTGCAACATCCACTCCAGGCTGCTTTTAAGACATTTTGCTTTGTCTTTGAATTGAAATTTTACTATTATGTCCCTGGATATGGTCTTCAAAATGTTTTTCTTGTGTGTTTTTCAGTTTCTGGAATCTGGGGCTATATATTGCTTGCTAGTTTGTGGAAAATTGTAAGTCATTGTTTATTAAACTATTGCTCTCCCATACTTTATCTCTTTCCTCTCCTCCTGGGAGTCCAATTACACATATGTTACATCTTTTCACTATATTTCATGTGTCTTTTACTCTGTTTGTATTTTCCTTTGTTTCACATGTTCATGCTTTAGTATAAACGTTTTCTTCTGATCTATCTTTTGGTCACAAATTCTCTCTTCCCCTGTGACCAGTTTATTGATAAACTCCAAATATGAATTTTTTAATTCAGTTGTTTACTTAAGTTGTTCTGGGCTTTTCATCAACATAACATGCATCTCCTCTATTACATACAGAGGTAAAACCTTATCTGCATGGGGAAGTGATCACAAACTGACGCCAAGAGGCACTGATGGACATCCATTGCAGTTGGTGAAGTGACAGAAGTAAATTTTAACCCAGTTGGAGAGGCAAAAGTATGTTCCAGGCACAGTACAAAGTCTGGAGGAGGTGCAGGATCACTGTGAAGGCTGGACACTGGGAAAGGAGGAACGCAATGTCTACCTAAGATTGAGGCTTGACCAGAACATCAGGGAACAGTCCGTTTGCCTGCCATCCACCAAAAGGTTAACAATCATGGAGTCAAGTAACAGTAAAATACTAACTGGAAAGCTACAAGAGATAAATCCCTTCTAGGACACAGAGTAAAGAGAAGATCCAGAGGCAAGGAGGAAGCAGCCATTGAAACGATAGCCTCTGTCTGACCAGCTCACAACCTAAACTCATGTATCACTAGAGGAATTTGAAGCCCATTTTGCACTGAGGATAACCATAGCAGAAACTAACTTTGAAGCCAGAACAACTCCTAGCTAGCTTAACACAAACCTGTACTATGAAAATCTGCCAGAAAGAATTTGTGCTCATCTTGAAGCATACAAAATACTTTCCTGAGGCCAGGCACAGTGGCTCATGCCTGTAATCCCAGCACTTTGGGAGGCCAAGGAAAGTGGATCACCTGAGGTCGGGAGTTCAAGACCAACCTGACGAACATGGAGAAACTCTCTCTACTAAAAATACAAAATTAGCCAGGCGTGGTGGTGCATGCCTATAATCCCAGCTACTTGGGAGGCTGAAGCAGGAGAATCGCTTGAACCCAGGAGGCAGAGGTTGCAATGAGCTGAGATCATGCCATTGCACTCCAGCCTGGGCAACAAGAGTGAAACTCCATCTCAAAAAACAAAAACAAACAAACAAACAAAAACTTTTCTGGCTATCTACTTTCCTTCACAATATGTCCAGCTTTTTAACAACAGCAACAGCAACATATGAAAAAGCAAGAAAAACAGATCACCAAAAGACAAAGCAATCATCAGGGTATAAATCATATGTCAAATGTTGAAATTATCAAGTGGAGCTAATAAAAACTGATTAATATGTTAAAGATTCTAATGGATCAAGATCAGATAAGTAATTTCAACAAAGAGATGCAAGTCATAAGAAATAATTAAGTGGAAGTGCTAGGAATTAAAAACATAACAGGAGATATAAATAATGTATTCAACAAGCTAATAACACAACACAGCTGTAAGAAGAATCAGTGAATTTGAATGTAGATCCATAATAAATACCCACAATTCAATATAAAAAGAAACAGGAGAATGAGAAACAAAATCAGAATGAAACAGAACATCCAAGAGCTATGAGACAATATGAAATTTTTTACCATACAAGTTACTGATATTCCAGTGTAAGAAAAATAGATGAACCAGAAGAAATAGCTAAGAAATAATGGCTAAGAATGTTCCAAATTGACTACAGACACCAAAATAGAGATTCCAGAAACTCAGAAATCACCAAGATCAATAAATACCAAAATAACAACAATGTCTAGTCACATCTTATTTATACTGAGAAAACCGAAGACAGGAGGAAAATCCTTAAGGTACTAGAGAAAAAAGACACTACCCAGAGAAGGACAGAATAAGATTTCAGTAGACTTGTCAAAATCATGCAGGCAAGAAGACAACACAGAAACATGTTCAGAATCTGAAATAAAACTCTGCTCCTCCTCAATTCTACATGAAGTGAAAATGTTTCAAAAGCAGATGGAGAAAAGGAATTGTATAAGGAAAACGTTTAAAATTCTCAAAATTCAGCAATAAGTAGTCAATCAACCTAATTCAAAATTTTACGAACTACACACCTGTTACAATGGCACCTGTTACAATGGCACCTGTTACAATGGCAGAAACCCAAAACACTGACAACGCCAAATGCTTTGAGGGTATGGAGCAATAGAAACTCTCATTCATTGCTGGTGGGAATGCAAAATGGTACAGACACTTTAGAAGACAGTTTGGAAATTTCTTACAAAGCTAAACATAGGACTACCACAGGATTCAGCAATTGTGATCCTAGATATTTACTCAAATAAGTAAAAAATTTGCGTTCACACAAAAGCCCGCACACAAAGATTTATAGCAGCTTCATTCACAATTTCCAAAACTTGGAAGCAAGCAAGCTGTATTTCAATAGATCAGTGGTACCTCCATACAGTGAAATACTATCCAGAAATAGAGAGAAATGAGCTATCAAGTGGTAAAGAAACATGGAGAAAGCTTAAATGTATATTTATAATGGAAAGAAGCCAGGCTAAAATGTTCATGAACTATATAATTTCAACTATATGGCATTCTTTAAAAAGAACAGCTATGGACACAGTAAATGGGCCAGTAGTTGCCATGGGTTTAGGGTAGGAGATGGGTAAAGGGTGGATAAATAGGTGCTGCACAGGGCATTTTTAGGTCAGTGGAATTATTTTGAAGGATGCTGAAGTGTCAGATACAAAACATTTTGCATTTTTTAAAACTCATAGAATTGTACAGAGTGAAACCTAGCTGGGCACAGTGGCTCACTCCTGCAATCCCAGCACTTTGGGAGGCTGAGGTGGGCAGATCACTTGAGGTCAGGAGTTAGAGACCAGCCTACCAAAAATACAAAAATTAGCTAGACATGGTAGCAAGTGCTTGTACGCCCAGCTCCTCAGGAGGCTGCAGTATGAAAATTGCTTGAGCCCAGGAGGCTGGGGTTGCAGTGAGGCAAGATCACACCACTGCTCCCCACCCTGGGCGACAGAGAAAGACCCTGTCAGAAAAAAAAAAAAAAAAAAAAAGGAAGAGGATGAGGAGGAGGTGGAAGAGGAAGAGGAGAGTGAGCCCTAAGCCCTAATGTAAACTATGGGCTTTAGTTAATTAAAATGTATCAGTATCAGTTCACCAGTTGTAAAACATGCAAGCTAAACTGTTGCAAAATGTTAATAATGACAAAATTGAGAGTGAAGAGTAGAGAAAGTACATGGGAACTCTGTACTTTCAGACAAATTTTTCTATAAACCTGAAACTGCTGCGAAAATCGTCTGCTTTGAAAAATGCACAAAAGGCTATAAGAATGACAACCAAGCTTATAAAAACATGCTCACAGATATTACCCATTAGGTAAACATATAATAAAACATCAATAAGTACCAATACACACCTATAAAAATGGCTTTTAAAAGGTACTGGTAATATCAAGTACTAACAAGAATGTGAAACAACTGGAACTCTCGTACGTTGCTGGTGGAAATCCGAAATGTTTCAGCCTCTCTGGAAAACAGTTTGACAGTTTTTTCTACAGAAGAACACACACTTAACGTAAGACTAGACAACCTCACTTCTAGGTGAAAACTCTAGAGCAGTATTTTTAAACATGTTTTTCATCACCACAATAGTAGAAAACCTGCTTAAACATTTTTGTTAATTATCTCCCCATGAAATTTTAATACTACAAGGATTATCTGCCATTGTTTATATACTCTATGTATGTCTGTGCTTTATTGCCACTTTGAAGATAACAATTTTCTCATTAAGAATGTGTACTCTAGATAAACAAAAACTTATGTTCATAAAAAATCAGATTATAAGTATTTTATCAGCTTTATTCACAATTTCCAAAAATTTAAAACAATACAATTGTTCTTCAATGGATTAAAAAGAAATGATACATCCATTCAGGAAAAATGCTGTTTGATAAGAAGAAAGAAACTATTGATACAACCAACAACTTGTATTAACCTCAAAGGTATACTGAGTGAGCTAAGTAAGTTAAAAAAGGATACATATTATACAATTGTATTTATATGGCATTCCCAAAAAGATAGAGTTCTAATGACAGAGAATAAATCATCAAGTGTCGGGAATTAGGAGTGGGGTTAAGGGTGTGTCCACAAAGAACAAAGTTCTGTTTGAGAGAAAAATTATTTTTTCCTTATTGTGTTGGTGAATGCATAAATTTGTACATTGAAGTATGTATCAAGAAGGTCAATTGGTAACTAAAAAATATAAATTGCTAAAAGGAAGAAGAAATAAAAATGATTTCACATAAGCAAACAAAGTAGACTTCAAGACAAATATTATCAGGAACAAAAGTAAACATGAATTAATGATAAAAGACTTCAATTCTCCAAGAAGATGTATTAATACTAAAAGCATATGCCCTAACCAAGGTTCAAACTACATAAGGAAAAACTGGTGGAACTGAAATGAGAAATAAATAAATCTGTGATTAGAGTTGGAGGTTTCAACAGTTTTCTTTTAATTGATAATACAAGAAGGCAGAAGTCAGTAGTTCTTAACCCAAGATGCAATACAGGCTTTTGACAAATGAATCTAACTGTAATGCAAATGTATAACACAACCGCACTACAGGATGTGGGAAAGAGAAACTGGCATAATTGTCCTCAGAAGATAGTGATTTCAGCCATATATCATGAGGGTAAAGGCAAAAAGAACTGCATATAAACACTGTATTTTAATTGGTAAGACATTCAAGAACTACTTTACATATACACTAGGTTTTGACAAAATAAAATATATTTAGACAATAAAAGCCAAATTTCTCGCTTCCATAGAAAGACGTTACAAATAAGCAATGGAGAAATGCTACAATGAGCCCAGGGTTCTGGATTGAGGTTGGGTATATGAATATATACTCCTGTTTTAAAAATGTATCTACAGATACATAGATACAGAAATAAGTATGTATCTATATGCACATATGCATACATATGTGTATATATATGCATATGCATACATATGTGTATATATATACATGTGTGTATTTATACATCTGTATATATTTTATATATTTCTGGAGAGGGACAGAAAGATTTACTTTTTATTTCTAAACACCATTCTGGGCTCCTTGGAGAAATGGATGATTCCAAGGCTGGGACAGGAAGAATAAAAGATAAGCCTAGTGCATCTTTTGACGCCAGCATGTAAGAAATGCTTTTAAAAACAGAAAAATATCAGCATGAGTCTGATATTTCTGAGTCTGGCAGTTTCCCAAACCCTATATATTCCTGATAGCATGAAAAAGCACTTCCCGGAATTTGTTGCAGGGAACATTCTTCTCTCATGAAGGTCCCAGATCAAAGGAACCCATGATCAAATTTTATTTATTATGTCAGAAGTATTTTTCTTTCCTGGGTTTTTCTGAGCATTCTACTTTATGGCTTGAGGTCACAGAGGGCAATCCACAAGAGCTCCCAGTGACCCAAGTTGGAACCATTTAAGCAACATAATTAAAAAATGGTAGTTTTGGGTAATAACCCAAAGAATTAAATAAATATTCATAAACACATACTAATAACAAGTACTTAATTGAATAAAACAATAAATGAAGTAGAAATGCCAACTCTTCCTTACAGAAAAATTTTAATAATCGTGGAAGAATGGGAGAAATGGAAAATTATCAATAGAACACAATCATAACTGCTGCACTCAAGATCCACTGATAAATGCTAAATTTAGTAGATAAAATATTAAAGAGATACAGGATGTTTGCATAACTTCAAGGAATCTCACCCAATATCTTTACTAATTACTATGGTGGTTTTAACCTTTATTAATTACGATGGTAGTTTTCATCTTTATTAATTACTACGGTTGATACTTCGCCTTCCAGTAGGTGGAGTTTAATTCCTCACCCCTTAGGTATGAGTTAGACTTAGCGAGTCATCTAATAAATAGAGTAAGGAAAGGTGTAAAGGCAACAGTGCTTTTGCAACAGAGAAACCTGGCAGACATGACCTTAACCATGTGATAGAGGTTAACATCACCAGTCACATTGATATTGTGTGCCCTTAATAATGATGCAATATGAAAGGCCGTTGCCTCCTGGGTGTTCTTCCCAAAATATATAACCTCAGTCTAATCACAACAAAACACCAGACAAACATGAATTGGTAAACGTTTTACAAATACCTGGCCAGCACATTTTAAGCATCAAGGTCACCAGGACAAGGAATAACAGGAGTTAATATAAATTATACAAAGATATATGACAACTAAATGCAATGTACAATCTTGGAACAACATCAGCAAAAGAACATTAGTGGAAAAACTGAGGATATCTGAAGAAAGTCTGTAGTTTAGGTACTAGTATTGTTAACTTCTTAGTTTGGATAGTTGCACCATGGTTATGTGCAATGTTAAAGT
>NW_012105231.1:1850353-1855031 GCF_000951045.1 Mandrillus leucophaeus | reverse complement strand
GAGAGGGACAGAAAGATTTACTTTTTATTTCTAAACACCATTCTGGGCTCCTTGGAGAAATGGATGATTCCAAGGCTGGGACAGGAAGAATAAAAGATAAGCCTAGTGCATCTTTTGACGCCAGCATGTAAGAAATGCTTTTAAAAACAGAAAAATATCAGCATGAGTCTGATATTTCTGAGTCTGGCAGTTTCCCAAACCCTATATATTCCTGATAGCATGAAAAAGCACTTCCCGGAATTTGTTGCAGGGAACATTCTTCTCTCATGAAGGTCCCAGATCAAAGGGACCCATGATCAAATTTTATTTATTATGTCAGAAGTATTTTTCTTTCCTGGGTTTTTCTGAGCATTCTACTTTATGGCTTGAGGTCACAGAGGGCAATCCACAAGAGCTCCCAGTGACCCAAGTTGGAACCATTTAAGCAACATAATTAAAAAATGGTAGTTTTGGGTAATAACCCAAAGAATTAAATAAATATTCATAAACACATACTAATAACAAGTACTTAATTGAATAAAACAATAAATGAAGTAGAAATGCCAACTCTTCCTTACAGAAAAATTTTAATAATCGTGGAAGAATGGGAGAAATGGAAAATTATCAATAGAACACAATCATAACTGCTGCACTCAAGATCCACTGATAAATGCTAAATTTAGTAGATAAAATATTAAAGAGATACAGGATGTTTGCATAACTTCAAGGAATCTCACCCAATATCTTTACTAATTACTATGGTGGTTTTAACCTTTATTAATTACGATGGTAGTTTTCATCTTTATTAATTACTACGGTTGATACTTCGCCTTCCAGTAGGTGGAGTTTAATTCCTCACCCCTTAGGTATGAGTTAGACTTAGCGAGTCATCTAATAAATAGAGTAAGGAAAGGTGTAAAGGCAACAGTGCTTTTGCAACAGAGAAACCTGGCAGACATGACCTTAACCATGTGATAGAGGTTAACATCACCAGTCACATTGATATTGTGTGCCCTGAATAATGATGCAATATGAAAGGCCGTTGCCTCCTGGGTGTTCTTCCCAAAATATATAACCTCAGTCTAATCACAACAAAACACCAGACAAACATGAATTGGTAAACGTTTTACAAATACCTGGCCAGCACATTTTAAGCATCAAGGTCACCAGGACAAGGAATAACAGGAATTAATATAAATTATACAAAGATATATGACAACTAAATGCAATGTACAATCTTGGAACAACATCAGCAAAAGAACATTAGTGGAAAAACTGAGGATATCTGAAGAAAGTCTGTAGTTTAGGTACTAGTATTGTTAACTTCTTAGTTTGGATAGTTGCACCATGGTTATGTGCAATGTTAAAGTCAGGGAAAGCTTGGTGCAAGGTGTGCAGAAATGATTTTTGCAAGTCATCTGTAAGTCTGAAATTATTTCAAAATAAAGAAAAAATAATACAGTCTAATGATATTTTATCCTGGAAATGAAGATCCTTTGGGTTAATGGCTTGTTTCATCATCCTGTTTTGAATTATCATCAAACTTCAGTTAATCCTAGTGGTGTTGATGCCTTAAAAGTACAGAAATTCTCTCCTCACCATGAGTTCCTCTTCAGTGAAAACCAAGTCGTGGTAGGTTTAATTTGTCATGTTTCCCCCCACTGAATATAGTTTGGTTCCTGTAAATGTTAATCATAAGTCTCACCAATTTAAAAATAAAAAGTCAGCCTTGCAATCATTTGTTACATTTTTCATGCCATTTTGCTGTCTCAGAAAACAGAGCAACTTGTTTTCTCCTAAATCTTCTAATAGCCATTTTATATGTAATTCATCACACACGTGTGACACATGAGAAACAAGTCTCACTAAAACGATTTTGTTTTATAGTACTGCAAGGCACTATATGATTTATGGTTTAAATAGTGCGTATGTGTACATACTGTGTTGTATATTTTATTATTTGTGTGTGAGCTTTTTGTTTTACTTGTGATTTATCCTACAATTAACATTTCCTAATACATGTAGACAAATTCAGTGGTCTTTCTATGGCTCATTTTCTGGATCTAGCAGGATCCCAAACCCTAAAATTCACAGTAATATAAATGAGCACTTCCTAAAATCTGTTGCAAGGAACATTGTTCTCTCATGAAGCTACCAGATCAAAGGAGTCCATACTTAGTATAAAATATGCTTCATCCTACACTTCTTTCTTGGAGATTTCAAAGCATATTAAAGTCTCTGAAAATACCAGGAGAAGAGACAATTCTTTAACACAGAGATGTCCAAATTGTTTCTCATGTAATTCCTATTAATTGTGGAAGTCACTTTATAAATATTCTAGGCTGATATACAGCCCTTGGTAACCAGTCCAAGCATGAGGGGAGATTTCTTTGTCTGCAGCTGCACAGACTAACAGATTAGACAGATAAATTATGATATAAGGAAGGAATGAAGGAAGGAAGAAAAGTAGGGAAGAAAGAAAGAAAACAGTCAATATTTGGATACATCCCATCAGTATCCTATCCATTGGGGAGTGAGAGAGAATAGTGGAAGGGAGAACACACAAAAGAGTAAAGTCAGCCAGGTGCAGTGGCTCATGTCTGTAATCCCAGCACTTTGGGAGGTCGAAGCAGGCAGACCACCTGAGGCCAGGAGTTCAAAACCAGCCTGGCATGGCAAAACCCCGTCTCTACTAAAAATACAAAAATTAGCTGGGTGTGGTGGTGGGCGCCTGTAATCCCAGCTACTCTGGAGGCTGAGGCAGGAGAATCGCTTGAACCCCTGAGGCAGAGGTTGCAGTGAGCCGAGATCGCCCCACTGCACTCCAGTCTGAGGGATAAAGCAAGACTCTGTCTTTTGGATAATGTCTTAAAGATGACACAAGACGAAAATAAAAAAGTAAAAGCAATACTAAATATTCATATATTATATGGTACTTCTTATATATACTTTCTTTTCTGTATTTCAACAGGACTGCACGGTTATTATTACAACGCTTACCACCATTGCTCATCAATCTTTATTTACCAACATTTATTTTTCTGCATGTAAGCTTCAAGTAGTAATAACAATATCATATTTATAATTATATCATGGATGACAAGTATTTGCTTAGCACATAATTGACAATCAACAAATAAGGTTTAAATCAATGAAATTTATAAAAGCACTTTATCTGGAGTTAAATTTAATAGCAAAGATGCATAAAGAGGTAACTTTACAGACTCAAAATTTTAATAATAAATAATAGTAATGTAATGCACTGGAAGTTTCTATAAAAGAAAGTGAAAATTTTGAGTTTTAAAGAAAAATTAATGACAGTAAACAGTGCAAAATAAATTATAAAACAATACTCTGTATTTTGAAAAATAAATATTCAACAAAGTAAATCTGAAAAAGAATTAAGTAACTACAAATAAAGTGAGAAAGAAGGAAACGCAACAGTAATTTTAAAGAAATGTTTAATTTATAATACAACAGGTAGCATATATTGATTAATCTGAAATTTTTATGTATCAATTTTTACAAAATATTAAAATTCAAGTTACCAAAATTGTTACAAAATGAAGTAGAAAAATCAGTAACTAGAAAACAAGAGAGGTAGTTTACAAATTTGTTAAAGAATGACCCAAGTTCACTCAAGTCTTGTGGATCATAAAGACTAGTTCTTAGAAATATTCAGCAGCAGAAAATTTTCACACAATAGATAATCTAAAACCCAGATCAAATAAACAAACCAATTAATTTGTAAGAAAAATATAACTCCAATAACAAAATATGCCAGAAAAATGCAAACAGAAAACTATAGGTCAATGAGTTTGATTTGGAAACCCTCAATTTTTTCTCTTATTTCTTTTTCTTTTTCCTTTTATTTTTTTGAAGCAGCATTTCACTGTGTCACCCAGGCTGGAGTGCAATGGCCTGATTGTAGCTCACTGCACCCTAGATCTCCTAGGCTCGAGTGATGCTCCCACTTCAGCTTCACTAGAACCCGGGACTAGAAGTGCACGCCACCATGCCCAGTTAGTTTGTTAATTTTGTTGTACAGATGTAGTCTCTCTGTGCTGCCCAGGCTCATCTCAAACTCCTAGGCTCGAGTATTCCTTCCAACTCGGCCTCCCAAAGTGCTAGGTGTGACCCACCGTGCCATGGCTTGCTAAAACATTTCTACCTTGACCAAATAAGGTTGATTTTTTAAACACACAAAAGAGGAACTTTTTTTTATAGTAAAACACCAAATCAATTGATGAAGTCAAAGAAAACAAAGCAAAATGAAATTCATCTCAACAGAAATCAAAAAGCCTTGTTAAATTAAAAAACTCTTTCTAATAGGGGGTATCTTCTTAGAATCAATGTTCAAAATGATACTTAGCAGCAAAACAAGAGTCTTCTTGTAAACATCAGGAATCAAATAAGGATGATTACTGTCATTGTTGCGACCTAATATTCTTATGAACAATGAAGTTACTTATGTAATAATAACAAAATAACAATATTATCAAGAATTATTTATTGACTGTCCACTGCTTTCTAGTTTTACTTCTTAGATTATCACATTATTAAAATCCCATGTCTTTATGCCATTATAGATGAGAAATGCGATGATATGGCTTGCTCAGAGTCTGGAAATCCTGGCGTCAAACACGAGCTTTGCAGGGGACTAGTTCTATGACTTTTGGCGAAGGTAAATGAGCAAAAC
>NW_012105231.1:1842439-1847743 GCF_000951045.1 Mandrillus leucophaeus | reverse complement strand
AAATATTAAAATTCAAGTTACCAAAATTGTTACAAAATGAAGTAGAAAAATCAGTAACTAGAAAACAAGAGAGGTAGTTTACAAATTTGTTAAAGAATGACCCAAGTTCACTCAAGTCTTGTGGATCATAAAGACTAGTTCTTAGAAATATTCAGCAGCAGAAAATTTTCACACAATAGATAATCTAAAACCCAGATCAAATAAACAAACCAATTAATTTGTAAGAAAAATATAACTCCAATAACAAAATATGCCAGAAAAATGCAAACAGAAAACTATAGGTCAATGAGTTTGATTTGGAAACCCTCAATTTTTTCTCTTATTTCTTTTTCTTTTTCCTTTTATTTTTTTGAAGCAGCATTTCACTGTGTCACCCAGGCTGGAGTGCAGTGGCCTGATTGTAGCTCACTGCACCCTAGATCTCCTAGGCTCGAGTGATGCTCCCACTTCAGCTTCACTAGAACCCGGGACTAGAAGTGCACGCCACCATGCCCAGTTAGTTTGTTAATTTTGTTGTACAGATGTAGTCTCTCTGTGCTGCCCAGGCTCATCTCAAACTCCTAGGCTCGAGTATTCCTTCCAACTCGGCCTCCCAAAGTGCTAGGTGTGACCCACCGTGCCATGGCTTGCTAAAACATTTCTACCTTGACCAAATAAGGTTGATTTTTTAAACACACAAAAGAGGAACTTTTTTTTATAGTAAAACACCAAATCAATTGATGAAGTCAAAGAAAACAAAGCAAAATGAAATTCATCTC
Organism: Mandrillus leucophaeus; assembly: GCF_000951045.1. Lineage (NCBI taxonomy): Eukaryota > Metazoa > Chordata > Mammalia > Primates > Cercopithecidae > Mandrillus > Mandrillus leucophaeus. The sequence goes on along the minus strand of NW_012105231.1, from coordinate 1,846,985 downwards.
AACAGAAATCAAAAAGCCTTGTTAAATTAAAAAACTCTTTCTAATAGGGGGTATCTTCTTAGAATCAATGTTCAAAATGATACTTAGCAGCAAAACAAGAGTCTTCTTGTAAACATCAGGAATCAAATAAGGATGATTACTGTCATTGTTGCGACCTAATATTCTTAAGAACAATGAAGTTACTTATGTAATAATAACAAAATAACAATATTATCAAGAATTATTTATTGACTGTCCACTGCTTTCTAGTTTTACTTCTTAGATTATCACATTATTAAAATCCCATGTCTTTATGCCATTATAGATGAGAAATGCGATGATATGGCTTGCTCAGAGTCTGGAAATCCTGGCGTCAAACACGAGCTTTGCAGGGGACTAGTTCTATGACTTTTGGCGAAGGTAAATGAGCAAAACTAGACAATTCATAAGAGAAATAGTAACAAGTAAACATTACAATTAAGCTATGAAAAAAAGTTTATCTTTGCCAATAATCAAAAAATGTATGCTAGTGCAACCAGTCTTTTTTTATTTATGAAATTGGCAAAATATAATAAATAGAATAAACACCTGATCCCAGCAAGAATAAGGAAAATGTTTTCTCTTGTATAATGAAGGTGGCAATGAAAGTGAGAACAGACCACTTCAGGGAATACAAATAGCAATATGTGTTCGGAAGCATAGTTTTTTAGTTCTTGATGGGATTAAATAAGTTGTCCATTATGTGGAAAAAGTACTATTATATTAAATAGGTTCTCACATGTGTGGAATTCAAATGGTGAAAGATAGGAAGCAATGTACTGTTTTCATAATAATGGAATGACTGAGTAAGTTATGGTTGATCCACTAAGTTGAATGCTATATGCAACTATTAAAATTATATTTTCAAAAACCATGTAGGAATATTGATATACATTAATTTTAACTGAGAAAACAAGTGCAAGAAAGGATGAACGCTAGGGTTATAACAAAGATATTTGCACATGAAACCTACCATGACATTGGGTATAAAACAATTACCCAATGATGCCCTTAAGCTGTAGTTTCTGGAAAGTGGTACAATGGTGGAATGCAAAAAACATCAGTGCTTTGCACAATGGGAATCTGTTTCCCTATCAGTCTCTTCTCAGTAATGTAAAGCACTGCTTCCACTGCCAAAGCTGCAGCAGAATGCTGATGATGCCAGAGACAATTCAGAGATGGGGCTCTCTCTTTGAAGCAAAAGATATCTGCAATTTCATCCAGCCACTAGCAAGAAGAGCAGGAAGCCAGCAGGTTGCAGTGCAAGCTGCAGGGAAGCCAAGCATTGCGGTCATGAAAAAAAGAAGAAAAGAGAGAAAAAGAGGAAGGGAGGGAGGAAGGAAGGAAGGGAGGGAGGGAGGGAGGGAGGATAAAAGAGGCTGAATGTTGAGCAAAAATTAAGAACAGATGAATAAAGACTTAAAGTAAAGACTAGCAGTTCAATGTAAAGTACAGCACCAACAGAGGGCCCAAAAGATCTTCTTTACATCAAAGAAAATCACATGGAACAAAATTTTGCATTAGTGACTCTGATTATGACTCAATAACAATTTCTCATTGACAATGAGGCTGGGACCTGAGAACAGAGAAAAAAATATCTTTTTATATCTAACTATAGGTAGACAGAAATGCATCTCTGGGGACTATGTTTCCTAGAGTAAAAAAAAAATTGATGTTTTAAATGAAAGTGATTTGAATTGTCTAGATAGGGAAGAACCGTTGTGTGTGTGTGTGTGTGTGTGTGTGTGTGTGTGTGTGTCTTCTTTTTAAGCAGTAGAGCACAAAAGACCAAGATAGTGCTTTGATGAAGAATGAGTTTCTGCTTGTGTGGGTGGGGAATTACAGCCATGGTGTTTTGTCATGAATGTTCACGTGATCCCAGTTTTTAGTCAGAAGTTGATAAAATATGGGCATATTAATTTCAAAATTTATAATATAAATATTCCAACATATGTAGTTTTTGTTTCAGTTGCCTAAGGCTTCATAATTAATACCCCAAAATATATTGTTTTAAAACAATAACATTTACTTGTTCATAAATCTATAATTTGAGTAGGATTTGAGAAAAGCTGGCTCCCATAAGCACCCTGAAGTGACTCTACATCTGAGGACTCTGAACATCTGAAACTCTGTTTATTCATGTAGTTGGTGAAGTGGTAGTTGGTAGTTGGGGAAGGCTGCAGTTCTTAATTTTCTCTCCAAATGGCATCTCCATGTGATATCCCCACAGGTTAGTTTGAACTTCCTCCTAGCATAGTGTGTAACTTTGACCAAAGAATGAGTGTTCCAGAGAGAAAAAGAGAAACAGAAAGAGAGAGAGAGAGAGAAGAGAGAAAGTAGGTAGAAGTCATTGCCTTTTGTGACCTAGCCTGGGAAATAGTCACATTGTCATTATTAATTCCATTAAGCAAGGTGGTTATGAAAGCACACCTGCTTCTAGAAAATGTCACATAAGCTCATCTCTTGATGAAAGAGTTTCAGTGTCACCCTGTAAGAAGAACGTGAGGAATCAAGTAAATGTTGATGTTTCTATCTTTGGAAAATACTATCTACCACAATCCATTCTCTGACCACAATAATCCTACTTCTTCCATATCAAAAAAATATTCATTTGTCTCTTCCAAAACCTTGAGTCTTACCTCAAAGATGCATCATTTCAAAATCCAGGTTCTTAGCATTCAAATCATGCCCGGCTGCCATGAAGGCTTCTCAGGTGAAAATCTTCAAAGATAGCTCTTCAAGTACAGTTTCTTTACATCTGATGACTTGTTAATTAAAAAGGCAAGTTATATGCCCCTTGCAAGCCCAGCATACAATGGTGAAACAGGCTTTGGTTAACTGCTATGGACCTTCCTGTTCAAAGAAGAGAAAATGGGACACATTCAGTAGTTACTGCTCCATAGCACTTCTGAAATTCAGCTAGAAAATGATGCTGGTTACTGGGTGAGAACTCAGTCTAATGTCTGCAATGATTCTCTATGGTTCTCATTTCCACCCATTTACCTCTTAGCTTTACTCTGTGAGTCATCCTATTTTTCCATTCGAAATGGCTGCTATTTGTAGCCATGCAGCTTTCTCAGAATGCTTTCTGATAGGAGTAATTTGGAGATACCAAGACCTATTTTAATTTTGTATTGTTTTTATCTGTTTAAACTGATGTAATTCTTTTTAATTTTGAGGGGTTTCTATGAATTAATTTATAATCAATTCTAATTGACAAAGATCCACATTTACGAATCTATTCAAGAAAAGATTTTCTCTACCTGAGACTTTCTGTTTAAATCAGCTGTGGGGCATGACCTTTCCAGGGCCTTTTGTTGAATAAAAAAGATCCAGAAGGCATACCATTTGTCTGACTAAACGACTCTCTGAGAAACTACCTTAGATTTTTCTGAAGTCTTACTAATGCATCTTATAGTCTCTTCTGGATTTTATCTTTGCTGTAAAACCCTTTCTTAATTTTGGAACGAGGAAGATGGAAATGAGAAACAGTTTTATTTTCAAACCCATTAAGTACTGACTCTTTTTTATTTAACAGTTATTTCTTTAGCTTGAATCTTTCTTCTTACATTTTATTATAAGCAAGTAAAAATATAACCAGGTAACACCGTCAACACTTTGCCTGGAAATCTTTGCAGCTAGATCATCCAGTTCATGAGGCATTTTCTATTTGCCACATTATGACACATGGCACATTTGCTAAACTCCCTGAAATCACTTAATTTCTCTCGGTTTCCAAGAACACTTTTTCATTTTTCTTTATACCATAACTGATAGACTCCAAAAGGGCCATTAGATTTCCTCTACATCCTTTCAACTACTACCTGTTACTTAGTCACAAACCTACTACCACAATATTAGGTTTTTCAACATCCAGATACAAATATCAGTACCAATTAGCTAATGCTGCATCACAAACCAGTGCAAAACTTATAGGCTTAAAACAACAACATTTAAATATGTCAGGAATCTGCACTCTCTCCAGGGTTCAACAAAGGAAGGCTGCCTCCTTCCCTGAGTGTCTCGAGGCCTGGAGGGTGGGGCCTACTACATGCTTGTTTACTCATATGTCTAGCATTTGATGTTGGTTGTCAGCCAGTGCCTCAGTTTCTCTAGGTGGTATCTTACAACATGGCAGCTTGCTTCCCTCAGAACAAGCATTCCAAGGGGAGAGAGCGTGCCAGGCAGAAACTGTTGCATTTTATGACCTATCCTTGATTGGCATGCATTGTCACTTCCACCAATTCTGTTGTTTGTAGCAGTTACAAAATTCTACCCTACTCAGGTTTAATGGAAAGGAGCATAAATTAAAGTTGTCAATGCAGGAGTGCCAACCCCTCGTTGTAAGAGGAATAGGTAGCGTGGCTATATACTGATATGGCTATATTTGGGAAGTATAATATGGGAAGTTCCTACTATAGAGTAGAGGCTCAGTCATGCTGAATGCATCATTTTGTTTTTTTAAAAATATAATGTGTTGTTATTATAATAATTCCTAAACTGAGAGGACCCAACTAAATAAAATCGA
>NW_012105231.1:1841895-1842389 GCF_000951045.1 Mandrillus leucophaeus | reverse complement strand
AAACCCAGAGTGGAGAACATTTTAATTAAACAAATGTTGTCTCAGCTACTTGGGAGGCTGAGGCAGAAGAATTGCTTGAACCCAGGAGGTAGAGGTTGCAGTGAGCCGAGATCTCGCCACTGCACCCCAGCCCTGCGACAGAAGGAGACTCCGTCTCAAAAAAAAAAAAAAAAAGAAAGAAAGAGAAAGCTAAGCAACCTTCTTTAAGACAAAACAAAATGGAAAGAAAAAAGTTGAGTAGCAGTTAACTTTTCTACTACCGTAGCATACATTTCAGAAGTAAAGCATATTTAATATATACACATCTCTATTTTCATTCCAGAAAGATTGTCTTACCATCTTTCTACTTGTAGGGCACCCAAAGGGTTTTGTTTATAAAAATCAATAAGTCCAGGGCTCTTTGTTTTTCGTAAGCCAACGTATTTTACCTTTCACCTGTCTGCTGAAGGAAGCCATATAAAAACTATACAAATGACTTTTAGCTTGCTTCCTTG
>NW_012105231.1:1840673-1841845 GCF_000951045.1 Mandrillus leucophaeus | reverse complement strand
ACACACACACACACACACACACACTTAATAAAGACACTTGCACATGTATTTTATCTGACACATATATATGTGTATCAGAAAAAAATACATGTGCAAGTGTCTTTATTATTGTTTGAAGGCTATGGGGTTAGCAAATTAACTTACTTCTTATCAAAGTTGATGTTCTAGCTATAACTTTGGATACGAAATCAGAACTAGAAGGGGTTTAAATGCATTCATACTTCAATTGCTATTGAGTGAAGAAAGGTTGAATTGTGCATTTTCCTTGGCAACTGCATTCATCTCCTGGGAAACTTTCTCTATCTTTTCTCAGTCATGTTTAAAATCAAGCCTGTGCCACTCCTACTTAAATAAACACCATCATCAAAAGGTGCCATATTTCCTGCTCTGATTCTTCTTTGTGACCATGGGCACTTGAAAGGTCCACTGTACATGTCTGAGGCTCATCTTTTGTGAAGAATGACAACACTGCAGACAATTTATTTTGCGTTTAAAATTGACATAATTACGTAGTGGCAAAGAGAGCATATATTTTGGAATTAGATCAAGGTTACAATGTGAACCAGCTTTGTAACCTTAATCAAAGTCATTAAATTTTGTAAGCTTCATATATAATCTGAAGATATCTGTCAATAAAGCAAGGTCAGTGTGTAGATTTAATGCAATAAAATGTGAAATAATCCACAGAATACCATTTACAGAATGATCACTAAAAGCTGCAAAGAAAGAACTCCTCTCCTCCTTTCTTTGCTCTCTTGCTGTGTGGTCCTAAAACTATACAAATGACTTTTAGCTTGCTTCCTTGAGGGGAGGGTGAGGTGGGTTGGTAAACAGATAATATAATCTAGAAAATTATTTCATGGAGAAATGAAAGAAAAGTTTATAAACCCAGAGTGGAGAACATTTTAATTAAACAAAGTACTACTCCAAAAAATGTCCTTTTAAGTTAAAGTTCATAGAATACATAGGAGTTAGCTTCAACGCAACTCTTAATCCCTGCATGCATCAAGGATTTGGGGAGGCCTCAGGGCAGCGGTCTCTACTTTATTAGAAATAGAAAGCTGGGCCAGGTACTGTGGCTTACACCTGCAATCCCAGCACTTTGGGAGGCTGTACCCGGTCAATCACAAGGTCAAGAGATCGAGACCATCCTGGCCAACATGGTGAAACCC
>NW_012105231.1:1836269-1838393 GCF_000951045.1 Mandrillus leucophaeus | reverse complement strand
TGTGAGTTAAGCCATATTTATGTCAACAATCTGGAGAGAAGTTTAATAAACCCCTGACATCAAAGTCTTCTGGTTAAATAAATTCTAGTTGATTTCCAGCTTGATGTTTCTCTGATCCCGTGAGACAGCCCAGTATAATTCCAGAAATTCCCATTTATGCTTAAACTATTTAGAATTGCCTAATGTTACTTGAAACAGAATAATCTTTATATATGCAAAGTGTGTGTGTGTGTGTACTATATATGTAATACTATATATTATTATATAATAGTTCTATGTACATAGATTACATAGTCATGTACCATATAACAACATTTTGGTCACTGATGGACTTCCTATACAACGATGCTCCCATAAGATTATAGTGCAGCTGAAAAATTCCTATTGCCTGCTATTCACTATATTACACTTTTAGTTGTTATTTTAGTGTACTCTTTCTACTTAAATATTGTTTTAAACGAGATCAATGTTTATCTTTTTTTTATTATACTTTATGTTCTAGAGTACATGTGCACAACGTGCAGGTTTGTTACATATGTATACATGTGCCATGTTGGTCTACTTAAATGTTTTTAAAAGTTAACTATAAACTTGTAATCCTAGCAGTTTCGGAGGCCAAGGCGGGCAGATTGCTTAAACCCAGTTCAAGACCAGCCTGGGAAACATGGTGAAACTCCATCTCTAAAACAACAACAAAAAAATTAGCCAGGCATAGCGGTGTGCACCTGTTGTCTCAGCTACTTGGGAGGCTGAGTTTGAAGGGTCAGTTGAGCCCAAGAGGTAGAGGTAGCAGCAAGCTGAGATCACACCACTGCACTCCAGTCTCAGCGACAAACTGGGTGACAAATTGAGGCCCTGTCTCAAAAAAAAAAAAAAATGTTAACATAAAACAGCTTCAATAAGGTCCTTCAGGAGGTATTTGAGAAGACATGGTTGTAATAGAAGATGACAGCTCCATGCTTGTTATTGCCCCTGAAGACTTTGCAGTGGGACAAGATGTGGAGGTGAAAGACAGTGATATTGATGATCCTGACTCTGTGGAAGCCTAGGTTGATATGTGTGTCTTAATTTCTAATAAAAAAGTTTTAGAAGGTAAAAAACGAAAAAAAAAATTATTTTAAATAAAAAATGCTTACAGAATAAGAACATAAAAAATAAAATATATTTGTGCAGCTGTACAACGTGTGTTTTAGCCTGTGTTATTAGAGTCAAAAAATTTAAAAAAATAAGAAGTTGATAAAGTTAAAAAGTTATAGTAAACTAAGGTTAATTTATTATTGACAAAATAATTTTTTAAACATAAATTGAGTGTGACCTAAGTGTAGAGTATTTATGAACTACAGTAGTGTACAGTCACATCCTAGGCCTTGACATTCACTCACCACACACTTTCTGACTCATGTAGAGCAGGTTCCATTTCTGCAAGGTTTATTCTTAGTAAGTGGCCTATAGAAGTGTACTGTTTTAAATTTTTTAATACTTTATGTTTATGGTATCTTTTAGATATATTTAGATACACAAATATTTATCAATGTGTTACAATTGCCTAGATTATTCAGCACAGTAACATCCTGTAAGGTTTGTATCCTATGAGCAACAGACTATATGCCGTATAGTCTAGGTCTGTGGTAGGTTAAACCATCTGCATGTATGTAACTACACTGTATGATGTTTGCACAACTACAGAATCATCTAACCATTTCTCTGAATGTATTCTTGTTGTTTAAGTGACATACGGTTGTATATGTGCAGATATTTAAACACACAAAATATGTGTGTTTAAATATACATATATATATATGGAGCGAGAAAAAGCAGGTAAAAATATAAATGTATAGGCCGGGCATGGTGGCTCACGCCTGTAATCCCAGAACTTTGGGAGGCCGAGGCAGGTGAATCACAAGGTCAGGAGTTTAAGACCAGCCTAGCCAAGATGGTGAAACCCTGTCTCTACTAAAAATACAAAAAACTAGCTGGGCATGGTGGTGGGCACTTGCGATCCCAGCTCCTTGGGAGGCTGAGGCAGAGAATTGCTTGAACCTGGGAGGTGGAGGTTGTAGTGAGCTGAGATCGCACACTGCACTCCAGTCTGGGCGACAGAGTGAGACTCTGTCTCAAAAAAAA
>NW_012105231.1:1821163-1833204 GCF_000951045.1 Mandrillus leucophaeus | reverse complement strand
GCGCCAGGCCTAATTTCTTCTTTCTATTTTTCTTTAATCAGACTTTTCCTGTTCCAGGTTTTTAAATCAAAAACTAATTTCTTTTATTTACAAAATTTCTTATTTTTTTAACTTTTAAGTTCATTAATAGTCAGTGTTTACTATTGTATTAGCCAGGACTCTCCAGAGAAAAATAACCAATAGACGACTGGGGAAAAAAGAGAGAGAGAGAATTCATTAGAAGGTATATTGGGTCGAATGGCTATGAAGGCTGAGAAGTCTCACAGTCTGCCGTCATTAAGCTGGAGACAGAGGAAAGACTATAGCGTGGTTTGAAGGCCTGAGATCCAGATGCAACTCCTTGACCTTGGATTTCTAAGCCTCCATAACTGTGAGAAATGAATTCCTTTTTTTTTTTTTTTAAATATATTACCCAGTTCCAAATATTCTGTTAAAAGCAACAGAAAACAGACCAAGCCACAGTCTGTGTCTGAAGGCCTGGGAACCAAGAAAGCCAAAGGCAGGAGATCAAAGTCCCAACTCAAGCCGTCAGGCAGAGGGTGAATTCAGCTCTACCTGTTTGTTCTATTCAGGCCCTCAGAAAATGAAAGGATGCCCACTTACAGGGGCGGGGGTGGGGAGGCGGGGGAGGGCATCTGCTTATCCGGTCCACCAATTCAAATGCACATCCCTTCCAGAAACACCCTTACAGATTACAGACACACCCAGAAATGATGTTTAACCGCTATCCTGGCATCCCATGGCTCAGGCAAGTTGACACATAGAATTTCAGCACCACAATTGTTTTATATATCTAAGTGGTACCTTTGCTATCAATTTTAACAGCAAATTTCCATTTTAATGTTTTATCTGACTCAATAGTTCTCTATAAATGAATGTTTTATATATGCATAGATTTTACACTTCAGTATTTTTTTTTTGCTCCTAATTTGTTATTAATTCTTAATTGTATTGGGTTTTGTTTAATGGATATAGATTACATAAAATCAGCTTTTTATAACTTGTTCAGATTTCCCTTGGTTCCTAGTTCATAATTATTATTTGTGAATGTTTTGTATATGTTATTTAAAAAGTACAGTTTTGTTAAATTTAGAGAAATACATATCTATTTGCTCAAATAAATAATTCACCTTAACAAAAAATGCAACTTCTATTGAATTTAAATTCTATTTGTTCAAACATTTTATTATTCAATATACCTATACTTATTTTAGTCTACTTATCTGTTCTGTCACTTTTGAGAGAGGTGTAATAAACTCTCTCACTAGTTTTGTAGCTTTGTCAATTTGTCTTCCACAGCTAATCATTTTTTCTTTACGTATTTTAAGCTGTGTTTCTGAATGCGTAAGTATTATTGACTAAAATATTTTCATGGTGAATTATTCATTTCATCAATATGAAAAATTATATTTTACTTTTCATCTTGAATTCTACTTGATCCTGCTTGCTTTATTCTGTTTGTTCTTCAAAAAATGTGCTTTTAGTAGATTAATGTTATCCATTTATGTTGACAATGATTATCTTATTTTAAAATTTTCAGCCTATGTAGTGATTTATTTTTATCCTAAGTCTTCATTACATCTTCCTCCACTTTTTAAGTTCTTATATATTTATTTATTACATTTCCTTCAAGGATTTTGCTGCTGTTGTTTCTCTAATGATCTAGAATTTATTTCTATTTACATTAAAGATGTTAACATCTTCCCAAGCAACAGCTACGTCCAGGGACAAATCAACTTCACATTCAGTGTGTCTCATCAAGGAAAAGGGACAGAGAGAGAATGAGGAGGGAGGAAGAGAAGAAAGAAAGGAATAAGAGAAGGGGATGAAGATGTGACAGAAAAGAGGCAGATGATTTTTTAAAAGGACAAAGAGAATAAAATGAGACAGAGGAAAAATACAAAACAAGAGAATGTCCAATGAAAAATGAGGGCAGAAAAGTGTCAAAGAAAACAATGCAAATGAACGGAAAACGCTGCAAATGTCTCTCTGTGCTGGTTGGGTGGTGCCCGTGTTTGCTTTCTTGTCACTTCCTAGAAAAATCTGGAAATTCACTAAGAATTTTGAGTTGCCTTCAGGTTCACACATTTTGGGTAAGGAATTAGACGAAAGTGTAAGATGCTGCCTTAAATTTACTTCTTAGTTTATTTCCAGGAATCTTAAGATCATCCTGGGGCCTGGGAAGAAGTCTGTCAGTGAAACCCTCACCAAGTATTTCACTCGGGAGAAATCCAAGTGCAGGGCTTGTCAAAGGGAGGAAAACCTTTAAAGTGGAGGAGACAGTTAGCTGAGAACCTCAGATTGATACTCATTCTATAGTTTACCATTGACTCAGTCCCCTGCCTGTGGGATCATGAGAAGAGTGAGGCTTTCAAGAGATCAGCACACCTATGGGTGAATCTTGAAGTATGCCAGGCTCTGCTGCCTAACTCTAGGTGTCGTGTCTGGAAGAGGTGCACTGGGGATGGCATGGACAGGGGGATGGACACAGGCAATTGGCTTCCTGGAGGGTTCTCCCACCTTTTGGTCATCTTAGGTTTCCAGCCACTTTCTACTCCTGTCACCCGAAGCGTATTTCTGGAAGTCAATCACCAACTGCATGGTGACCATGAAAGGATCATTTTGTTCCTATGGAAGTACTCTATAATTTATTACCTAAACTAGAGCACATTATTTGAGAGTGAGGGAGGGTGCTGTGGATGATTACATTAGGCTGAGAGTTGTAAACAGGACCATTCTAGGCACGCTGGGGTGCATTCTCACTGTACTCATGAAACTTCCGACGCCGATCACAATGGATTGAATCAAGGGTTGGTACCTGCAATTGAAAAGCCCGTCCAACAGCAGTCTTTTTCTAGGAATTTTAGAACTAGTAGTAAGTAGGACTGTCCCTGTCTTTTTGATGAATAAAGCTATTCTGGCAGTTATGCCAACTTGTCAGTGGCCATGTTTTCCACATTGTATCCTGGAGAGACTGAGGGGGTAGATATGGAGTCAAGGCAAAAGAACCTGGAGCAACACATAATCTACATTTGTGGCACCCAGGTTCCTGCATTCTACCTCTATGATTTCTTGAATGCTGTCTTTTCTGTAACAACCAATTGCTCTTTGGAGAAGAGAAGGAGGTGGTGAAAGGTAGCAGAAAGACTGAGAATATATTCCAGAGAGACTAACTTCACACACTCACCCACACTCACACTCACCTGTGCTTACACATCAATGACTTCCAAGTTAGCCTGAGCTCTCTCCTATGTCCATCAATTCAACACCAAACAAAAATGTTTTGAGAGCCTATTATGTTTCCATTCCTGTGATGAAATGGTGAATAGAAAAATAATGAACCATTTATCTACCCTCATGCAATTTGCATTCTAGGTTGGAAAAACAGAAAATGAACAAGTAGATAAATTAGATAGTTACAGGTAGTAAAAAGTGTTAACAAAATAAATTGAGGTAATGGGATGGAAAATGACTAAGCAAAAAATGTATTATGCAGTTTATAGCATGTGCATAAGTAAAACGCATAACAATAGCAGAAAGGTCAGGAGAGGAGAAATGGAAGTACACTGTTATAAGGTTCTTGTATATGTGAAGAGTATTTCCTGTGGCTAAGGTGGTCAGAGAAGCCCTCTTTGAGGAGGTGACATTTGAACTAGCACCTTATTAATGAGGAGTATTATTTTAACTGGCTCCATGGTATGTCCAGCCATGGGAAAAGAATTTGAAATTCATTTCAAAAACTCAACGGGGCAGCATACTCCTCCCTAACTCTAATTCTCTTCCTCTAGGTCTCAATAATATCACTGTCCAATTCACCTTCCAAAAGGATTGTCAGTATCTTGGTATGTCCTCAATACCCTCAGTTTCCCAAGGGCAGGAAGCATTTTTATGTTCTTCATCACTGTGTTTCCAGGGGGGCTTACACGGTGCCTGACACAGGGTAAGCTCTAACATATCTTTTTGTTGACTCAGCACATTTGATTATGGAAACTACCTTAATTGGTTTTCTGTTTTCTATAGGATACAAGCTAAACCATTTATGAATTAATCCCATCTCCTCTATACATCTTCACCTGCAATCGCCTTGAATTGACTGTATCCTGTGCATGCTCTGTTCTTTCACAGTTCAATGTCTTTACACCTGCTATGTTGAATGCCTAGTTCGTCTGAAAACAAAAAACAACCCACAAAATCTATCATGCTGAGAATACAGCTGAAGTATCCTCCCTTTATGGAGACCTCCTCTAATTTATAACTGTATTCCCATATCACTAGACATTATAGCACCTGCAGTTATGTATTGCTATTATGCTGTCTCACTCATTGTGAATTGCTTTAGGTAAGAAATTTGTTTCCTCGCATTACTAGGTGCCCAATAATTATAGCAGTGCTAGGCACAAAAGTAGATGCTCAAAAAATGCTCATTGAAGAGAGAACATGAGATTTCTGCTACCATACTTCTAAAAATAAATGGATCCAGTAGATGTGTGCCTTTGATAAATCATTGTGATAGTTAATACTGAGTGTCAACTTGATTGGAATGAAGGATACAAAGTATTGATCCTGAGTGTGTCTGTGAGGGCATTCCCAAAAGAGATTAACATTTGAGTCAGTAGGCACACTGACTACACAAGCCATTTCAAAGTAAATTGAAAATATTAGAGCTAATTTGTATACTTCATTTTATGAAGCAAACGTGACTTTGGTTGTCAAATATGATGTCATGGGCAAAAATAAAAACCCACACATAATGATAGTCTAACCTATGATAATACAAAACTATTTTTTCAAGCTTATCTTAACCAATCTACTACTCTACTTATCACCATGATCAAAACAACTTGTTCCTTAAATATTAATAGATGGCAGCTTTAACACAAACATAAGAATAAGATTTAAATCCCTCTGTGCCAGTTCACTTATCTCCAAAATGGGAATATATCTCATGCATACCCACCTTTTTATGAGAATTAAGTGAGTTAATCTATGTGGAGTTCTGTAAAATAGTGCCTGACACTTTATTAAATGCTAAGCAGTGTTAGAAGTCATTATTGGTAGTAGTAATCATAGTGATAGTCATAAGCACTTGTGTGTCTCATACATTATTCTAATTATTTTACATATTTTAATTTATTTTATCCTTTCAATTACTCAATGAGGAAGGTACTAATATATGCTTTTTAGTAAAAAATTTTTTCCTAATTCATTTTTAAGTCTATTTCATAAGCCTTAATTTTCCTAAAGTGTCATAGCTAGAAAGTGCTAAAACTGAAACTGAATTTGTACAAGTCTCTCCAGAAATTCATGCTTGAACATCTAGTTATAGTGTCTCAGAGCAGAAGGAACAAAGCTTTTAGAACTGAGCCTTCTATTCATTAAAATCTCACTATATTTGTTTGTTTTAGTCATCAAATGACTAATATTCATACTAATTCTCACAATTAGCAATATGTAATAGTATAAAGCATATACATATTACATTTTTACATGTATTTTTATACTATATAGGTTTATATATTGCTAAGTAAAGCATAATTATAATAATAAATAACCAAATAAAATAAATTGTAGTTTTAAAAGTATATACGTATTACATTATGTACATTATAGATCATATAAAAATGAAAAGTGAAAACAATGACAAACATAAAATAACCAATGTTTACATTTTTAAATAATTTTAAAATAATTTCTACATATTAAGTATACATTACTACATTACACCATTTCAAAAAGTAAATATTTTTATTAATAATAAAATTTCCATAAGAACAATGTATTTTAATATATATATTATTTTTGAAAAATATTTATTTCACTCTTAGTGATGCAAAAATTCAAAAGTCTGATGTTCAGTTTATTTTGGTTCTTTGTTTTATGCCTATAGTATCTTAAAAAAGATAGCTCCCGAAGATTCATGAATCCAGATGTGGCTGTGCATAATTAATCACAATATCATTTATTATCCACATTATGCAATGGTATTTGCAGAAATTGGACTTGTATATTTCCATGCATCCTGAAGTCAATCAGCAGTTCCTACACACTAATGAGAAAATATTTCATTTTAATATTTTAACAAATTGGCTTAACACCCACTGAAATTCTGTATTTGGAAAGTTTCTAAATACATAAAATTTCCAATTGCAAGTTTTTGTGTATGTGTTTGTGGGCACACATACAGATTTTATGATTTTATTTTATTTATTTACCTGGTTTATCTGGTATACTTAGTCATTTTATGATTTTAGCAGTCACATTTGGTTTTACAGTATGCTTCATTAACCTAGCACAGCCCACCTTTGAGTATTATAGCTCTACACATATTATACGTACAAGAACCCTACAACAGTAGACTTCCATTTGTCCTCCTGGTCTTTCTTCTATTGTTATATATTTTATTTATACATGTTATAAATTGCATAATACTTTTTTGCCTTAAATGACAAATTATCTTATAAAGAGATTTTATAAAACAAGAAAATATCTTTTATATTTACCACATATCTAACCATTTCCAGTGGTTTCTATTATTTTATATAGATCTTATTTCTACCTCATTTATTTTTTCTTCTGTCATTAGGACTTTAACCCCTTTTATAGTGTAGGTCTACAGGTAATAAATTATTTCAGCTTCTGTAAGCCTGCAAAAAAGTAGTTTACCTTTGTTATTGCAAATATTTTACTGGGCATGGAATTTTAAGTTGACAGTTTTGTTTTGTTTTATTTCATTCAGTACTTTGAAAATATTCCTTCACTGTCTCCTACTTTATGTTGTTTCTAAGAAGTCTAACGTATTTTTTCTTTCTTTTTTTGGTTCATATTTTTGTTTCTTATCTAAGAAACCTTTGCCTAATCCAGATAACTAATATTAAAATGTAAAACCTAAACCTATAAACCTTATAGAAGAAACTATAGGAGAAACTCCTATGACCTGGGTATTTTTTTGCCTTTTGAGTCTCTAGGAGTCAGAATATAAAAAGACAAGGTACAAATTAGAGGAAATACAATGAACACAAATACCTTTAGCCAGAACATATAAAGAACATTTAAATCTAAATATAAACACATATTTTTAAAAGCAACTAAAAATAAACAGAAAAAGATTTGAACAGAAATTTTACCAGTAAAGAATTTTGAATGGCAAATAGGCAAAAGATTAGCAACATCATTCAACATTAGGAAAATGCAAACTATGACTATAATGATAGACTGCTACTGCTATTATACTACACAGTCACTAGTTACTAGAACAGCTAAAATTGAAGACTCATTGCATATTGACAATGATCTGGAGTAACTGACACTCTCAGATATTTGTTAATGGGAATGTAATTTTATAGTTTCTTATAAAGTTAAATATGCACTTGCAATACTAGAGGCAGGAATCCTACTCCCAGGTATTGATCCAAATGAAATAAAAATTTATGTCTACACAAATAGTAAACAAAAATGTTTATGGATTATTTATCAAAAGTAACCCGAAGTTAGACATGACTCAAATTTCCATTCAGCTGGTAGATGAGTAAATCACTGATGGAATATCCATACAATTAAAGGGAATAAACTAATGATGCATGAACCACACGAATAACTCTCAAAACATTGTACATGATAAAAACATACAAGGTTAGCTGTCAATTTTTTAAAAAAGAAAATAAATTTAAAAAGCCACACATGAAAGGCTACATTCTGCATGGTCCCATTCACATTAAATTCTAGAAATGTCAAATCTATGCTGACAGCAAGCAAATTAGAGGTTAACTGGATCTGGGATGGCGTGAGAGTATTGACTGCAAAGAAGTGTAAGAAAAACTTGGGGAGTAATAGATATGTTTTATACCTTGCCTTTGGTGATGTTAACACACATGTTTGGATTTGTGAAAACATCAAGTCATATGACTAAAATTGACACTTTTCTTAGGTTATTCAAAGATAAAGCCTTTTTTTTTCCAAAAAAGATAAAACCCAATATAAACTAAGCAAATACCCCAAACTACACATATACAAAAATAAAAGGCAAACCTCCAACTGAATGATGACTTCTTAGAACACCATGAAATGGAATCCTCCAGACATTCTATTATTAAAGAATAATAGAACATACTTAATTAGGTTTTACAAGGATGCAAAGATTGATTCCATACTAAGAAATGTACTACAGGGTTTGTCTTCTATAAGAAATCAAAAAAGGAACATCATAGGATATTCTCGCTATCTTCTGAAAGGAGTTGGGTCAAATTCTGTATTCATGAATTTAGGTAAGGATAAAAGAATTATTCACACACCCATTCAATTGAGATGATTATGCATGCTTCCACTAATGTCAGGTATAAGACAAAACTCTAATATTTCTTTACAACAGTTGTACTGGAAGTACTTGCTCATGCAATAAAAATAAAATAAAAGGAGGCATAAACATTAGAAATATTTACCTTTGTTAATGGTAAATATTAACATTTTATATTATATTTATATTAATATTAATATTTTATTATATTAATATAAATATTATATTATATATTATATTAATATAAATATTTTATTTATATTATTATGGAGGGATGGAGGAAAATCTACCAAGCAAATGGAAAACAGAAAACAGCAAGGATTGCAACCCTAAGTTCAGACAAAATAGATTTCAAACCAACAAGAATAAAAAAAGACCAAGAAAGCCATTACATAATGGTAAAGTATTCAATTCAACAAGACCGAGCTGTCCTAAATATATATGCACCCAACACAAGAGTGTCCAGATTCATAAAGCAAGTTCTTAGAGACCTACAAAGAAACACAGATCCTCACACAATAATAGTGGGAGACTTCAACATTCCACTGACAATATTAGACAGATCACTGGGGGGCAGAAAATTAACAAAGATATTCAGGACCTAAACTCAGCATTGGACCAAATGGATCTAGTAGACCTTAAACATATACATTATTCTTGTAGCCTTATGCCACATACTCTAAAACAGATCACATAATTGGACATAAAACAACCCTCAACAGAGGCCGGGCGTGATGGCTCACACCTGTAATCCCAACACTTTGGGAGACTGAGGCAAATGGATCACGAGGTCAGGACATCGAGACCATCCTGGCTAACACAGTGAAACCCTGTCTTCACTAAAAATACAAAACAAAACAAAAATTAGCCAGGCATGGTGGCAGGCGCCTGTGGTCCCAGCTACTCAGGAGGCTGAGGCAGGAGAATGGCATGAACCCGAGAGCTTGCAGTGAACCGAGATCGCGCCACTGCACTCCAGCCTGGGTGACAAAGCAAGAGACTCCATCAAAAAAAACAAAAAAGGCAGTCATTAACAAAGGTAAAACAGTCAAAATCATATCAAACACACTCTTGGACCACAGCACAATAAAAATGGAAGTCTGTGCAGCAAACCACCATGGCACATGTTTACCTATATAACAAACCTGCACATCCTGCACATGTACCATAGAACTTAAAATAAAAGTAAAAAACAAAAAAATTTCACAAACACAGTGAAAACATCAAACAATAAAAATATCATAATATGCAAAAAAGACTATGAAAATTGCTCAAAACCATGCAATCACATGGAAATTAAACAGCATGCTCCTGAATAACTTCTGGGTAAATAATGAAATTACAGCAGAAATCAAGAAGTTCTTTGAAAATAATGAGAACAAGGATACAACATACCAGAATCTCTGGGACACAGCTTAGGCAGTGTTAAGAAGGAAATTCATAGCACTACATGCCTACATCAAAATGTCAGAAAGATCTCAAATTTACAACCTAACTTCACAACTAAAAGAATTAGAGATGCAAGAACGAAGTAACCTCTAAGCTAGCAGATTATGGAAAATAAAAATCAGAGCTGAGCTGAAGGAAATGAAACATGAAAAACCATTCAAAAGATCAATGAATCCAGGCCTTGGTATTTTTGAAAAAATAATAATAATAATAAAATAGGCCACTAAGTTGACTAACAAAGAAGAAAAGGGAGAAGATCCGAATAAACATAATTAAAAATGATGAAGGGAATGTTACTACTGACTTCCCAGAAATAAAAACAACCATCAGAAACTGCTACAAACACCTCTATGCACACAGACTGGAAAACCTAGAAGAGATGGATAAATCCCTAAACATATACACCTTCCCAAGACCGAGCTAAGAAGAAATTGATTCCCTGAACAGACCAATAATGAGTTCCAAAATTGAATCAGTATTAAATAGCCCACCAACCAAAAAAAGCCTGGAGCCTGAGAGATTCACAGCCAAATTCTACCAGGTGTACAAAGAAGAAAAGGTAACATTCCTACAGAAACTATTCCCAAAGATTGAGGGGGGACTCTCCCCTAACTCACTCTATGAGGCCAGTATCATCTTGATACCACAACCTGGGAGAGACACAACAAAAAAAGAACATTTTTAACCAATATCTCTGATGAACATTGATGCAAAAATCTTCAACAAAATGTTTGCAAACTGAATCCAACATCACATTAAAAAGCCAATTCACCATGATCAAGTAGGCTCATGCTTAGTGCAAGATTGGTTCAACATACACAAATCAATAAATGCTATTCATCACATAAGTAGAGCTAAAGATGAAACCACATGATTATCTCAATAGACACAGGAAAGACTTTTGATAAAATTCAATAACACTTCATGTTAAAAACTCTTAATAAACTAGATATTAAAGAAACATACCTCAAAATAATAAGAGCAATTTATGAGAAATCTACAGCCAACATTACACTGAATGGGCAAAACCTGGAAGCATTTCCCTCGAAACCCAGCACAAGACAAGGATCCTCTCTTTCACTACTGCTATTCAACATAGTATCAGAAGTCCTGGCCAGGGCAATCAGGTAAGAGAAAGAAAAGGCATCCAAATAGGAAGAGAGGAAGTCAAACTATCTCTGTTTGCAGATGACATGATTCTAATCAAGAAAACCCCATAGTCTCAGTCCAAAAGCTCCTTCAGCTGATAACGTCAGAAAGTTTCAGGATACAAAATTAATGTACAAAAATTACTAGCATTTCTCTAAACCAAAAACAGCCAAGCTGAGAGCCAAATCAGAAAGGCAATCCCATTCACAATTGCCACAAAAATAATGAAATACCTAGGAATACAGCTACCCGTGGTGTTAAAAGATCTCTACAATGAGAATTACGAAACACTGCTGAAAGAAACCAGAGAAGACATAAACAAATGGAAAAGCATCCCCTGCTCATAGATAGGAAGAATCAATACAATTAAAAGGGCTATATTGCCCAAAGCAATTTACAGATTCCATGCTATTTCTGCCAAACTACCAATGACGTTCTTCACAGAACTAAAAAGTACTAGTTTAAAATTCATAAGGAGCCAAAAAAATAAAAGCCCAGATAGCCAAGGAAACTCTTAGCAAAAAGAACAAAGCTGGAGGTATCATGATACCTGACTTCAAACTATACTACAGGGCTACAGTAAACAAAATGTCATGATACTGGTACAAGAACAAACACATAGACCAATGGAACAGAATAAAGACTCCGAAAATAAGACCACACATCTACAACTTTCTAACCTTTGACAAAGGTGACAAAAATAAACAACGGGGAAGAGACTCCCTATTCAATAAATGGTGCTGGGATAGCTGTCTAGCCATATGCAGAAGATTGAAAGCTGGACCTTTACTTACACCATACACAAAAATAAAATCAACCAAAGATGCATTGTAGACTTAAATGTAAAACCCCAAACTATAAAACCCTGAAAGACAACCTAGGAGATAATATCCTGGACATAAGAAGAGGCAAAATTTCATGACAAACATACTAAAAACAATTGCAACAAGAGCAAAAATTGACACATGGGATCTAATTAAACAGGAGCTTCTACACAGCAAAAGAAATTATCAACAGAGTAAACAGATTACTTCCAGAATGGGATGAAATTTTTGCAAACTACACATCTGAGAAAGGTATAACATCCAGCATCTATAAGGAACTTAAATTTACAACAGAAAAGCAAACAGCCCCATTAAAAAGTGTGCAAAGA
>NW_012105231.1:1820500-1821113 GCF_000951045.1 Mandrillus leucophaeus | reverse complement strand
GTCTGAGAGACAGTTTGTTATAATTTCTGTTCTTTTATATTTGCTGAGGAGTGCTTTACTTCCAACTATGTGGTCAATTTTGGAATAAGTGTGATATGGTGCTGACAAGAATGTATAATCTGTTGATTTGAGGTGGAGAGTTCTGTAGATGTCTATTAGGTCTGCTTGGTGCTGAGCTAAGTTCAATTCCTGGATATCCTTGTTAACTTTCTGTCTCATTCATCTGTCTAATGTTGACAGAGGGGTGTTAAAGTCTCCCATTATTATTGTGTGGGAGTCTAAGTCCCTTTGTAGGTCTCTAAGGACTTGCTTTATGAATCTGGGTGCTCCCATATTGGGTGCATATATATTTAGGATTGTTAGCTCTTCTTGTTGAATTGATCCCTTTACCATTATGTAATGGCTTTGTCTCTTTTGATCTTTGTTGGTTTACAGTCTTTTTTATCAGAGACTAGCATTGCAACCCCTGCTTTTTTGTTTTGTTTTGTTTTCCATTTTCTTGGTAGATCTTCTTCCAGCCCTTTATTTTGAGCCTATGTGTGTCTCTGCACGTGAGATGGGTCTCCTGAATACAGCACGCTGATAGGTCTTGACCGTTTATCCAATTTGCCAG
>NW_012105231.1:1818764-1819875 GCF_000951045.1 Mandrillus leucophaeus | reverse complement strand
CCCTGGCCAGAACTTCCAACACTATGTTGAATAGGAGTGGTGAGAGAGGGCATCCCTGTCTTGTGCCACTTTTCAAAGGGAATGCGTCCAGTTTTTGCCCATTCAGTATGATATTGGCTGTGGGTTTGTCATAAATAGCTCTTATTATTTTGAGGTACGTCCCATCAATACCTAGTTTATTGAGAGTTTTTAGCATGAAGGGTTGGTGAATTTTGTCGAAGGCCTTTTCTGCATCTGTTGAGATAATCATGTGGTTTTTTTATTTGGTTCTGTTTATATGATGGATTTCATTTATTGATTTGCATATGTTGAACCAGCCTTGGATCCCAGGGATGAAACCAACTTGATCATGGCAGATGAGCTTTTTGATGTACTGCAGGATTCGGTTTGCCAGCATTTTATTGAGGATTTTTGAATCAATGTTCATCAGGGATATTGGTCTAAAAATCTTTTGTTGTTGTTGTTGTTGTTGTTGTTGTTGTTGTGTCTCTGCTAGGCTTTGGTATCAGGATGATGTTGGCCTCATAAAATGAATTAGGGAAGATTCCCACATTTTCTATTGATTGGAATAGTTTCAGAAGGAATGGTACCAGCACTTCTTTATATCTCTGGTAGAATTCAGACGTGAATCCGTCTGGTCCTGGACTTTTTTGGTTGGAAGGCTATTAATTATTGCCTCAATTTCAGAGCCTGTTATTGGTCTATTCAGGGATTCAATTTCTTCCTGGTTTAGTCTTGGGAGGGTGTATGTGTCCAGGAATTTATCCATTTCTTCCAGATTTTCTAGTTTATTTGCATAGAGGTGTTTATAGTATTCTCTGGTGGCAGATTGTATTTCTGTGGCATCAGTGGTGATACCCCTTTATCATTTCTTATTGTGTCTATTTGTTTCTTCTCTCTTTTCTTCTTTATTAGTCTTGCTAGCAGTCTATCAATTTTGTTGATCTTTTTAAAAAAACCAGCTCCTGGATTCATTGGTGTTTTGAAGGTGGTTTTTTTTGTTGTTGTTGTTGTTGTTGTTGTTTTGTCTCTATCTCCTTCAGTTCTGCTCTGATCTTAGTTATTTCTTGCCTTCTGCTAGCTTTTGAATGTATTTGCTCTTGCTTCTCTA
>NW_012105231.1:1805607-1812399 GCF_000951045.1 Mandrillus leucophaeus | reverse complement strand
AAAGTTTCAGGATACAAAATTAATGTACAAAAATTACTAGCATTTCTCTAAACCAAAAACAGCCAAGCTGAGAGCCAAATCAGAAAGGCAATCCCATTCACAATTGCCACAAAAATAATGAAATACCTAGGAATACAGCTACCCGTGGTGTTAAAAGATCTCTACAATGAGAATTACGAAACACTGCTGAAAGAAACCAGAGAAGACATAAACAAATGGAAAAGCATCCCCTGCTCATAGATAGGAAGAATCAATACAATTAAAAGGGCTATATTGCCCAAAGCAATTTACAGATTCCATGCTATTTCTGCCAAACTACCAATGACGTTCTTCACAGAACTAAAAAGTACTAGTTTAAAATTCATAAGGAGCCAAAAAAATAAAAGCCCAGATAGCCAAGGAAACTCTTAGCAAAAAGAACAAAGCTGGAGGTATCATGATACCTGACTTCAAACTATACTACAGGGCTACAGTAAACAAAATGTCATGATACTGGTACAAGAACAAACACATAGACCAATGGAACAGAATAAAGACTCCGAAAATAAGACCACACATCTACAACTTTCTAACCTTTGACAAAGGTGACAAAAATAAACAACGGGGAAGAGACTCCCTATTCAATAAATGGTGCTGGGATAGCTGTCTAGCCATATGCAGAAGATTGAAAGCTGGACCTTTACTTACACCATACACAAAAATAAAATCAACCAAAGATGCATTGTAGACTTAAATGTAAAACCCCAAACTATAAAACCCTGAAAGACAACCTAGGAGATAATATCCTGGACATAAGAAGAGGCAAAATTTCATGACAAACATACTAAAAACAATTGCAACAAGAGCAAAAATTGACACATGGGATCTAACTAAACAGGAGCTTCTACACAGCAAAAGAAATTATCAACAGAGTAAACAGATTACTTCCAGAATGGGATGAAATTTTTGCAAACTACACATCTGAGAAAGGTATAACATCCAGCATCTATAAGGAACTTAAATTTACAACAGAAAAGCAAACAGCCCCATTAAAAAGTGTGCAAAGAGCATGGACAGACACTTCTTAAAAGAAGACATACATGCAGCTGACAAGCATATGACAAAAGCTTAATATCATTGATTATTAGAGAAATGCAAATCAAAACCACAATGAGATACTATCTTACATCAGTCAAAATGGCAATTATTAAAAAGTCAAAATAGATGCTGGCAAGGTTGTGGAGAAAAGGGAACACTTACACACTGTTGGTGGGAGTGTAAATTAGTTCACCTATTGTGGAAAGCAGTATAGTAATTCCTCAAAGAACTAAAAGCAGAACTACCATTTGACCTAGCAAACCCATTACTGGGTATATCCCCAGAGGAGTAGAAATCATTCTATCATAAAAACACATACACATGCATGTTCATTGCAGCACTATTAACAATAGCAAAGACATGGAATCTACCTAAATGCCTGTCAGTGACCATTTGGATAAAGAAAATTTGGTGCATATACACCATAAAATACTATGCAACCATAAAAAAGAATGAAGTCATGTCTATTGTGGAACATAAATGGAGCTGAAAAGTATTATCCTTAGCAAACTAATACAGGAACAGAAAAATAAATACTGTGTGTTCTCACTTATAAGTGGGAGCTAAATGATAAGAACTTATGAATACAAAGAAAGAAACAACAAAAACTGGGGTCTACTTGAGGGGGGAGGGTAGGAGAAGGGAGAGGAGCAGAAAAGATAACTATTGAGTACAGGACTTAATACCTGGGTGATGAAATAATATGTTCAACAAACCCCCATGACATGTGTTTACCTGGTAACAAACCTTCACATGTACCCCCAACATAAAATAAAACTTAAAATATAAAAATAAAATAATAAAAATTAAAAACTATTAGGTTGCACTAAAAACAATGTTGTAAATGTCATTGTTTGTAGATAATTTTATTGCATAACAAGAAAATCCAAGATAATCAACTGAAAAATTAGTATTCCTTCCATGTAAATTTCTAAAAGTGGTTAGACAAAAGTTCAATAGACATAAATTAGGAATTTTCTCATACTCTAGAAGTAGCTAATTGGAAAGAAAAATTGGGAGAACAAATTGTATGCATAATGTCAACAAAAGACTTAGATATCACCCTAAATAGAAATGTACAGAAACTATGAATCTTCTTAAAAAACATCCAAAAAGTGCCAAAAATGACAGATATAGAATGTTGCCCTGCCAAAACTTCCTATTTTTATATAAATTATTTATTTTTAAATAGATTTACAAAAAGAATGTGAAAATAGTATGAGAATTCCCATGTACCCTGTACCCAGTTTCCTCTGTTGTTAAGACCTTACCGTAGTATAGCACATTTAAACTTAGTATTTAGAAAATATCTATTTTTCTACTTATTAGTTGACAAAGCCATTTGAATCACAAATATCCCAATAGAATGTCTTCTCTGGAAGACCTAACAGTTTGATTCTAAAAGGTATTTAGAAGAGCGATGGTGCAAAAATATCTAATATAGTTTTGAAAATGGAAAATACAAATTATTGATCTTAAAAACATAAAAAATTATAAAATGTTGATATAAAAACACTATAATTACAACTACAGTCTTCATATATAGGACTAACAGTTCAATACAAGAGAACAAATAATTCAAAAAACAAAAATAAGTAAAATTTATTATATGATTAGTGTAATCTCTAATAATGAACCTATATCTATGAAATCCTTGTTTAAATATAAACTACAGTAAAAATGAATAAAAAGTATCAGCATATTCCTCTGAATAGTTTTCTAGCCTATGTCATTTTTTCAACTAAACAGCACTGAGAAGGAAAAGGATTTTTCTTCTCCTTTGGTTCTGTCTTTGACAGTTAATAAGTAATATTCAGCATTTTGGTTCATTTACAGGTATTCATTAACAAAATATTAGTAAGCTTTAAATGGGTATACAAGAAAAAGAAGAGACTAAAATCTACAGTATAGGTACCAACAAGTCTTTTATTGACAGAAAGACAACAAAACTGTAAATATTAAAATTGTATGCCTTCTTTATGAGAAGAGGTACTATGCAGCCATAAAAAAAAAAAGGAGATCATGTCCTTTGCAGGGACGTGGATGGATCCCAGCAAACTAACACAAGAATAGAAAACCAACACCGCATGTTCTTACTTATAACTGGGAGCTGAACAATGAGAACAAATGAACAAAGGGAAGGGAACAACACACACTGGGGCCTGTCAAAGTGGAGATGTGAGGAGAGGGAGAGCATCAGGAAAGATAGCTAATGCATGCTGGGTTTAATACACAGGTGATGGGTTGATAGATGCAGCAAACCCCCATGGCATGCGTTTACCTATCTAACAAACCTGCACATCCTGCGCATGTATCCTGGAACTTAAAATAAAATAAAATAAAGAAATAAAACTTTAAAATAATTTTAGAAATTATTTTTAAATAATTTTTAAATTTTCAGAAAAATTTTTAAAATGACATAGCAGAAGAGATGCAACAGAAGAATAGGCATTGGATATATTAATATATTATTTAATTAATTGAATACTGATGTGATATGACAAAATGTTTATAATATATAGACGCAATTATGTCAAATACCTAAATTATGCCAAGAGAAATACAATTTTTCTGCTATTGAGAGAGTTAAATTTTCTGCCTATTAAAAATGCAAAATGATATCAGAAAAAAGTTAATTGATTTAGAAATAAATATATAGTTTTAAACTCATGTGCGGGAAATATACAGTAGAAAAGGGTAATTTAAATTATAAACAAAATGATATAAAATGATGTGTTGATATCAAATTCAAGTTAGAAATGTCTAAAAAGGAGAAAAGAGCTAACTGAATTCAGGAAAGAAAGTGAAGTAAGAGATATTAGCTCAGCCATGAAGATTAAATTAAATGGTGTCCAAAGAAGAATGAATTTAATACAGTAAATGGAACATTAGAGAAATGAATAAAAATATCCACGAAGAGAAAAATGAAATAAAGAAGTAAAAATGATGAGACAGAAAGTGATACATACAGAAAGTAAGTTAAGGTTATCAGAGAGAGATAGGTGCGGAGGTAGACAGATAGATAACAGATAAGGAGAGAGAGAGATACATATCACTAGTGATGAAAATAGAAATCATAAAAGTAGCCAGAAAAAAGAGGTAAGGATGCCGGCTAAGTACAGAACTATAAACATAAAGATGATGGCAGATTTCTTATCATCTTTAAAAATCTTTTAAACACTAAAAGAAAAAAAAAATCCATTGAACAAGAATCCTACACCTTTTGAAAATATCCTTCAAAAAATAAAGGAAAAATTAAGTTTCTCTTCAGAGAACCAAAGGGTGAAAGAATTAATCATCAGCAAACCTGTACTACAAAAAAATGTTAAAGGAAGTCCTTCAGACAAAAGGCAAATAATAACAGAGGAAAATAAAGATTTACATAAAAGACAAATGAAAACCAGAAGTGGTTACTATGTGGATAAGCATAGAAGGCATTTTTCTTGTTACTTAAATATTTTTAGAGGATGATTACTGTTTGAACAAAATATAATAACAAAGTAGTGTGGAGTTTGTAATAAATGCTGAAGTAAAATGGATGGCAAAAACAGGAATAGAGCAGAGTGGGAAAATTGAAGAATGGTGTTATGTTCTGATACTATAAATAAAATGGCATGTCACTTAAATACAGACATCTATAAAGGAAGATGTATATTCTAAAGTCTAGGACAGCTAGTAAAATAACAAAACAAAAACTTATGGCTAGTAAGCCAACAAAGTGATAAACAGAATCACAAATCATATTCAATTCATCCAAAAGAGGGAAGAAAAAGAGGAAGTAGTAGATAAAACAGATGGGACAAACAGAAAACAAATAAAAGTAAATTTGAGCTGAAACATATCAATAAACACATTCAATGTCAATGATCTAAACCAATGGCTTTCCTGCACAAACACAAAGCAACAATTGTTAGACTGGATGAAAAAGCAGATCAAAATATATGCTGCCTACAAAAAGACTTCCTTTAAAGGTAATAACACAAACAGGTTAAAAGTAAAGAGATGAAAAAAAAGTCATGCTAAAACAAAATAAAGGAAAGCTGAAGTAGCTGCATTAATATCTGATAAAGTAAATTTCAGTGCAAAGAATATTACCAGGGATAAATAAGTTGATGTTACATAATAAAGAAGTCAATTTGTTAAGAAAAAATTACAATTCTAAATATTTATGCACCTAATAAAGAGCTTCAAAATATATGAAGCAAAAAGTAATATAACTGTAAAAATCAACAAATCCACAATTTCAGTCAGACACTTCAATATCCTTTACTCAATAATTGATAGAACGACTAGGTAGACAAAGGGTGTAGAAGACTTGAGCAATCCTAGGGAAATTTGACCTAATTCACATTTATACCACACTCCACTCCACAGCAGTAAAATATTCATTCATTTCAAGTGTACATAGAACATTTATCAAGACAGACCATATTCTGAACCATGAAACTGTTCTCAGTAATTTTAAATTGTTTCAGTTCTTGCAAGTTTTTTTTTTTGCCCCCATTGGAACCCCTTTTGGGAAAAAATAACAAAAAATCATTTGGAACATCTTCAAATATTCAGAAATTAAATAAGTCTAAACAGTGAATAAGTCAAAGTGTAAACCAAAAGCAGAATTAGAAACCGTTTTTAACTTGATGAGAACAAAAATGTAACATATCAGAATTTGTGAGATACTGCTAAAGGAGCGCTTAATGAGAAATTTATAACACTACACATAGAAAAGAACAAGGGCCTCAAATCAATGACTTCAACTTCCACTTTAGGACACTAGAAAGAGGAAATAAAGCCCAAAACAGCAAAATAATGTTCATCAGGTTTTCTTAAATATTATATATACCTAACTTATGATTCAGCAATTCTCATCCTAAGTATTTCCCCAAAAGATTTGAAAGCATATTTTTTAAATTATACTTTAAGTTCTAGGGTACATGTGCACAACGTGCAGGTTCATTACATATGTATACATGCGCCATGTTGGTGTGTTGCACCCATTAACTCATCATTTACATTAGGTATATCTCCTAATGCTATCCCTCCCACCTCCCCCTACCCCACAACAGGACCCCATGTGTTATGTTCCCCACCCTGTGTCCAAGTGTTCTCATTGTTCAATTCCCACCTATGAGTGAGAACATGTGGTGTTCGGTTTTCTGTCCTTGCAATAGTTTCCTCAGAATGATGGATTCCAGCTTCATCCATGTCGCTACAAAGGACACAAACTCGTCCTTTTTTAGGCTGCATAGTATTCCATGGTGTATATGTGCCACATTTTCTTAATCCAGTCTATCACTGATGGACATTTGGGTTGATTTCAAGCCCGTGCTATTGTGAATAGTGCTGCAATAAACATACGTGTGCATGTGTCTTTATAGTAGCGTGTTTTATAATCCTTTGGGTATATGTCCAGTAATGGGATGGCTGAGTCAAATGGTATTTCTAGTTCTAGATCTTTGAGGAATCACCACACTGTCTTCCACAATGGTTGAACTAGTTTACAGTCCCACCAACAGTGTAAAAGTGTTCCTTTTTCTCCACATCCTCTCCAGCACCTGTTGTTTCCTGACTTTTTAATGAGCACCATTCTAACGGGTGTGAGATGGTATCTCATTGTGGTTTTGATTTGCATTTCTCTGATGGCAAGTGATGATGAACATTTTTTCATGTGTCTGTTGGCTGCATAAATGTCTTCTTTTGAGAAGTGTCTGTTCATAT
>NW_012105231.1:1772742-1802417 GCF_000951045.1 Mandrillus leucophaeus | reverse complement strand
GGTTGTTCCTTTCCATGTTTAGTGTTTCCTTCAAGAGCTCTTGTAAGGCAGGCCTGGTGGTGACAAAATCTCTAAGTATTTGTTTGTCTATAAAGGATTTTATTTCTCCTTCACTGATGAAGCTTAATTTGGCTGGATATGAAATTCTGGGTTGAAAATTATTTTCTTTAATAATGTTGAATATTGGCCTCCACTCTCTTCTGGCTTGTAGAGTCTCTGCTGAGAGATCCGCTGTTAGTCTGATGGGCTTCCTTTTGTGGGTAACCCAACCTTTCTCGCTGGCTGCCCTTAACATATTTTCCTACATTTCAACTTTGGTGAGTCTGACAATTATGTGTCTTGGAGTTGCTCTTCTCGAGGAGTATCTCTGTGGCATTCTCTGTATTTCCTGAATTTGAATGTTGGCCTGCCTCACTATATTGGGGAAATGCTCCTGGATAATATCCCGAAGAGTGTTTTCCAACTTGGTTCCATTCTCCCCATCACTTTCAGGTACACCAATAAGACATAGATTTGGTCTTATCACATAGTCCCACATTTCTTGGAGGCTTTGTTCATTTCTTTTTACTCTTTTTTCTCTAAACTTCTCTTCTTGCTTCATTTCATTCATTTGATTTTCAATCACTGATATCCTTTCTTCCACTCGATCAAATCTACTACTGAAGCTTGTGCATGCATCATGTGGTTCTTGTGCCATGGTTTTCAGCTCAGTCAGGTCATTTAAGGACTTCTCTACACTGGTTATTCTAGTTAGCCATTTGTCTAATCTTTTTTCAAGGTTTTTAGCTTCTTTACAATGGGTTCGAGCATTCTCTTTTAGCTCAGAGAAGTTTGTTATTACCAATCATCTGAAGCCTTCTTCTCTCAACTCATCAAAGTCATTCTCCATCCAGCTTTGTTCTGTTGCTGGTGAGGAGCTGTGTTCCTCTGGAGGAGAAGAGGTGCTCTGATTTTTAGAATTTTCAGCTTTTCTGCTCTGGTTTCTCCCCATCTTTGTGGTTTTATCTACCTTTGGTCTTTGATGATGGTGACGTACAGTTGGGGTTTTGGTGTGGATGTCCTTTCTATTTGTTAGTTTTCCTTCTAACAGTCAGGACCCTCAGCTACAAGTTTGTTGGAGTTTGCTGGAGGTCCACTCTAGACCCTGTTTGCCTGGGTATCACCAGCAGAGACTGCAGAACAACAAATGTTGCTGTCTGATCCTTCCTCTGGAAGCTTTGTCTCAGAGGGGTACTCAGTAGTATGAGGTGTCAGTCGCCCCCGACTGGGAGGCACCTCACAGTTAGGCTATTCAGGGGTCAGGGACCCACTTGAGGAGGCAGTCTGTCCATTCTCAGGTCTCAAACTCCGTGCTGAGAGAACCACTACCCTCTTCAAAGCTGTCAGACAGGGATGTTTAAGTCTGCAGAAGTTTCTGCTGCGTTTTGTTCAGCTATGCCCTGCCCCGAGATGTGGAGTCTATAAAGGCAGGCAGGCCTCCTTGAGCTGTGGTGGGTTCCACCCAGTTCGAGCTTCCAGGCCACTTTGTTTACCTACTCAAGCCTCAGCAATGGGGGATGACCCTCCCCCAGCCTCGCTGCAGCCTTGCAGTTCGATCTCAGACTGCTGTGCCAGCAGTGAGTGAGGCTCCATGGGCGTGGTATCCTCTGAGCCAGGCACCGGGTATAATCTCCTGGTGTGCCTTTTGCTAAGGCCATTGGAAAACTGCAGTATTAGGGTGGGAGTTTCCTGATTTTCCAGGTACCATCTGTCATGGCTTTCCTTTGCTAGGAAAGGGAATTCTCTGAGCCCTTGCACTTCCCGGGTGAGGCAATGCCCCTTCCTGCTCTGTGGGCTGCACCCACTATCTGACAAGCGCCTGTGAGATGTACCTCAGTTGGAAATGCAGGAATCACCAGTCTTCTGCGTCATTCACGCTGGGAGCTGCAGACTGGAGCTGTTCCTATTCAGCCATCTTGGAACCTCTGAAAGCATATTTTTTACGCAAACATTCATAGAAGCTTTATTTTGTAATAGCCAAAAATTGAAACAAATGTCTATTAACAGATTAATAGATAATCAAATTGTTTTAAATCCATACAATACAATACTGCTCAGCAATAAAAAGGAAATAATTACTCAAACAAGAAATAACATGGGTAAATTTCAAAATAATTATGCTGTTGGAAAAAAGCCAGATGCTCCTCCCCAAGAAAATCCCCAAAGATGGTGTTATTTCATTTATATATAAAAAAATTATATAAATAAGCCATGAAATAGTGACAGAAATGAATTCAGTGACAGAAAAAAGTGGTGACAGAAAGTCTAAGAGGCTGAGTGGATCTGGGAGGTTTAAGAGGGAAGTATTATCAAAGGTTGCTTTTGGAGTTGATTAATATGTTCATTATCCTGAGTGCGGTAATAGTTTCACAAGTGTACACATATGTAAAAATTTATCAAACTGTGCACTTCAAACAGGTGCAGTTTATCATATGTCAATTAAACATCATAAAAAGCTGTTATAAATATTGTAAAACTAGCAAAAATAGGAAGTATCTTCATGACTTGGAGTAAGCAAAGATGTTTTGGGGAGACTACAAAAAAACCTACAAGAGAGAGTTAAGACAATGACGTAAGCCTCAGAGTGTAAGGAGATATTCACAAAACATATTTCCAACAAATAGACTCATATCCAAAATACATAATTCTTAAAAATCATTAAGAAAAATATTGACAATGTAATAAAAGTAGTGGAAAAAACTAATTTTACTTATTCTAGAATGACCAAGCAAGCTTTTACTTGATCCAAATATTCTGGAAATAATAAGCATATATTTACCATTATTTAATAAGAAAATTTTAAAAAATAAAATTACATAGAGGCACTAGAGAGTATGAAAAGCACCTACAACTGGAAGGGACTTAAAGCTTGGGAGAAGGCACCAGTGCAATGAGTGAGAGAGAAGGTCAATGTTTTACAGGGCAGCTAAAACTCCAATAAAAGAAAGCAGTTTGTCAGAGCTGAAAAGCCTGAGACAGAGTCTGAAGCAATCACAGCTATTAATACTAAAACCTGATTACAGAAACCTACAAAAAAAAAAAAAAAAACCTACAAAAAAAAAAAAAAAAAAAAGCCAGACCTGGGAGCAGTTGCTGAAAGAAAATGCAAGCCAGTGGCAGTTTAAACACTGCCCAATTCGCTGGCTTAACCCTCAACCACACATGTGTAGGGCAGATTCAAAGCCATACAGTTTGAGGTTTTTTAAATCTAAACTTGTGGTTGACAAAAAAACAAACAAACACAAAACAGAGTTATCAATTTGTGTTCAACCAGGTTAACACTCTACAGAAGAATAGGCAAAATCCAGAGTCTCCTCATGAGCACATTCACAGTGGACAGGATACAATAACAAAATAGGTAACATACAAAGAATCATGCATTGTGACCTAGCCTCAAGAGAAAAAACAGTCAACTGAAACTGGTACCAAAATGATCTAAATGTTGAAATTAGTGAACAAAAATCCTAAATCAGCTGTTATAACTACATCTTATAAGTAAAAGAAAATATGCTTATACAAATAAACACTTAGGAAATATCAGAAAATATAGAATCTACAAAAATTCAAGTGGAAATTCTAAAACTAAATAATGTATTATCTAAAGTTAAGAACACACTCTATGGGTTTACCATCATAATATATATGACAAAGGAGAAAATCCATGAACTTAAAGAAAGAAAAATAGGGATTATAAATTACAGGAGAGAAGGAGAAAATACTTACAAGAAAGAGAGAGACAGAGACAGAGGAAACCAGAGCAGAAAAGAAAATTTGAAATTGTAATTTCTTCAATGTTTCCGATTTGGTGACATGTAATAAAGAGACAAACTCCATGTTTAGTGTTTGATTGTTGACTGCTTTTAAGCCCCACTCTACTTCTTTGGATTTCAGCCCACATTAAGGCAAGCAAATAAGAAAGCCCACGTGTGTCCTCCTTTTACACCAATGGGAAGTTCAAACCAGGCAGCCCTGGAGTGCATGAAGGAACACCCATGCTGAATCTAATCCCTAACTACCATAAAAACCCCAAGCCAATCCCCTTTGTCTGCTTTCTCATGTCATTTTGGATCTTCTTGGGAAGCCTGCCCTTCTCTCCCTGGAAAGTTTTATTAAGTGAGTAATAAATATTTTCATATTATCTTGGTATGTGTGTATGGCATTATCAGGCTTGAAATTTGCATCAATTTGGGAGGTTTGGGGAGACTTCATCCCACTTCTGTTGGGTGACCAGAACATGACATCATAAATTTACAGATTTAAGAAGCTCATATAACTCCAAGCAGGTTATGCACACACACACTTCTGGGAACACCAGTCAACATGCTAAAACCAAAAAGAAAGAGAAAATTGTTAAGGCAACTATAGGAAAACAATAAACTATCTATAGACACATATTGATTTGAATGACCACTATCTTCTCAAAAATTACGGCGTTTAGAAGACAGTGGAAAGATATCTTTGAATTGAGAGAAAAGTAATCTCAATCCAGAATTGCATATCTTTAAGAGTGTGTGAGAAATTAATTTAGTTTCATATAAAAGAAAACTAAGAAAATCCTTTGGACTTGGACACAAACTATAAGAAAAACCCAGACTTGAAGGAGGGTGCCATAACGTTTAGTGTTTAGAACACAGAGATCTCTAAACATTCTGCAAAGCGTAGTACAGATGCATAGAGCACATAACTATGTACCCCAAAATGTCAAAGAGTGTAAATATTGGGTATCACCAAGTTAAAATATTCATGACGGTGTAGTACTGACATAAGAGTTGACAAATACATAGATGAAATAAACTAGAGCATCCAGAAATACACTCGCAGTCACTTCCTTTTAATGAAGTTCTCAAAAGTATTTATTGGGAAAGGAAAATTCTTCTCAACAAATGGTACTTATATAATTGGATATTCTTTTTGGGAAAAATAATGAACCTTCAACCCTACGTAATATGATACGTATAATGAAGTTAAATCTGAGGCCTAAAATAAAAGCTAAAACTAAAGAGATTTTAGTGGATAACACAGGAGAATATATTTGCGATTTAGGAATATTCTTAGAGAGGTCGTGGAAAACAATAACCCTAGGAGCAAAATTGATGAGTTAGACTTAACTGTTACTTTTTAAAAATCTGCTCTTCAAAAGAATAAAGGAAAGCTCAGTCTGGGAGAAAATTAAACAGTTCATTTCTAAATAATTCATTGATCATAGCAAAACAAAACAAGAAAAATAATGAAACAAACTGAAAAGGGGCATTAGAATGTATTTTTAACTGAATGACAATGAAAACACAAGTTAAAATTAGTGAAATACAGCTATATCAGTGCTTAGAAGGACACTTACGACATTAAAGGCCTATATTAGAAAATAAGAAAGGTCTCAAATCGTTGACCTAAATTTTGACCATATGAAACTAGAGAAGGAGGATAAAAGTAAACATAGATAAAGCAGAAAGAAACAAATATTGTACCAGAAATCAACAAAATGGAATAAGGAAAAATCTAAAGAAAAATAACAGTGAAACCAAGTGGTTTTTCTTTGAACATGTAAACAAAATGAATAAATCTTTACCTAAACTGACAAACTAAAAATAGAAAAGACACAAATTATCAAAACCAAGACTAAAGGAGAAAACATCACTCCCAACACCATGTAAATCAAAAGAGGGTTTTTTAAAAAAAAAATACTATAAATAGGAGGGGCACGGTGGCTCACGCCTGTAATCCCAGCACTTTGGGAGGCCTAAGCAGGTGGATCACGAGGTCAGGAGATAGAGACCATCCTGGCTAACATGGTGAAACCCCATCTCTACTAAAAATAAAAAAAAATGAGCAGGCAGTGGTGGCGGGCGCCTGTAGTCCCAGCTAGGCGGCAGGCTGAGGCAGGAGAATGCAGTGAACCTGGAAGGCGGAGCTTGCAGTGAGCCGAGATGCGCCGCTGCACTCCAGCTGGGTGACAGAGCGAGACTCCGTCTCAAAAAATTATAAGTAACGGTATCAACAAATTAAACAACTCGAATAAAATATAGACTCTTAAACACAAATTATCAAGGATGACTCAAGAAAAAATATCTGAATATGCATATAACCAACATATAAATATTACATTCCTAATTTAAAATATTCTCACAAAAATAAGTCCAGGCCCAGATGACTTGACTTGTGTAATCTATCAAATATTTAAGGACTATAATTTAAAGAATAATACAAACCTTTCACAAACTGTTTCAGAAAATAGAGAAGTAGGAAACAGTTCTCATTTCATTCTATCAGGCCAACACTACTCAGATATTAAAGCTAAAGACATGAAAATAAAAGAAAGTGAAAAATAGATACAAAAATTCTCAACTACATATGAGCAAACTATATCCAACAACATATAAAAGTAATAACGCATCTAACCAAGTGGAATTTGTACTAGAATTGCAAAGTTATTTTAACATCCAAAAAGCAAAGTAATATCCCACATTAATAAAATAAAGGACAAAAAGGATCGTCTTAATAGATGCAAATAAATCATTTAACAAAATCTAATACTTATTTATGATAAAAATCTCTCAACAAACTATGAATAAATGGAATGTCCTCAAACTGAAAAAGGACATCTATCATCACACTCAATGGTAACATCACAC
This sequence comes from Mandrillus leucophaeus, assembly GCF_000951045.1. Lineage (NCBI taxonomy): Eukaryota > Metazoa > Chordata > Mammalia > Primates > Cercopithecidae > Mandrillus > Mandrillus leucophaeus. Next base: position 1,795,749 of record NW_012105231.1, on the reverse strand, counting down.
TCAGTGGTAAAAGATTGAATGTTGTCTCCCTAAGATCCGTAGCAACACACAATACCTACTCTTACCACGTCCATTTTACATTATACTGAAAGTTATGTCCAGTGCAATCACACTGAAATATAGAATACTCAGATTGTAAAAAAGAAATAAGACTGTCTTTATGTGTATGCACAATCCTATATGTAGACAGTCCTAAGGCATTCACGCACATAAACGTGCACACACATGCAAATGCACATGCAACTACTGGAACTAATGGTACAGATCAGCAAGATCACTGGGTTCAAAAATCAATATACAAAAATCAAGTCCATCTATATATGTGAACAATAAATAAGCTAAATATGAAACAAAGAGAATTATTCCATTCACCTCATTAAAAATAAAAAAAGACATTGGGGAAATAAATAAGTTCCTACACACAGAAAACTACAAACATTTCTGAGAGAATATAGAAAAGGTATAAATAAACTAAGAGGCATTCCATGTTAATGGACTGGAGGACTTACTATTGTCCATGTGGCGCTTCCACCCAAATTGATTCTATGCTGTTTACATGCGGGGAGAAAGTGTTTTGATTATTTAGCGTAATGTTATTTCCCCTTGAGGGTCCTATTTCTCACTGTAACCTTGACATCCATTTGTATCTCAGTCCCTGTGAATTTGGTTAATGTGAGTGTGATCATACGCTAATATTTGTTGGAAATTATTGCTTGCTTATCCAGCATCTGTTTTCTCTTCCTAATAATACTTGTTTTTAAAAATCATCTGCTCTCCCTTTCCCAGCAGCTCACTGTAGCCCCTGCTCCAGGGGAGTGGTCCTAATTTGTAACCCACTGTAGATATGCTCCTTGCAGGAACACAGATAACATCAGCCAAAATATAGCAATTACATCAGAAATGAGCAAGAGACCCATTTTAGTCCAAAGACTCACAGAGAATATATCTAGGATGGGAGAGCAGTTGTTTTGGGGAAGTCTCTTCGATCTTTTTTTTCTTTAATAGAGACCCTAAAAATTAAGATTCCTTCAGCGTCAAGATGAAGTGGACGCCAAGAGGAAAGCAATGTCGAGAGAATGGTAGAAATACGGAGCCAGGTGCTGATGAACAGAGGAGGCACCTGACTTGGTAAATCTGCTTTGTGGTTTTAGCCAGTTTGAATTGGAGTTTTTGTTTCCTGTGACTTAAGACATTTCGATAAGTCTCTGGCTCTGACAAAATGTTTCAGGCTCCGACAAAATGAAGTTTCTAGAACTGTGGAAATGAGAACCTGACTCTGGAACACAGTGGCTTCACTATGTATTTCTCCTTTCTGCAGTTTTCCCGGGGTACCTCCCAACAAACCTAAATTAGGAAAACAAGCTATGAGTGATAAAAAATGTTTAAAGTCAATCCTGAGAAGATTGTGGGGAAACATGAACGGTGCACTTTGTTTTTGGCATAGCAAGTCGATTCAATCTTTCTAAGGAGAAATCCGTTGCTATGCAATAAAATCTTTAAAACTGTTTACAGTTTTGACCCAGAAATTCAACTTCTGTGATTATATCCCAAAGAAATTCTCCTGAATAAAAATAAACAGTTTTAGGTCCTCATAGAAATACAAGTAGAAATAGGAAAAACGCTGGCAAATAATTAAATTACCAATCAAACGAGGAGGATGATAACTCAACATAAAGAAATATTGTTGTCTATCCAAATAAAAAAAAAATGGAACTGTGGTCACTTGAAACAAATATGAAGTAAAGCTAAATTAAAATTGTAGAACACAAAATGGTAAGAACACATTATTCCCTAGGACATCAGCCTTTCTTTATGTGCTCATAAATTATCAAATCAAATTATCTTCTACAGATATAGGGGAAGGTTACTCTCCTATAAACACATACACACATACACCTGACTACCTCCCCCAGACACAGCAGTAGCAATTTGAACTGAGTTGTGAGCTAAGAAATAGAAACACAAAGGGGAAAAAAGATCAATACATATCTTTATAAACTTACTGTGGAGTATGGAGCACAACAGATGGGCAGAAAATCACTGAATGAATAAGGTATTCAGCAGTCGTGATAAGCTTAGTGGCAATAAGTATGGTGACAGGGAGTGTGTAACTGGGTGAATGAGGTTATGGACTGAATGTTTGTGCACCCCTCAGAATTAATACATGGAAGCCCTACCTTCCAATGTTGGTATTTGAAGATGGGGCCTTGAGGAGGAGATTATGTTTAGATGAGGTCGTGAGAATGGGATTAGAAGAAGAGGAAAAGACTGAAGTTTGCTCAGTCTCTCTCCTCCTTGTGAGGACATAGCAAGAAGGTGGCCGCCTGAGATCCAGGAAGAGAGCCCTCACCAGGAACTGAATTAGCCACCACTTTATCTTGATGTCCCAGCCTCCAGGTAAGAAATGAATGCTTGTTGTTTAAACCACCCTGCCCATGGTGTTCTGTTTAGCAGCTCGAGCTAAGTTAGGTTTCTTTGGATTAGGTGGTAAGGAAACAATTTGTCTGAGGAAAAGATATTTAAGCCGAGATTTAAATAATGAAGAGAAGCTTTCCAAGAGCTAGGAGAAGAGAGTCTGTGTAGGGCTGTTAATAAATGTGATAAACTGAAGTGAGGAAAGGCTTAGCATATTCCAGGAAGAGAAAAGGCACCATTGTGACCAAAGCACATACCAGGGTACAAGGGGCACACCATGGCCTTCTAGAAGGACCCAGGAGCCCTATATGCAAGACCTTTCCTGCCACAGTAAAGAACTGGATTTATATTAAGTGTAATGGGAGCCATTAAGTGGATTTAGGCAGAGGAAGGAAATGATCACAGTTATTTTTTAAAGGGATCACTCTTGCTGCCGTAGAGGCAGTGGATAAATTATAGGGGCCCAAGTTTGGAAGCAGGGAGAGCAGTGAGGAGGTTGCAGTAGTGTCCCAGGAAAATATGATAGTGGGCTAGACCATGGCTGCAGCAGTGACACTCAGAGCAGCACAGCTTGTTTGGAGGTGCCTTTAGTAGGACACACAAGTGGATTCAAGACGAGAGCAGAAAGCAGGGGAATCACCAAAGCCGCATCACAGGAGTGTGGGTTGCACTTCCTGCTACTTCACTGCAGGTACAGAGCATGGAGTCTAGAGAACAATACTAATCATGATCCCATGTGATCCCCAAATGGAATACACAGGCAGAAAGCTTATGATAAGAAGCATGAACCAACACACAAAGCTAGTGGAGTATGGAAATGGGGAGTTGAAGCCCAGAATAAACAAAAGGACCATGGATTCTTTAAGCCATGAATAAAGAGCTGCATACATTTTGTTTGTGTTTCCTGCTGCAGTGGGCAGACAGGCTGAGGTAAGCTATTTGTTCTTGCATTGAAGTCCTGGCCTAGACTCCATCTCCCACCTGTTTTTAAAGTGTCCAAATGTAAATCTCTACCCCAAAACACTATCCAAAAACATAAGTCAAAATAGACAGCATTCTACTGGGCATCAGATGTCCTGCTGGCACCTGATAATCCACATGTATAAAAGAGAAAAGCATCTTCTATCGCCTTGCCCCCAGCAGCTATACCTATGCACCCCACTTAATTTAACAGGGTCATCTTGCAGTGCTAGAGTTTTCTTTGTTTTTAAAAATATTAATGTCTGGTGAACTTGTCCAAAGCTCAGCATTTCTTATCTCACTGTAAAGTCCTCTGTGGTCTCGGGTTGTTTCTAAGCAGTAGAAGTCATTCTCTCCACTCCCTCTCATGAAAACTTGTATCCATTTGCTACCTCTCACCATGTTTTAGCAATTGACTGTAGACGATCTCTACCCACATCACTCATCTCTATATTCCCAGATTCTGAAAGTGACTTAGCTACATTGCTATTAGATGCTCAGTATTTCTTTGCTGAATGATGGGATGAACGTAAGCCTATTCACTAGCAGGCAAGGCCATCAGTGAGAAATGAAACATCACAATTGGAACATCACATTTGACAGAAATAAAGCATTATGCTGACGGAGGAGATGGAGCTGCTTGAGCAGGACTTAGAAGAAGCTCTTTTTGCAGCCATTCTGTGCAGATTCTTTATCTCGTGCTATGTGAATACCAGTGTGCCAGTCAAGGCTCAGTCAGAGAAGCAGAATCTCCATGGTGTGGATGTCCTGCAGAGTCCTGTGCTCCTTATTATTTAAACACACACCTGGCTCAAGAGTCAGAGAAGCTGAAGCAGGATCCAGGGGAAGGTGAAGCAGGTGCGGGACCAGCTGCAGATTCATTGCCACAGTTGGGTCAGCAGATGAGCAACAGTGGCTGACCTCCAAGGTGACTGCCACTGTCTTTCTGTCTCCAGGTCTCCCCATGACACACCCGGACTGGAAACATAGAGGAAAGGGAGTTCTAGAAAGTGTGGTTTAGCATAGCCAAGTTAACAAAGACACCAAACACAACAGCACTGATAATGGAGTTTAAAAGGGTGATCCTAGATGTTCTAAGATTTGGTTACTCATATTGCAGCTGGACACCCGATGCATCAAAAAGATGTTGGGTTTCCTGCAAAGTCTCATGAATACATTATTTGTTAATTTTGTGGCCCTCTGTCACTCTAATAAAAGACAACTTAAATCTTGGGTTTCAGCTGTAAAAGCTTCTATTAATACATTCGAGCTGTGAAGAAGCAGGATCAAGGTCAAGCGGGACAGAGCCTTTCCTCCTAGAAGGGAACTGTTGACGACCTGCTGGACCTTGCTCAGAGGGTGATCCAGTGTTCTAAACACAGTGGGACAGGAATAGCTGAGTCCAGTCTTACCATGAGGCTTTGCTTTACTAGATGTACCCTGAGGATGACGTTATTAATGATAGGTGAGTAGATAGATGGATGAATACATGCATAGCTAACAGTGTGTGTAATATAAAAGCAAAATAATTGCTCAAAATTATGACTATTCTTAGTGTTGAATTTTCTCTGTGTATTGTCATACAAAGAACCACATATGATCAAATAAGCAGTGTCCTCAGCAACATTCTGACAGTACTCACAATACCAGGTTTCACAGGGTCACTCCTTATTGTGACCTTCAATTTAATCAAATGGCACCACACAAAAGCACAGTTTAATAAAGTGATTTACAGGGGCCCAGGAAGATATAGTTGAGCCAGAACAACATTTTAACACATAAAACAGTGTGTTTCTATTTTTCTGCTACTATTTTTTTCTCCCTATTCTTACCCAGTTAAACCTCAGAGAAGGGTTATTAGAGCCTTTTGAAGTTTTAAAAGTCTAATTCTTGGAGGACAGAGGACACTTAAAAAAAAACCAGCATGTTGGAGCAGAACATAGTCTCTACCTCCAGACACATGCCCCGGGTTCCCCAGGTTATGAAGAGGAAAAAGGCTGAGAGGCACATGGCACAGAGCAGAGGGTGTCAAAGTCAGGGCTGCGGTCTCCTTGAGGCTTCATGGAGACAAAGAGGCAAAAAAGGAAACAGTGACTCAGTCAGAACAATTTAGAACATGTTGCACTAACAAACAACCCCCAAATCTCAGAAGCTTCAAATACCAAAGTTCATGTCTTATTTATTGTATGAACCCAATGGTGTCCTTGACAGGGCTTTGCTCATTCCAGGTATACAGAGACCTGGGCTGACAGAGCAGCTACCATATTGAATGTTGCCAGCTGCTATGTCAGAGGAAGAGAAATCACTGTTCTCAAGCTGAGAGTTAAATGCTCCAGCCAAGGTGATGCCTATCCCATCTGATCAAAGCTCACTGGCAGAGCTAGTCAGATAGCCCCACTCAACCTCAGGGGTCCAGAGGAACCATCCTACACGTATCTGAAAAGAGGAAAGAAGTGTCTATCTATGAGCAGCACTGATGAAAACCCCGGTCAGCATCCAGGAATAGCCCGGCCTCCATCTGAATAAACACCATAAAAGCGTATCCTGAGCCTTTCTGGCCTCAGTTTCCTCCTAGGGAAGTGCTGTCCTTCACCTATATGGGGGTGCTGATTTCAATTTCCTCTCCATCGTGATCCAGGAAGATCTCTACGGACAGTAGCCAGCAAGTCACCTATTGACTTTCATGCAGGAGTTAAGTCCCACAGTCCTATAGGATACTGCTTGTTTCTCTGCAAAAGGGGCCTAGGATTCTAAGTACCTAAAAGAAAGAGTGGGGCCTAGGGCACTGTGGCAGTGATGTGAAAGACAAAGATTATTTTGGGTGGAAATGGAAAGGTTTCCTCTGAGGTGATAGCTTCCTATAGCTGTAGTCATTCATTTACAAAACATTAATTTGGAGTGGTGTCTCTTTCAGATTCTGTGGTAGGCAATGAGGCATTTCGCTACACTTACTCATGGGAAAATATTCCAGTCTTTTGAGGATGTGCAATGAGGTTGTATTGATGAAATTTTCAAGATTTCATTTAATTCTCACAATTTTATGGTAAGTCTGTGAGTGATATTTTGTATATCCATGCAAGCAAGATTATGTAAAAATAAAACACACAGTTTTTTTATTTTTTTATTATACTTTATGTTCTAGGGTACATGTGCACAACGTGCAGGTTTGTTACATATGTATACATGTGCCATGTTGATGTGCTGCACCCATTAACTCGTCATTTACATTAGGTATATCTCCTAATTCTATCCCTCCCCTCTTCCGCACCCTACAACAGGCCCCAGTGTGTGATGTTCCCCTTCCTGTGTCCAAGTGTTCTCATTGTTCAGTTCCCACATATGAGTGAGAACATGTGGAGTTTGGTTTTCTGTTCTTGTGATAGTTTGCTGAGAATGATGGTTTCCAGCTGCATCCATGTTTCTACAAAGGACACAAACTCATCCTTTTTTATGGCTGCATAGTATTCCATGGTGTAAATGTGCCACATTTTCTTAATCCAGTCTGTCATTGATGGACATTTGGGTTGGTTCCAAGTCTTTGCTATTGTGAATAGTGCCGCAATAAACATATGTGTGCATGTGTCTTTATAGCAGCATGATTTATAATCCTTTGGGTATATACCCAGTAATGGGATGGCTGGATCAAATGGTATTTCTAGTTCTAGAACCTTGAGGAATCGCCACACTGTTTTCCACAATGGTTGAACTAGTGTACAGTCCCACCAACAGTGTAAAAGTGTTCCTATTTCTCCACATCCTCTCCAGCACCCGTTGTTTCCTGACATTTTAATGATCGCCACTTTAACTGGTGTGAGATGGCATCTCATTGTGGTTTTGATTTGCATTTCTCTGATGGCTAGTGATGATGAGCATTTTTTCATGCACCTGTTGGCTGCATAAATGTCCTGTTTTGAGAAGTGTCTGTTCATATCCTTTGCCCACTTTTTGATGGGGTTGTTTGATTTTTTCTTGTAAATTTGTTTGAGTTATTTGTAGGTTCTGAATATTAGCCCTTTGTCAGATGAGTAGATTGCAAAAATTTTCTCCCATTCTGTAGGTTGCCTGTTCACTCTGATGGTAGTTTCTTTTGCTGTGCAGAAGCTCTTTAGTTTAATTAGATCCCATTTGTCAATTTTGGCTTTTGTTGCCATTGCTTTTGGTGTTTTAGACTTGAAGTCCTTGCCCATGCCTATGTCCTGAATGGTATTACCTAGGTTTTCTTCTAGGGTTTTTATGGTTTTAGGTCTAACATTTAAGTCTCTAATTCATCTTGAATTAATTTTTGTATAAGGTGCAAGGAAGGGATCCAGTTTCAGCTTTCTGCTTATGGCTAACCAGTTTTCCCAGCACCATTTATTAAATAGGGAATCCTTTCCCCAAAAACACACAGATTTTAAAGTCAGGCAGAATTTAGTCAAATTCTGTCCCTAGAAAGCCCGTGACACCTCAGATGATGTACTTCATCTCTCTTAACTTTTCTTATGCAAATAAAAATGATTTTTATATTGCAGGGTTGGTTTTGCTTACCTTAAAGTGGAAATACTATTTATATTAGTGTTGACCCTAGAATTAATTATTAAATCCAGGGCCAACATCAGTGCCAAAATCAATGTCCCACATTCGTATCTTCAGTTCATAAATATATGTAAACTGATTAACACAGAACATGGTACACTGGAGAAATGATTACTACATTATAGCTATTATATCTATTAATCTGTAAGATGTATATTGATTAATTTCAACAATCATTTATTCATTCCTGCTACTGACGAAGCGTTACAGAGATGAATAAGATTTGTTTCAGGGCCCTCAGATCTCCCTACTAAGTGATGTTTGTTTAAGATGAATGCAACACTCTACCCTGCAGAGAGTGGACTCATAATAGAGGTGAGCTTATATGGAGGAATTGGCGTGAATCACAGTCATTGCAAATATTAGGTAAAGACAGGAGATTTGTAAGGACAAAAAGAAGGAGCTGTCCGACATTGAAAAGAAGATACTCTAGTGTGAATATAGCCAACATGGAAAGGGGCAATATAGAGAGTTTGGAACTGATAAAGGTAAAACAATGGAAAGAAATCATCAGAGAAATTTAAATGAACTAACAATATGTAGACAGACATTCATTCAAATCTTTACAACATTATAACAAAATAAATAATTCAAGATGGAGTGAGTTCCCTGAATCTCAGTGCTATAGCTAAAATGTAAGAGTTCTAAATCTATCACACAACATCAAGGACACAATAAGTATTTAATAAGTGCTTTTTTGTTATTTCTGAAATGACTTTATTAGATTATAGACATATTATCAATGAAAATTATGCCATCTAATTTTCTTAATGTCTTTTTAAACAGTAGGGAAGACATCATACATTAGATGTGAAACTATGTATTAATATTAATTTTTACTCCATAATCCTGTTTCTAGAAATATACCTTTAAGATTCATTATATATGTGCCTACAGATTCACTGTCATAATGTTCGTCTTAACTACAAAAGTGTCGTAAACAGCCTCCATCCCAGATGTGTGTAGGGCGGGGAGGAGACGGAGGAATTTCAATAATTTATGGTACATCCATTCAATAAAACATTGTGCAGACATTAACATTTAAGGTTTAGAATATTTAATCACAGGAAAGGTAAGTCACTTTCCTCTTTCCACTTCTATGAAACCATGCTCTCACACTGCCCCTGCCCCTGACTTCACTGACCTCTCCTGCTTCCGTCCACTTCATTGACTGTTGCTTCTCTTGCCAACTGCTGAACTCCTCCGAGGGTCTCCTCTGATCTCATATGTACCTTGTTCTATAAATCCAGGGCCAACATCAGTGCCAAAGTCAATGTCCCACATTCATATCTTCAGTTCAGGCCTCTTCTCTGAACTCCAGATAAGCAGACCTCATGACCTACTTAAAACCTCCACTTGGATGTTTCACAGCATCTCAAATAGCACACACCTAAAATGAAGCCCTCAATTTCCCCATCCCTATCTCCTCTCAAAGAAAAGCAACTCAAAGTTAGTCTTCCCCTAGCCGGATCCATATCAGTAAGTATCACCACCTTTTTTAAAAGCCTTAAAGATATAAGTGACCACCCACATCCAACCATTAGCATAGATGACTGGTCTATTTCCAAAGTATATCTCAGAAGTTTCTATTTTTCTCCATCCCTGATGCTACCAATGCAGGCCTTGCCACCATGGCACATTGCCTGGAGCACTGCAATAGCTTCCTAATTCGTCTCTCAGCTTCTGATTTGTCCCCTCACAATATGTTCTCCAGACATTGGTCAGAGGGATGCTTTCTTTAAAACATTATAAGATTAAGTAACACACTCTCTTGCTTACAATCCATTCATGGCTTCCTTCTTTATTTAAAGTAAAATTTTCTTTACCTTAAAAGACCCTATTCTTCTTATCCAATTGACTTCTTAATTCCTTCTGTTTCCACCCTGCTGCCCTCCGCCAGTCCCTCCTGCACACCAAGGTCCTTCTCACAACAAGGCCTATAAGGTTGCTATCCCCTTCACTGAGGTCACTATTCTGGCTGTCACCATATTCCCAAACCCTCTGGTCTCAGGCTGCACTCCAGCCATATTAGTTTTTGCTTCTGTACTTTATCCTCATCAGAATACTTTACTTTAAGCTCTAATGTTAAGTTTCCTGACTGCTGTCTCCCTCTGTGCCCTGTCAGTTCTAGGAGGACATGGGAACTACTAATCACCACTGCATCCGCAGGCCTGGAGAGGCCTACACAAAAGGGGCATTCACACATGCTTTATAAATGAATAGATTGTTAATCAGTGCTAAACATCAGGTTTCCAAATAGGATCCTCCTACTATATTGGTAAAACCAGAAGTATGAGGGGAGTGATTGTGTGTGTGTGTGTAAAAGGATTGGAGATTTAAACCAAAATATTAACCTTGGTAATTGATGAGTGAGGTATTATTTATAGATGATTTGAGTCTGTTTTCTATTTTCCAAAGATTCTGCATTGCATATATGATTTGGATCATAGGGGAAAATGTTATTTTTTAAAAGATGCCAATTTTAAGTGAAAGTTTTCAGTAGGCAGGTGTGACCTGGCTGATCTCTGGAGGTCATTGGTAAATGCTCTGGTTTCTGAGAATCTCTGTCTCAAGCAGACATAATGAGCACATCCTTGAGTTTGGCCAATTTGTTGATTTTAATTTGCTCAGGAGTGAATCCATTTCCCCGAGGCTCGACTTCATCCCCCCACTTTCCTTCCTAGTAAGGTGAAGAGTCCCCGGCCCCCTCCTGCTTCTCTCTCATTGAGGTTTTTCTTATCTCTTGCAATAATTGCAGAGTGTTAACCCTGGATCAGAGGACAGAAAGGAGATAATGCCTTGAGCTTAATTCAACCTGCATTTTAACAAGCTACCTTCTGGTTTCACAGGATACACCCCACAGAGGCGACTACAGAAGTCTGCCTCCCTGCCTTGCTTTCTCCCCACTGATCCTCTGATCTCTCCACCCGCAGGAGCTGTTCTGCCCCAATTCCCAGGGAAGTCAGGTGGCAGGGCCCTGAATCACCCTCCCCAAGGACTGACCTAGAACAGGGAGTTCGAACACAATGATTGACTCTAAAGGCCTGGACTCCCCCTCTTTCAGCAGAAATCATGGAATACCACTGTAGGGCTGGCCTCAGACTTTTGTATCCATTTCCACCTACAAGCACTTACCCCATATTAATTACACGAGAAATGTTTGAAGTTCTCTGCAAGCTAACTCAGGTTACCTCATGTGATCATGTTACTTTTTTGAATGCTTCATCTTATAATATGCATAACTTCTCCTTGCTCCTTTCCAAATTAAAGTTATGTTCATCCTTAACTGCTCATCTCAAGAATCCTCCTGGGAAGCTTCCTGAATGCTCTTTGCTGTGCCCTCCCTGTCCTTTTTGCATGCCCAACTAAACTAATTCACTTTGTCCTAGACCAATGGAGGCAGCTGGCTTCTAACAGACCACGCCAGCACTTGCACATAGGAACCAGCCCCCAACTACTAGGGAAAGAGCACATGCTCCTGTCAAGGTACAAAATCGTTCTATGTACAGTTCCTCCATCATCTTCCTGGAACTCTGCTCCTTAACTCTCCACTCTTTGTCCAATATTGGAAGCATCACATTTCCAACATTAGCTTTGGCCCATCAAATTTGGAGGCTTGTCTGGACTTGACGGATGCCACTCCCAGCTAGACACAGAGCGACCTTTGCTCTCTGGAGTTTGGAACTACACTCCGAGTGACAGGCACTCTCAAAGCTACACACATTCTCCACTCTGCCATGGGACAGAAATTTGGCAGCGGGTGAGTTGTGTCTGTTTACATTTTTGACTCCCCCAGCATACTGAGTTCTCTCGGGGCAAAGACCTGTCCCCATTCTGTGTGTTACCCATGTTTGGCAGAGTGCTTCGAAGCTGGAGGAGAAGGCTGGGAGGATTTGGTAAATGAAGGACTCTTTATATTCCCTAATTGGTCCTCCTTGCAACACAGTGGCTGACTGTGAGCCTCAATGGGGATCTTTGGGATCCACATTCCTAAAGCAGAGATCACTGGCTTCATCTCATTGCTGTGATGAGATAGGGTGCAGAACGGAGCCCCTGCATAGCGGCTAGGCCCCCATGCATGGCCTCACAGGAGTGGATGTCTGTCTTGATCTCTGTGTGTGTGTGTGTGTGTGTGTGTGTATCTGCATGTGATGTGCATATGTGTATATGTGTGTGTTTGTGTGTGTATTTGTGTGTGTGTATTTGTGTGTGTATGCATATTTATGTGTGTGTGTTTTTGTGTGTGTGAAGGGCTCTACCTCACTATTGAATCCTAGGTTTACTGCCTAGACTCTGGTTATTGGCTGCTTGCATTTTAACCTTGATCTAGTTATTGGTTCTCCCTCACTTGGTGTCTCTAAATCCCCAATAAAGCTAAAGATCATCTTGCAGCGACTTTAAAAAAGATATTCCCATGTAACTAAATCATTTTCATATAAATCATGGTAATAGTAATGACCAGAAAGAAAAACACAGACAGGGAAAATATTGTTTTAAATTTCAACTAATTGTGGATTATTGGAGATAAGTGTAAAATACCTGTTTCACTGTTTTAAAATTTAAACACAAACTTCAATGGAAGTAACTCAACTTCTATTTGCTTGTCTCCAAAATTACCATTCATTTCTAATTTACCACTTAAACACAGGCACTTGGAGTAGCACAGGGCTGAGAGAGATCGGCTGCAGTAGAAGTAAGTTCAAATGACTGCCAACATTTTTTCTTTTTTAAGTTCCAGGGTACGTGTGCAGGATGTGCAGGTTTGCAACATAGGTAAACATGTGCCATGGTAGTTTGCTGCACCTATCAACCCATCACATAGGTATTAAGCCAAGCATGCATTAGTTATTTTTCCTAATGCTCACCCTCCCCCAGCCTCCACTCCCCTGACAGGCCCCAGTGTATGTTGTTCCCCTCCCTGTGTGCATGTGTTCTCCTTGTTCAGCTCACACTTTTAAGTGAGAACATGTGGTATTTAGTTTTCTGTTCCTGCATTAGTTTGCATAGGATAATGGCCACCAGTTTTTTCTATGTCCCTGCAAAGGACATAATCTCATTCATTTTTATGGGTGCATAGTATTTTTGATGTATATGTACCACTGTTTCTTTAATAGATCAGTCTATTATTGATGGGCATTTGAGTTGATTCCATGTCTTTGCTATTGGGAATACTACTGCAATGAACATACTTGTGCATGTATGTTTGTAATGGAATGATTTATATTCTTTGGGGATATACTTAGTAATGGGATTACTGGATCAGATGGTATTTCTGGTTCTAGATCTTTGAGGAATCACCACATCTTCTTCCACAATGGTTGAACTAATTTACATTCCCACCGAAAGTGTAAAAGCGTTCCTATTTCTCCACAACCTCACCAGCATCTGTTGTTTCTTGACTTGTTAATAATTGCCATTCTGACTGGCATGAAATGGTATCCAATTGTGGTTTTGATTTGCATTTCTCATATGATCAGTGATATTGAGCTTTTTTTTTGATATGTTTGTTGGCCACATGAACATCTCCTTTTGAGAAGTGTCTGTTCATGTCCTTTGCCCTCTTCTTAATGGGTTTTTTATTATTGCAAATTGTTTTGAGTTCCATGTAGATTCTGGATATTAGAGCTTTGTAAGATGGATAGATTGCAAAAATTTTCTCCCACTCTGTAGGTTGCCTGTTCGCTCTGGTGTGTTACGGGAAGTCAGTGACCCCGAGCGGAGGGACTGGCTGGAGCCACGGCGGAGGAACATAAATTGTGAAGATTTCATCTTAATATGGTCATTTATCAGTTATCAAATAATACTGTCATAATTTCTTATGCCCGTATTTACTTTAATCTCTTAATCCAGTTATCTTCATAAGCTGAGGATGTACATCACCTCGGGATCACTGTGATAATTGTGTTAACTGTACAAATTTATTGTAAAACATGTATGTTTGAACAATGTGAAATCAGTGCACCTTGAAAAAGAACAAAATTATAGTGATTTTTATGGGACAAGGGAAGACAACTGTAAGGTCTGACTGCCTGTGGGGTTGGGCAAGAAGAGTCATATTTTTCTTCTTACAGAGAGCCTATAAAAAGATGTGCAAGTAGGAAACATATCACTAAATTCTTCTCCTAGCAAGGAATATTAATATTAATACCCTGGGAAAAGAATGTATTCCAGGGGAAGGTCTATAAATGGCCACTCTGGGAATGTCTGTCTTGTGCAGTTGAGATAATGACTGAGATAAGCCCTGGTCTCCTACAGAACCCTCAGGCTTACTAGGGTTGGGAAAACTCAACCCTGTTAAATTTATGGTCAGACCGATTCTCTGCTCTCAAACCCTGTTTTCTGTTGTTTAAAATGTTTATCAAGACAATACATGCACCACTGAATGTAGACCCTTAACAGTGGTTCTGCTTTTGCCCTTTGCCCTGTGATCTTTGTTGGACCCTTATCAGTGGTTCTGCTTTTGCCCTTTGCCCTGTTCCCTCAGAAGCATGTGATCTTTGTTAGACCTTTATCAGTGGTTCTGCTTTTTGCTCTTTGAAGCATGTGATCTTTGTACCTACTCTCTGTTCTTACACCTCCTCCCCTTTTGAAACCCTTAATAAAAACTTGCTGGTCTGAGACTCAGGCGGACATCATGGTCCTACCAATATGTGATGTCACCCCTGGTGGCTCAGCTGTAAAATTCCTCTCTTTGTACTGTCTCTCTTTATTTCTCAGCCAGCTGACACTTATGGAAAATAGAAAGAACCTATGTTGAAATACTGGGGGTGGGTTCTCCCAGTACTGATGACAGTTTCTTTTGCTGTGCAGAAAGCTCTTTAGTATCCCATTTGTCAATTTTTACTTTCATTGCAATTGCTTTTGATGCTTTTGTCATGAAACCTTTGCCAGTGCATATGTCTTGAATGGTATTGCCTAGATTTTCTTCTAGGGTTTTTATAGTTTGGGGTTTTATATTTAAGTCTTTATTTCATATTGAGTTAACTTTTATATAAGGTGTAAGGAAGGGGTCCAGTTTCAGTCTTGTGCATATGGCTAGCCTGTTCTCCCAGCACCATTTATTAAATAGGGAATCCTTTCCCCATTGCTTGTTTCTGTCAGGTTTGTCTAAGATCAGATGATTGCAGATGTGAGGTCTTATTTCTGAGTTCTCTATTCTGTTCCATTGGTCTATGTGTCTGTCACCTTGCAGTATAGTTTGAAGCCAGGTAACATGATGCTTCTAGCTTTGTTCTTTTCGCTTAGGATTGTCTTGGCTACACGAGCTCTTTTTTGGTTTCATATCAATTTTAAAATAGTTTCTTCTAATTCTATGAAGAATAAATGGCTGCCAACTTTAAGAACTTACTCTGACAATAACAACATGCAGCTGCATCTATAGGTGCCTGGGGTCAGATGTATAACTGGTTTTTCTCAAAATTAATATGACTTTTGTTAAATATGTTTATTAAAAGATAAGTAGAAAAACTCAACAATAACTGGAGCAGTTGTTTATAAATTAGATCACAAAACAACAGGAAGGGGAGAACATTTTCTTACTGAAATTGTTTAGAATTGGTGGAGCCTGGGGATAATAGAGTTATGGGTTGAATGGTGCTTCTCCCATATCTATATGTTAAAGCCCTCACCCCCTGGTACCTTACAATATGACTGTATTTAGAGATAGAATTTTTAAAGAGTTAATTTGGGTAAAATGAGGCCATTAGAGTGGGGCCTGATCTGGTATTATGACTGGTGTTCTTATAAGAATAGGAAATTTGGATGCACAAAGAGACAGCAGGGATGTGTGATCACAGAGGCGAGACCAGGTGAAGACGTGGTGAGAAGACAGTCATCTGCAAGCCACAGAGAAAGGACTCAGGGGAAACCAACCTGCCCACACCTTGATCTTGGACTCCCAGCCTCCAGAACTGTATGGAAATTAATTTCTGTTGTTTAAGCCACCCAGTCTTTGATACTTTGTGATGGCAGCCTAAGAAAATGAATACAAATATAAAACATTGATTTTTCAGAACATTGCAGTGTTCTTTTTAATTATTTACAGACAATGCAGCCCAGGGTAGACTCTGCTCCTGCTTTCTCCATCCAATGCTGCTTATCCCTCTGCTCTATGCAGGATGCCCAGGGTCCCTCCAGTCTGAACTGACAGCCCTAAGGCCAAACAATGTTGGGCCCATTTCTGCAAGGAAACCATAATTTCCTGAAAATCCTAAAAGATAACTGGAGCTTAAAGCTGTTCCATAGAAAATACCCACCCCAGTCACAGAGGCAGAGACATATTCCAGAAGATATTAATACATGTCTAGGGATGGCAGTGCTTGTGGAGGCTGTTCCATGGGTGGTGCCCATGGGAGAGACCATGGGGCCACAGGCAAGATGCTTCCCATACCTGCTCCATGCAGGAGGTCATGAAAGCAAAGACAGAATTGTCTACAGAGATGTTCCATACACATAGCCTTAGAGGCATCGACAGATGGTACAGAGAAAAATGCCCCTATCTGCGATCACACACTCACCCAGGGATTGATCTCAGATGCAACCCTGGAACAGGGGCCAGACATGACACCAGTGATCTTCAGATACCAGTGGGTATTTCAGGAAACACACTCTCGTCTGGAGATCAAAGAAGCCCAGCAAATGTTTCACTGAAGGTAGCCTGCAGAGATGATCCCCAAAGCTCAGGACAATGACATCCCAAGGTCAGAGAAAGGAGCAAGAAGGTCCCAGATAGCAGTCTTTGCAGAACTTCCCTCTAGAGACCTGTCGCTCTATCTCCCCTCTTTGTTTGGCACCTGGCTCCTTTTCTCTCTGCCAAGAGATGGGCCCTCAGTCCTCAAGGTGCAGACACAATTTCTGAGTTTGTTTGAGAATGCCATCCTCATCCCCTGGGCTTAAGTCAGAAGACAGGGCATTGTCACAGAATGTGGAGTTGAGGCTTTTCATGAGGAATAAAAGTTTGCAGAGGATAGAGAAAGCCCAGGAAAGCACATCAGGGTTGAATGGGCTAGAGATGTTTTCCCTGCAAACTCCAATCCTATTCTCGGCTTTTTTCTAAGCAAGTTAGCACTTCTCTAAAACTGAATAATATTACAAATTATAAGTAATTACCCAAGTGAGGAATGATTGGTAACAAAGGCAAAGGACAGAGAGGTACAGGCAAGGTTTATTCAGGAAGTGCTAGTTGGACCAAGGGGAGCTCAGTCCTTCCATGAATATCTTTTTTCCTCCTCCCATGATGTAGTCATCCACATTCCCAACCACCTCCTCACTCTCCACTCCTGCACCTGATTCAGAGCCCCTCTCTGACTTTCATGTTTGCTCTCTCTTTCTCTATTACCCAGTGCTGCAGTGGTAATAATTGCATGTATAGTCTGGGTCATTATGCTGCCTCTGGGGATCCCACTCCTGAGCTCATTCAGGCTGGCAGTTGCTTGGGAGAGGCAAACGCCCCAAAGGGAACTCAGACAGTTTTCAATTATAGATCAGTAGAAATCCCCCTGCTGAGAGTGCACCTTTGGAACACTTGTAGGCAAGCAGGGGCTGGGCCAGCAGGTGGGAGGAGAGCTTCAGTAGATGCGATGCATTGGGAATTTCTATCCAACTTCCCCTGGCCTCTCCATCTATTAGCACCTACCTGCAATGGCATAGAATGGATAACGGCAAAAGGTGCAGTTACTTCTATGGGTAGAGGGGTTTTGTTATTGATATCGGGTTTTAAATTGCCATGGCATTATGGTAACAAAAAGCAGACCAACTTTTAGTTGATATTAGTATTGCTTTTAAATTTCCTGCAAAGAATGCACCTCTTTATGATGGGCACCCAGGACAGACGTCCCCACTGCCCAATCCTGGACATGCTACTGTCCACCTGGGCATCAGTGGCCTTGCACACTAGTAAGCATAGCCAATCACTATCTCAGACCAATCAGATTGGCATCTCCATTTCCCAAGGTGTGAATAATGGAAAAGCTGAAAAAAAAAAAATCCCTTGAACAAGGGACAAGTTAACAACTTTTCTTCCCTGTAGTACTATAAAATTCCTTCAGAAAAAAATAAAAACAAATCAGGTCCAACAGAGATGCCTGGGGGGACCTGGAGTTCTTGCAGTGATAGAAAATGTGGTTTCCCAGTTAATACAGTGGTTTTCAAACCTTGGTCGTATTCATCTATTTACTTCTAGACAATTTCGCATGATTTTTTTTTCCATTAGGACCAATAAATGATTCTGCTCTCTGAATACTTAGGGTCTCACTTTCCTTCTTAGATGGTTTGTGCTTGGCGGAAAAAAAAAAAAAAAGTGCATGAAAACAGAGTTGGGGGAAGTTGAAAGGACTCTAAAATGAAAGAAAGGAGACACAGTTTCTAATTCTGGCTCTCCCATTCACTAACTTGGGGACTGTGTATATAAGTCAGCTCAGCCTGCTATAGTAAAATAGCAAACTAATTGGTTCACACAACAGAAATAAATTTCTTAGGCTAGAATTCCCAGGTCAGGGTACAGCAGGGTTGATTTCTGGGGCTCTCTTCTTGACTTGCCTTCTCATCTTCTCACTGTGTCCTCAGAAATCAGGGCCGGGTTGGGGTCGGGAAGTGTGTGGGGGGGGTGGGGCGGAGAAGAGACAGAGAGAGGTGAGAGAGAGAGAGAGAGAGAGAGAGATGTGACTCTTCTTATGAGAACATTAATCCTATCAAATGAGGGCACCATCTTTATGACGTCATTTAACTTAATTCCTTAATGACTTCCTCAGAGGCCCCATCTCTAAATATAGCCACATTAGGCATTAGGGCTTCAACATATGAATTTGGGGGTGAAGCAAACATTCAGTCAATGACACCGTAAAACTCATCTTCACCTCTCTTAGCTTTAAAAAAGTGGGTAAATACTTGTCTTAAATCATCAAGTGAGAAAACAATGGAAAACAACATAGCTAGAAATTTAGAGAGCGTAATATCAACTAAAAAATTATTACCATCATCATTATGCCAGCTTCAGATTACTAAAGTTTTGCACGGTGAAAAACCAAACTTAAAGATTTCTGAGTCCAGTCTCCATGATGTAGCAAGGAGGAAAGTGGAGCAGGGGAATTTGTATCAGAAAAATAGACTTTGGAGTCAGATGGGTTCAAATCATAATCTATTAGCTGTGTCATACTCTAATATTACTACAGTTAGCATCAGTTGCCTCATTTGTGTAAGAAAAATAGTGCTTTTCTCATGATGATGAAATAAAATACAGAATTGGAGTAATCACATCTCTTGTTGTGCACCTGATTTTTCTGGTTCATGTAGTTTAGATTGGACTATATCCAGACTATCCACAGGGGATGGTCGGACGGACCACGCCTAAAACAATCACTGCTCTTCATGGTTTTGGCCATGATGATTGGATCAGCTGTGGACGGATAATCTAACTTGATCCAACAGGTAGCACAACCCAAATGCTCAGTGATAAAAAGGCCCTCTCTTCTTTCTATTGCTTCCGGAGGAAGGTACTCTGTAAGCTTGAAGCTGCAGCACCATCTCATCATCTCAGTTGAAGAGCCTGCCTGACATGGCAATGGGAGCAGTCAAGGAAGAGAGCTGGGAGATTCTGGGATATTTGTTCCAAATGACCCATTTGAGCCCCTGGATCCAGCCATTCATTCTAAGAGTCAGCTCTTCCCTGGTATTTATGTGAACCAATAAATTGCTTCCCATTTTTAAAAAGATATTTTGAGTTGCATTTCTTTTACTTGCAACTACACAAAAGGAACAATTAACAGAGTAATTGGACTCAAGAGTGGGCTAGTAAAAGTTACAAACCATAATATGGAAAATGAATTTATCACTGGAAGTCCATAAGGACCCCTCCATTCATGGCTGGGAACTCATCTTTTCATATCACATATATAAGTGAATCACATAAGTTTACTTATACCATGGGACTGGGGCTATGCACCTACAGAGGCTAGAGTGTTAAGTGACTCCTTGAGGAAAAAAAAAGAAAAGAAAGAAAACTCCAAGATGCTAGCCTCTGGCTCTGTCTGCTAGTCTTCAATGAGGTTACGTTGTTTTAAATCCCCTTAGTCAGAACCCAAATGGAAGCCATTAAGGTCAGTTTTGAGAACACTGAAGCCTAAAGCTTCGAGAATGGAAAACACTGGTGAAAGCTTTATATCCATGTAGTCACGTGAAAGAGAAGAACCAAAAGTGGCAGGTACAAGTCTGTGGTTCAATTCTCAGTTTCTAAGAGAATGCACTGCCTCCATGCCCCCCTGTTCCTGGGGGTCCCCAAACTTTACCTTGCACGGCCATTTGGTGCATGCCAGGAAAGTCTTTTTCTAAATCCCAGTAATGGAAGCTTTGTCTTCATTATTACTGCCCTTACCAGTTCCTGGAAGACAGGTATAGATCATTCTGTGGTCCACTTTGAACACGATGAAAACAGGACAAGATAAGTGTAAGGAACCTATTTCCCCTTGGGAATTCAGTCAGGAGCCCATAGAAGAACGATGCCTAAGTGACATGCAATATCCACATGTGCCCCAGACATTCACGCTGAATCAAAAATGAGTTTGCAATGAAGATACTTAAAATAAGTTCCCTGTAGCATCCAATGAGAGGAGAAAACACAATTGTATAGTAAAAAGCAACATAATTTCATGCTCAATTATGGCCAACCTTGAGGACAAAGCAGATTAAATGTTCTAATCCAATAAAGGAGATTTTTCAAAAGAACTTTAATAGTGAAACATGATGACTGACATCTCTCATACTTTTGCCTTCCAAAATTTGCTTTCATTGGAAAGTTGATTGGCAGGATAATCAAGAAGAACTAGTTAGAATCACTAACTATTGCCCATATGATGTAGAAGTCTCTTCACCACCCCCACCAGAATTGCTTGTTCTCCTATGGTGGTATATTATAATACAAATCATATCACATAATTGAATGTGTACTTTACTTCTGCCTAACCCCAGGGAATGGTCAGCAGAAAGGATTAAGAGGTGTGTTAAGGGGCTCAGCACTGGTCCTTGGAGATGTGAACATAGCTTGTTTAGCTTTTTCTGAGAACTAAGGGAGAAAAAACAGAGAAAAACACAGAGCTGAGGGAGAGAAACAGAGAAAATTCTACAGTTCTCTTCTTATCTGCTTGCTCTAGGAGTCTCACTTCCCATCATGCTGTGTGTCTTCCCCTGTGGTGGTGTACAAGACCAAGCAACTTCGTTTTTTCAGAACTATTATACTGCCCCTTTGTTTTCAATTTATTCCTTTTTGTGAAAATCTGACTTTAATAATACAGGCTTTCAGTGCTGAAAGGTTCCAGGAAAATTACTTGGTACCAATGCACCTTCTTTTGCACTGTTGTTCAGCTTTGGAGGGCTGAACCAGCTTTGTGTAAGGCTGCAGAGCTGGGCCTGGAGTCCAGGTACTTTGTGAAATCAGCTCACTGTAATTTGCACCCTGCCTCTGTGACCCTCTGTGACCTCCTGCTGCAACTGTCTTTAATACTCATGCTGAAGTGTCCCTTAACACTAGAAGAGGGGCATGCTGCTTTCCCACCAGGAAGTGTCCACTCATGCTGTCAGGACAAGGAGGTGCCCAGGCTCCTGACCTGTGCTGAGGGCTCTGAATCAAAAGGGGGGACCGGAACCAGGCCCGCTCAGTTCATGTAGCTGCTGCTTAGGGAAGCAGTCTGTGTAGGCCTGCATGGAGAAGAGTCAACCCCAGACCCCTGTCCTGAAAGGCTCATCAAATAAAGGGAATCTTGTTTGCTGGGAGTAGTTTCCAGAGAAATCCGACAGAGGTCAGTGGATCCTTTGACGCTTCCCATTGACTTTCCTCAGTGAAGCGAAGGAGATGGATCAACAGTGGGCGGGGAGATGCTTCCAGGCCTGTAGAACCTGATATTCAGCCCAGCCAGCCACTGGGAGACCCCTTTGGTTACCATGGAAACAGCTGCAGGAAGCCAAAGAGTAGATGGAATCCTTTAACTCAGTTTAAATGCAAATTTTGTGGGTAATTAAGAGACAAACCACAGTAAGAACATTATGGGAGATATACAGTCACTCACTGGAAAGGTAATAAATGCCTACCTTGAAATGGATATAATGAAAAATTTGACAGTTTGTCTCAGCAAGAAATTTTGTCTTTAAGAAACCTCAACCTTTTCTATTTCCTCCTCCAGTTTCTGAAATTGTCATCTAGATTTTAGAAAAAAAAATACTTAAAATTCAGGCCTGCAATGGTTTTAAAACTCTCCTCATTAGCAGGGGTCTCCTATCTCCTCCACAGCTCTCACTGGAACCTTTCATGAGCTGGAGTTCCATGGACATTTCAGCTTCAATTTTCAGGTTGTTGTTGAAGAATCAATTGGTTTGAATGGGAAAATGTTCTCTTCCGTTCGTCTTTCCTCAGACTTGTGCCTCAGGGTGAGCGTGCACATGGAATCCTCAATTAATAGTCCCGGGGTGCTCAGCCTTGTTCTTGAGAAACCCCACTCCCAACCCCCACCAGCCCTAACTCACCTCCAAGGGCCTCTGGTACTTTCCCAAGTAATTGAAAGTTTCCTCTCAATAAGCCCAGGGGGGAGCGGAAGAGATAATCTAATCAGGGTATATTTTGCCTGGGAATTAAAACTTCCACGAGGTGCACCCCTTCAGATGAACAGTCTGAATTAGGTCTGAAATGGCAGCAGGCTAGGCCTGTGTGGCTGTACTTGAAAAAGTGGGTAGCTCCTTAATCAGAGTTTCATTGCTTTTTGATGCCTGTGCACCTAATGAGGGGCACTTCTCTCTGAGCGGCAGGGACTGTGATTGTGACAGCACAGCTTTCTGCAGAGTGGATCCCGCCCCCATACCCCTCAACTCCACAGGGCTCCACAGGTGTGACCCTTGCTGCCCCTTAGGCCTTTCCCAAGGAAGACCTTGGCCTGGCTGTGCATTTTTTACATTATTAAGCCTACATTTTTTTAAAAACCAAGCTCTGTTTTCTGAGCTAAAATCCCCCATTTTAAATTTCATATATTGAAGCACACCACTTTAGAGCAGTCATAGAGTCTGACTGAAAAGGTTGGG
>NW_012105231.1:1766193-1771967 GCF_000951045.1 Mandrillus leucophaeus | reverse complement strand
GAAACCCCATCTCCACTAAAAATACAAAAAATTAGCTGGGTGTGGTGGTACGCACCTGTAGTCCCAGCTACTGGGGAGGCTGAAGCAGGAGAAGACCTTGAACCTGGGAGGTAGATGTTGCAGTGAACCGACATCATGCCACTGCACTCCAGCCTGGCAACAGAGCAAGACTCCATTAAAAAAAAAAAAAAAAAGATGTTTCCTTCACCGTAATTACCAAATGATGGCTTGAAATCATAGATGTCCCAATGTTAATGCATCTTAAAACCATCTAAGAAAAAAAAATAGTTCTGGATAAGTAAATAAAATAGAAGTTAATGAAAACTGGCACTGTGTGTGGAGACTTCATGACAAGGGCTATATCCTAAAGCCCACCTGACCCTCTACAGCCCAGCATGCAGATGAGGATGAGATAGCCAAGGGAGAAGCTATGGTGAAAGCTCTTCCTCCTGGGACCCCAAATAACTCATAAAATCCTCATGAAGGAAGACTGACCCAAAACTAGGTGAAGGAAATGCAGAGCAGCTCTGGGAATGACATTCTACCACCCGTGCAGGTGAGAGATAAATTGACCTTTGAGAGATGAGCGTGTTTCCAGTTACAATGGATCAGAAACCAATGAAACTCCCAACGTTTATTTAGGCATAGATTCCCCCAGTCTTACTTCCACTTTGGTTTTGTCAACTGTCAGGGAAGGATACCGTTATTTTATTTGTTGGTTTGTTTTGTGGACCAAATAAAATAACACAGGGAGAGGGCCTTGAGTCTAGCACCTAATGGGTGCTAAATACTCACTAGAGAGCAGTCCACTTCATTCTCTGCCTGGTTGTCCTGAAATAATGCCCCCAAACATCATCAGAAACCATGTTTGGGATGAATTGTTATTTAGACTAGGCAGACAGTCTGGTGGCTCCAATTATATTAAGAGGATTTTATTTTTATTACAAAAATTAATTTTCACTTGCCTCTACTTGTAGATAAACTAGTAAAAATAATTCTGAAGAGATGGCAGAATAAGATGAAAAACAAGGAATCTATTCCCCTTAATGCTCATCGTTATTACTATTAAATCATCCAATTCAAGGAGTTCCTAACAGCAGCAGGAGCAGCAATGACAGGGAACAACCAGGGCTCCCAGGAATGGAAGTCCCATAGCATTTTTTCCTTTCTGCCACGTCACTCCCACCACACTAGGGAACTGTTTCTGTATTCGGCCATGGCTCTTGTTTGATGGCAGTGATATGCCCCCTCGCCTGTTATGTGCTACAGCCAAGGATGCAGGAGACCATCTAAGAGGACCAAGGCCCCTGGGGCAGGTTTCAGGAGTAGCTCACCACACTCATTCCCCTGTGATCTAAGTAGAGGTCCTTGGTGCAGCCAGACATCTCTGTGGCTTTCTCCTTGAGGCTCCCAGAGCCTTGCTTTCCAGTCCCCATTCCAGGTAGTATCTACACTTAGACAGATGAACAGAAAGGACCTAAGCCTCTACCTGTTCTGCTTCTATTCAGGGTGGGGTGTAGGAGAAAGAGAAAAATGGGACCTCCTCGTCGACTTTTCCTTTAGGACTAGATCCATGTGAGCTGGACACGAACTTTAGATGTACCTCTTTTAGATAACTAGAAAAAAGTGATGGTCAGCATATCAGAAAGTGCAAAATCCTGTTGCTTATTGGCAAAATATGAAAGCACAGACACCACAGACAATCAAATAAAAATGATGTTGGGATAAGTAAAATGTGACTCTTCAGAGAATCAACCTGATGACATAAAAAATAAACTTAAGGAAAATAATCTCAGACAGCCCCCCACATCACCCTAAGTCCCCCTATCTTCTGTGGTCCCCTGCATGGTGGACAAGCCACTATGAAAGCCCTATTGTTCTGGGGATTCACGTGTCTTTTTTTGTTTTGTATTATTTTGTTTTGTTTGAGATGAAGTCTCGCTCTATTGTCCATGCTGGAGTGCAGTGGAACAATCTCGGCTCACTGCAACCTCTACCTCCCAGGTAAAAGCAATTCTCCCTGCTTCTGCCTCCTGGGTGTCTGGGATTACAGGCACCTACCACCACGTCTGGCTAATTTTTGTATTTTTCAGTAGAGACGGGGTTTCACCATGTTGGTCAGGAATGGTCTTGAACTCCTGACCTAAAGTGATCCACCTGCCTCAGCCTCCCAAAGTGTTGAGATTACAGGCATGAGCCACCATGCCCGGCTGCATGTATCTTTTTACTGTTGGTATCCTGAATGGCCAACAATATACCTTATCTTTCAATCTCACGTCTGGAAGTGTCTCTAGTGGGTAGGGATGTTTAGGGACTGTTTACTGAACGAGTGAAAAAATTCCCAAATAAAATAAATGAGTGGATTAGGAAATGAATGATAAGACAGAACATAGAGAATCAGACCCTGATGGTCAGTATCCCCAAAGATGGACATTAATAATTACAGATCTAATAGAAGAAAACTTGGAAGATCTGAAAAGAAAATATTAAAGGGATCTGAGATAAGAAATTGAGTGGGATCATCACATGTTCAACAGAGTTAATAAGAACATATGCCAAGGCATATCCTAGAGGGAGGGAGAGGAGCTTTCAATTTCAAAGATAAAACTCCTTCAAGCTTTTAAGTCAAAGAGCCAGAAAGAAAAAATATATATCTTACATGCTATCCTTTAAAAAGATTCTTTGACTTACAAGAATAAAACCCTGAGTGTTCCCGATTCAAAATAGAAGAAAATGGAGCAGCTCATGTTACAGACAGGAGAGATTTTAAGAAGAGATTGTCTTTGTTTTGGCATCAACTGTTATCACTGGGAGGAGCAGTACTCCCCTGCAGAACAGTGTCTTCAAAGGTTCCAGCAAGCATGGCTGAGGACCAGTTTTCATAGCCTCTGTGGGAGAATGTGGGTCCCAAGGCGCCTTGTCACACCTCTAGAACTCTGGGGTCCCACTAAACCACCAACTGTCCCATAGAGTACGGGATCCACAGCTGTACTGAAAAGAGTTAACACTGTAGGTCTAAACTGTTATCTTTGGAAAGGCAAGGTAAGTCCCTGGCTAGTGTCTAGGAACTTAGAGTTTAGAGGGTTCCCATCATTCCTTGATTAGAGTGACTCACTATACCTAAGCTGTTTTTTACAAACAATGTCATTTATGCTGAACACCTGCTTTACTTCTGAAGTCTGGAGTTTTGGTGCATTCTAGGTAGAGGCTCCCTACATGACTGGCTCCCAGTAAAAGTCCTGGGTGCGCAGTCTCTAATGAGCTTTCCTAACAGCCAACATCACTCACCTGTTACTGGAGGAATTAAGTACATCTTGCATGATTCCAATGAGGGAAGATTCTTGAAGGTTGAACTTCATCTCATGTGCTTCTCCCATTTGCTGACTTTGTTTTGTATCCTATGATTGTAATAAATTATAGCCATGAATACCACTATGTTTAATCACTGTATCACACAGATTATTCTAATTGTCATCATCCAGGCAAATATAATAACCTTTTAGAGTAATTGTCTCTATGGAATTCTATAGACAGACAAGCTGGAGGCCAGTGTGGTAAAAAATGGAGGAACCAGGAGAAGACTATCTCTGGGTCACAAGACTATCATGTCTATCTTTGGCAAGAGAGAGGCCTGGAGATGATTCTGGAAAGCTTCACTGACATGTCAAATAGATGCTCAATACTCTTCTTGTGCACCCCGATGTCCTGCCAGGTCCTTGCCCATTCCTGCTGAGATGATAAAGAGCTTTATAGACCCTCTAAAACACAGACATTTTTTTCCAGCTGTGCCATCTGGTTGTTTTTCTTTTTACAGGCAGTCAGCAGAAAGACTCATCTGTTGAGACATAGATGTAGCAGTGTATGTGTGTTTGTGTGTGGCTGTGCATGCTCATCTCTTTATGCATTGGGCAGAGAAGTCTAATTATTGGTACGGCAGAGGAACACATGGAGAAAGCATTCTGAAACACATGGGAAAGATTAAGCCTCAGATGTTCCCCAAAGTGCATGTACACCAGCACCAGAAGCCCATCAGCCTCAGCCTTCTGCTGCCCCACCACCTCTGCTCTGACCTCCCTAAGGGGCTAGTTTTGCTTTTGTTCTGAAAGCAAGTCAAGGATAGCCCTGAGATCACCGGTAGTAGAATGCACTGCACCCAGGCCTTTGCAAGTCAAACCTGGGTGCTCTGCTGATGAGAAAAACTGTTGCCATTGGGATGGTCAAAAACATCGTGCCCAACTCTTGCAATCAACTGGCCATTATACTTTGGTACTCTCTGAGCACTTCTGCTACCAATATCTGCCTAGCAATGGGAACTGAGGCAACAGTTTGTTCTTAGAAATCTAATATTACAGATTCAAGAGGCTATCTTGTCTATCCCTCTGAGTTTGCCTATATATCTGAAGTATCTCTGAAATATCCAAAATATTTATCTGGATATAGAATAGATACTCAATAATGGTAACTGCTTTTCTGTTGGTCTCCAGGGAAGGCAGTTATTCTTCTACAATCATTCAATCAATATCAAGTATTATTGAACTTTTACTGCATATGCAGATATTCTACTGGTCATCATTAGATAGTTCTCCAAGGAACAGAGATTCGGAGAGTCTTGTAAAGATTACAGCAATTAAGTGGAAAGATCATGGTTCACTGCTTGTGCCACTGGACTGCAAACCTGTTTTCTTTCCCCTGGATCAGGATTTCTCCACTTCAGCACTGTTGACATTGTGGGCCAGATACTTCTTTGTGGCAAGCCCTGTCCTGTGCATTGTAGGATGTTTAGTGGTATCCCTGGCCAATACCAGTTGTAGCCATCTAGTTATGGAACCCAAAGAGATCTCTGGACATCATCAAATATCCTCAGGAAGGGGTGGAAAATCTCTGCCCTCCCACCTTCTGTTGAGAAACACTGCCCTCTAGCAAGCTGCCTGTGAAGCTTTGCTACTCAAAGTGTGGTCTGCTTCTCAAAGTATGCTACTCAAAGTGACCAGAAGCTTCAGCGTCAGCATCACCAAGACCTTGTTAAAAATAAATGCAGAATCTCACACCTCTTCTCAGGCCTACTGAGTCAGAATTGACATTTAAACAGGAGCTTCAAGGTGATCCATATGCATATTCAAGTTTGCAAAATACTGTTCCCTGGTATCTTGTGGTCATAATTGTTCCTCATAGATTTTCCCAGACAAATTCGGGTTCTGAAAGTGAGATGCCTAGCAAACTGCTCATGAAGTGAATCACATTCTTTCAATTATATTGTTCACCAGACTTTTGTCGAAATATTATAGATTTTTTTATTTTACTTTAAGTTCTGGGATACATGTGCAGAATGCGCAGCTTTGTTACATAGGTATATATGTGCCATGGTGGTTTGCTGCACCTATCAACCCATCATCTAGGTTTTAAGCCCTGCATGCATTACATATTTGTCCTAATGTTGTCTTTCCCATTGCCCCCAGTCCCCGACAGGCCCCAGTGTGTGATGTTCCCCTCCTTGTGTCCATGTGTTCTCACTGTTCAACTCCCACTGCCACAGTATTTTCTTAAAAGCTAACTCCTGGGATAGGACCACTAGGATCCTACCTAGGCATTTTTTTTTTCTGATATGGAGTCTCACTCTGTTGCCCAGGTTGGAGTGCAGTGGCTCACTGCAAGCTTCACCCACCGGGTTCATGCCATTCTCCTGCCTCAGCTTCCTGAATAGCTGGGACTACAGGTGCCTGCCACCACCACGCCCGGCTAATTTTTTGTATTTTTAGTAGAGACGGGGTTTCACC
>NW_012105231.1:1763612-1764623 GCF_000951045.1 Mandrillus leucophaeus | reverse complement strand
CCAGCTAATTTTTGTATTTTTGGTACAGACACGGTTTCACCATATTGGCCAGGCTGGTCTCGAACTCCTGACTTCAAGTCATCCGCCCGCGTCAGCCTCCCAAAGTGTTGAGATTACAGGTGTGAGCTCCTGCGCCTGACTGGGAAAGGTATTTTTTAGAATGGCAGAGGAACAAACCCACCCCACGATCATCCAATATATTGGATGATATACTCAGGGACCAATATGCATAGTGGGCTGTGATTTTATATATAAATCTAAGTTTATATATTTATATATGAGTATAAATATGAATATATATATTCAAAATGAATCTGTATTGTGTAACAAAATCTCGTAAATAAGGAAGACATTTAAAATTAATTGCTGGACTCCCAAGATAAAAGTCCTTTAAAGTATCCATACTGTATCAATTTTTCAATTGCTGATTTAGACTGGTAAACATTTCATTGTCTTTCCTCAAAATTCAGGAAGAAGAAATGATGTTGTAATTTTCTTCATAAAACACAATGCAATCTGTGCATATGCAATTTAGCAGATCAAATTTTATGAAAATTGATGACGATTAGCCAAGGACATTCTATCAATGAAAAACCACAACAACAACAGCAACGAAAAGATTGAGTGCCTGTATGCCAGGTTCTGTAGTCAGCATTAAGAATGCAAATGTGAGAAAGTTACAGCCCCGTCTGGAGCGGGCATGATATTATGGGAAAGATTACAATGGGATGTGTCCATTCTGACACGTGTTCTGTGCTCTTACAGAGGTGCAAGAGGTGTCACTGGCGCCAGGAGCCCTCCATCCTCAACCCCACATGTTGGTGGTAAGGGCCCTGGAGAGTCTCTGGTCATGCAGAGATGATACAGACCAGTTTTATTTGTTTTGGTTCCCTCTGTTTGTTTGAACTTCACAGTACTCACTGCTATCATGGGAGCAGAGTGAGTCATGGCTCAAGTTTAGCTCAGAGTAGTACATTTTAGCCAAGCGTGTGTGTGTTTGTGTGTGTGTGT
>NW_012105231.1:1755665-1756927 GCF_000951045.1 Mandrillus leucophaeus | reverse complement strand
TGTTAGCCAGGATGGTCTCAATCTCCTGACCTCATGATTCACCTGCCTAGGCCTCCCAAAGTGCTGGGATTACAGACATGAGCCACCGCACCCAGCCGGATCCTAGGCTTCAATTAGCGCATCCATTCATTCATTCATTGATTCTTGCTGAGGAAGTGCATCGTGCAGAGCACTGGGGATAAGAGATGCACGGAGCCTGGGTTGCCAACTGGAAGCCCATTCTGCAATTGCACTTTCTATGACAGCCCACATGGATCTCAGCTTCTGGACACAGATGCATCTGCTGTTCTCTGAGCTCAGCTAATGTTCACAGTCCATGCACTTCTGAGAACACAAACTGAACTCACTGCACCCGCATAGAATCAGCAGTGTAGGACCCCACCACTGCGTGGGAAGGGGATCTTGACTTTCAAGCTTTCTGGTGATTTACTTGAGACATTTGATGAGGGCCAGCCAATAGCCTTAAGATGAATGACTGTCTGATTCACCTTAGGAATGAGGAATGCTGAGTTCATCATAAAATGCTCTAGAAAAAGAGTAGTGGGAAGGGTTTGAGTTTGGAAATCAGGACTTTTCCCTTTTCCCTATCAGCAATTTCACAGAAGTTGTTTAAGCATGTCAGTTAAATATGGGAATGTTTTTCAAATGAAACCTACAATAAGGAGTGGAGAACTGTGCCCTTAGCATCATAAGGCCAGGGTTGAAAAGAATTAAGAACAAAGACTAGATTAAATGACATTCAAAATGCAATTAATTCTCATAAAAATGCATATTTTCAGGCACAGGCCACTTTGGAAGTCCTCCTACTCCCTATCACCACCACCAATGTACCTGTCTGGAGATCATTCAAAACCAATAGAACTGAGATGAGAGCCCATTCTCTCCTGGCCACCAGCAGAAACCGAGTAGAGAACAACCCTGAGGCTATGAACCTTATAAGAGGACCTGAGAACTGGACTGAACTTTTGTAATGAAGTGGGAGAGATATGGTTTCCCAGGGCACTAGGAGACAGGATCACCACACAGGGAGGGTTTAAAGGAAGAGGAACACAGAAAGAAAGAAGAAAATGAAAAGATTCCTAGAAGTAGGGGGCAGAGTCCCAGGGGAATGGTGGTGAAGTGTTTTGCACCTTAGGAAGTTCAAGAGAAAGAGAGACCAGGAGCTGTGAGCCTTCTACTCACACGCACAGAATACTAACCCCATATGGCCTCGAACACAGTTCTCTTCCCATATTTTCAGTCAAGACTGGTTTGACTTCCCT
>NW_012105231.1:1739267-1754515 GCF_000951045.1 Mandrillus leucophaeus | reverse complement strand
AAGGGCCCTGGAGAGTCTCTGGTCATGCAGAAATGATACAGACCAGTTTTATTTGTTTTGGTTCCCTCTGTTTGTTTGAACTTCACAGTACTCACTGCTATCATGGGAGCAGAGTGAGTCATGGCTCAAGTTTAGCTCAGAGTAGTACATTTTAGCCAAGCGTGTGTGTGTTTGTGTGTGTGTGTGTGTTTGTGTGTGTGTGTGTTTGTGTGTGTGTGTGTTATTCACATATATGTGTGTATATACATATTTACTAATATGTAGTTTATATATGGGTGTATATATCTTTGTGTATATATGTATATTTACATATATGTACATATATAATACACATATATTCATCCCATGATATACATGTATATATGTATGTATAAAATCACACACCTATCATGAGATGTAGGTATTAAAATAATGCAAGAATATACATATATATGTATAAATGGATGAGTAAATACACACGCGCGCACACACACACACACACCCTCACACATATGTGCATCTCCTTCCCCTTCCAGTTGTACAATTGCCTCCTGGTTGAAAGTTCTACCATTATTTTAATATCCACACCCCATGATGGGTCACTGGGGCATCACCCAGATGGGTGGGAGAGGTGAGCCTGAAATGAAAACTTTACCCCACCTCTTGACAAATTGTCTGTGCTAAGAGTCTCATGTGGGATCTAATTTGCTAACTTGAGGGCCTTAGGCATTTTTGTAATGCAGCATATGGCCAAAAGAAATCAGAATCTTTTTTTTTTTTCAGTTGAATAAGGCTAAGAAGAGGAACTCACCCAAACTGAACATAAGTACATGAGAGGAGGATAAAAAAATCCAAAGCTGTGCCTGCAACCTAGGCACAGAGAGGTGCAGACAAAGCCTTTGACACGAGGCGCTCTGATGAGCACCAGGGGCATTCTTTAATGTGCAGGCAAATGAAGAATGATGCAGGGCTGTGCCAGAGCCTCATCAAAGGCAGAGGTATGCCAAGCACTGAGCTTCAGCACAGAGACTAGCGAGCTTCCCTATATCTATCTGGAGCCCTCTCAGCATGGAAACATTGCAATGGGAGGAGAGGAAAGAATGTAATGATGGAGGAGTCCTATAATTGTACCTCAAAAGAGGCGACAGTTACAGACAGGGGCTGTGATCCTTAGAACAGATTGCCCAATAAAAGCAAAGAGAGATTTCAAGTTGTCTGATCCTGAAAATTAGAAAAGTACATGGCTTAGCTGATATCACTCTTTTTTCTCCCATTCACCTCTGGTGGCCTCAGAAAGCCCGTAACTTCTAATGTAGTTTTCTTTCCCAAAATTTCTCCAGTTTCACCCCAGCCTTCTTCCACACCACCCTTCCTTCCAGCTCCTGGCTCACCTAGTGTAGTACGAGTAGTGCTGGAATCATCCTCACCATATCAGGGTCAGTCTTTCCATCATCTTCCTCAGAATTATCCCTTTTATCTATTCCTTCTGCCCCAAACCCTGGTACCATTGCCTGGTAACTGAAGTTCTCATGCAACTCTTGAGTTTTGTCCATGACTAGTGGGCATAGATGGAGAAGATTTCATATTTGGTGGCCAAGTTTGCTGAGACTATCAGGTGCCTTTAGCATTTGTATGGGACTTTGATAAGTAAGGAGGGATGTGCTATGTGGAGAAAGGAAGAAGGGCTTCCAGGCAGAGGAAGCAGTGTGCACAAAGGCACAGAGATACACAGAGGGCACCAGGGATGGAGACAGTGTGAGTAGCACTGAGGAGACAGAGCACAGTATGCATGGGGAGACAGTGGGTGATGAGTCTGTAAAGTTATAGCATCATAAAGAAAAGTTATGACATCATAAAGAAAAGCCACCCCGGGAGCAAAGCAAGTTAGGGTTGTAAGAGACATTTCTGAGATTAAAGCAGCCAGATCTATGATGGGCTGGTTATGTGTGGTTAAAAAGAAAGAGAACGTGAGAATGACTCATGATACTATTAAACTGACTTAAGTGAAATTTAAAAAAAGGAGGAAATACCAACTACGATGCATCCCCCACCCCGCCATGTTTCAATGCTACTCAAGGTCTATGGCTGGGATAGGCCACTTGTTTTTCTTCAGTTAATGCTGCGAATTTGTTTGTCTGCCAGGGGTAAGAATGTCCTGCTTGGTCAAAGAATATGCTAGGATTTTGGAAAAACAGAGGAAA
The DNA here is from genome assembly GCF_000951045.1 of Mandrillus leucophaeus. Classification (NCBI taxonomy): domain Eukaryota; kingdom Metazoa; phylum Chordata; class Mammalia; order Primates; family Cercopithecidae; genus Mandrillus; species Mandrillus leucophaeus. Next base: position 1,752,335 of record NW_012105231.1, on the reverse strand, counting down.
GGTTTATCTTCCAACAGAATAGACCTAGATTCTGATATGCTATATGCTATTCCACCAGATCTGGAGAAAGTTACAGTAAAACCTTTTTTTTTTTTTTAGAATTATCATGGGATATTTGACATTAACCAAGTCCTCTAGTTATGCTGAATGTGTCCACTGGGCCTGACATGGACTCCTTGCATGGGAAGCACTCATGAAGTTGGGCCAAGTTGTCCAGCTGCATTGGCAATGGCTGGCCAGGAAAGGCCAGGCTGGATCCCATTTCATTTGGGCATTTCGTGCCAGGGCTGTTGTCCTGTCTGCAGAGGGGCTGCTGGCAAGAAGCATCCCCAAACATTCAGTTGCAAGGTTATAAATTTCAGCGAGGCTTTTCAATATTCATGCAATTACCCCGGAAAGCACATTTGACATTTCATAAATACAGCAGAATATTTAGCATTTGTCTCTCCCTCTCTGCTACCTAAGCACACATGGGAAAATATTCCCCAGAGACCCTGCTGTCTGAAATGGCAACAGTTATTGAATCCATAAATTCGATGGCTCAAAGTCTTCTTTCTTCATCCCTTTTGTAATTTATAAATGGAAGTGTGACCATATAAATAAGGTGGCAGGGTGTCCTTCCTCATGGAGTATAACCAGCCATTCCTTGCAAAAGACCAGCCTCCCGCCAACTCTGCCTGCAGCTTTGGTCCTTTATGTTGGAGTCTCCAAAGTGAGCTCGCAAACCAATAGACCCCATACAGACCTGTGACCATGGCATGGGGTCCTGAGCATGGAGGCCTCAGATGCCCAGGCAGCAGCAGACAGTGCTGATGACAGGCTTGTGTTCCTGTCTCAGGGCCACTGAACACTATTGCAATTTCCCAAGGACTTCTGGAGGCTCTGCAGATGGATTGAGAGAACTCTGGGGCCTTGCACACAGCCCTCCCCATCCTCCCACAACCTACACAGGCTCAGGAATAAAAACTGCAGCTCTTCAGTAGCTCACTTGAGGGTGCATCAATGAGAGAAGCAAAACATCTTGCTTGACTCAAGCCTGGCCTTCATGAGCCAGCGCTGAAGACAGAACTTCTGTATAAGAACAGCCCATCTCACAGTGGCCCTGTGGTATCCCAAACAGGGGCTGGTTCTTCATAGACCCGGCTCCTCTCCCCAGATAGGAAAGTGGTGTGGCCATAACATGAAACAAGGACCTCCTCTGCCACCAATAGGCTTACGAAGATGACAAAATGCATATTTTTCTCTAAAAGAAGTAACTGGAGCCATTTTCCGTACATGAGGCAATAAGGTTGACCTACCAGAGAGTTATTTTCAGAGCTAGATAGTGAATTATTTTGACCTTTTTCAATATTAGAGATGAATTCTTACTATGTAGAATGTGTGTTTATACACATGCCCGCATACATACATACATATATAATATGTGTATGTATGCATGTGTGGATATATGTGTATCTAATAGTGTGGTGTATCTGAGAGTAAGTTGATATATGTTCAAGAATGTGTATATTAAAGTTTATATGTATAATATATAAATGAGCATAAGTGTTAATGCCATCCACAGATGTGTATAAAAATTATTGTGTGTATTGGTATTTATGACTATGTATGTGCTTGTATATATGTAAGAATTTATATGTGTATAGGAATGCATATATGCACACATGCATTCGTATGAATGAATATGTGTATGTGAGTCTATGTACGCATAGTTTAAATGTAGTTTATATTTAGTTTGAATTTCTCTATAGCAAAATATGTGTCAGCCACCGAATTTTACATATATTAACTTATTCTCACATCTTTAAAAATCTATAATTACTTTCATTTTAACTGATGCAGAAAGTTACTGTCAGAGAATGGTTTGTTCAGGATCACACAGGTGGCAAAAGGCAAAGTGGAGATTAACTCCTTGTTCTGACACACTATAGATAGACAGGGCTCCTAATATGTATGTATATACACAAATACTCATGTGTGTTGTATAGGTATGTGGGGGTAGGGGTGTGCAAGTGCACATACGTATGGAAGGGGTCTTCTGTACAGGGTCTCTGTGCACAGGATTCACCTGCATGCATATGTAGTCTAAGCCACCTCCTCTCATTGATCCATTTATTTTCCTGAAAGCCCTTTCTTCACCATCAGTCTCTTCACAGGATGATTGTCTGTCTGTGGCCCTTTGGCCCTTTTAAGTGCTGCTGCAACAGCAGAAGCAATAACCAGATATGGGACCAGCCACTTTGGCAAGGCCACCCAATTCATCTAGCACGTTCAAGAGACCTGCAGAGCCAGGGGTTAGGAGGACCCGGGGTGCGAGTGGCTCCAGAGTAGGCCCATCAGCTTTCTCCAGTTCATGAAGAAAGTGGGTACCTTCAGGTGGAATGTCGTCATAAGGTCCCAAACGAGTTGCCAATCATAAAATGAGGACTGCCGTGTCTCCCACTCAAAGTAGCTGACGGAAGAAAGCCAGAGAAGATAAGTGTCTGGCGTATGGCTATACAGATGCAGTGCTCTAAAACTGTCCTCTCCTTGCTGTGGAGACACAGTACACTGCAGCAGTGCTGGCCAACAGGCAGGTGTATATTTTATCATTCATCTTCTTTCTTTGAAACCGTTACATTTTGCACATGTGAGTTCACTTCCAGCCTGCATCTCCCTCTTTGGGAACTGCCCATAGTGCAGCAGCAGAGGCCCTGCAGCCATGTGGACACCATGTGATCTGCCTCCACACTCAGAGACAAATGACTGGAGAAAGGGGAGGCTTCCACAGTGACACCGGTGAGATTCAGGCTCCAGGAACCTAAACTGAGGTGGAGGGGCTCTTGTAGGCCTCTGGAGCCCATTGGAACTGATGGCCCAGCTAGAGAAGGACTGAGGCACCCCTGGCACGCTGGGGTGGGGGAAGTTGTTTATAAAGGAAAACAAAAAAATTAGCTGGAAGAAACAATCAAGATACCATGTGGCCCCTAGAAGACAAGCAATGACCTTGCTTCTTAAATTTTCATTTCCATGTTCATTCCCTGCCCGACCTGGCTATTACTCCTCACCTCAGTTTCCTTCAGGCAACTGCTATGTCCTTCCAAAAACACCTCCCTTTTGCTTATAATATTCTGGATGTGTTTCTATTCCTGTATTTTGCTTATAATATTCTGGGTGCTTTTCCGTTCAGTGATGCCTGAATTTTAAATGCTCAGCTGTGTCTGAGGCACTGAGTGTTCTAGAACATTCCTGCCACCCTTTTCACTGTTCTGACATTCCTGTGATCTATCCCCATGTAGTTTATAGTCTTAGTGAAAAAGAGGCTGGAAAAAACTTCAAAAGGTTGGGATATCCTAATATCACCAAGTAAGAAATGTGGCCCTGAAAATTTGTGATACACTGAAAGCCCCCAAATTCAAAATATCCTCCTAATCAACCATCTTTGTTTCTCCTGAAGATGTAGTATCTTCGCATAGTATTCTAAAAAGACATTATGCATGCAAATATCATGAGTGACATTTGACATACACATGTAGCCAAGGGTGACAGCTGGCCTCTCTCTGTTCTTTAATATTCAAATGAAATTGGTTCAAAAGTATATGCTTTTCTGTTCTGAAGTTTAATATTTGCCCATGTCTTTGTGATTTCCCAGGGACTTCCTTGTTTATGTCACCCAGTTTCTGCTGTCTGCTTATATTGATGCTCCCCTCCTTTGGTGATTGTCTTAATCTCTGACCTGGAACCCAGGCCCCGCCCCTTAATTTCTGGAAAACACCATTCATGCAGGCATTTTGGGTTTGCAGTTGCTTTTCCTGAAGAAGCTCAACGGTGTTGCTCAGCAAACAACCTAAGACTGCACCACACACACCTCGTTCTCTTCTCAGCAGCCTTGGAATGCTCCGCCCTGCGTCAATCTCCTTCTCTCCCACCCACGCTTCCCCCTTAATTCCTCTAAGCGTGAACATTTCGCTTTCCTTGATAAACCCCCAACCCACTTAGACAATCCCCACAGGGCCTCCAATCATATCCATAAAGGCCCATTAAGGCTTGTTTTTAAACAAGCACAATTCTCTCCCTGAGTGGAATTCTGTTTCCAACATCCAAAATAACATTATTTCCCATCCCCTTACACAGGCAGCTGAAGGAAACAAGGCCCTCTTGAGGAGCAGGACCTCCTTCTGTCCCCAGTCTCTTTTTCAGCTCTGTCCCGACACCTGTCTCCTGACAGCCTGCCTGCCTTCCTTCCCAGCTTCTCTCCATGTTGGCCTACAATGGCCTGGCTCCTTCCTGCAGGCTCTTCCTTCTTCCTGGAAGACCTGACCTTTTCAGCTGTGAAATTCCCCTTCATCCTTCTGAACTCAACTCAAATACCGCCTTCTCTGAGACTCCTTGCTCAATTCCCTGAACCCAAGAGGAATTAGACACTGCTGTCCCCGGGCTTTCTCAGACCTCTGGTTTCATGGCAGGAACAATTGCCCCTGTGGACAACAACATGCTCATACCAGCACCTTCCCCTTCCCAATCAGGAGACTTTTCAGTAGGGGCCAGGTCTTTTCCGTCCCTCTATCTTTGTCATGGGAGATGACAAGTAATTACTGCTCTAATAGTGTCACACAAACAGATGTATAAATGAAGAACAGGTGACATTTATTTAATCACTCCCACCACCATATGTCAAGCAGTATTCTAGGCATCTGATAATGTATTAACTTTTTTGAGTACCTATGTGTACTTCCTCACCACAACACTACAAGGCAGGAGAGAGCATTAGGTGTTTTATATACCTGTGTCCTGGGACTCATCGATGTCAAGGAGTTTATATAGGACCATCCAGGTAGAAAGGGTTGGAGTTGAAACCTGAACCCAACCTAGAATCCTAACAATTATAGCAGACTCTGAAAGAAATGAAATTTTTTAAGGTCAAGGGGAAGAAAATGAAGGGTTTCTTCATGAACAGTGATGTTAGGTTCATGCGAAAGACATTTACTAGGGAACCATATTGATACTGTGCCAGAATCAAAAGCCACAAAGACACCTGTACCTTACTATAGCTGTGACTATAGCTGAGACTTATTATGGCTGTGACTGTTAGGTGCTCTGGAGCCAAATAACTTCAATGGGAATTCCTGATCTGTCTTTCAACTGAGGTAGGAAGTACCTATCATAAATACTCGGGACTCCATAAAGTACAACCATTTTTAATCTCACTGCTGTGTAACATAATGGGAGGAACACACACACACACAATAATTACAGTCAGTCCTGGTAAGTGCCACAGCTCTGTAGACTAATCTGAGGCCAGTGGTTGTTACAGGAACTTGGGGTATGCCTTGGCCATCCAGACAGGTCAGTACCCAGAGTACTTTGGCTGTAGCCACAGAACAGAAAGATAAGCTCAGAATCATGATTGTAGGCCCCTGGCCCTGCTTAACTGGTCAGTTTGGGAGGAAGCTGACCCTTTCTCTAACACTTTAATGGCATTTGAATTGTGTTCTCTTTGCCAAAAGAAGTGTTAGTCTCTTTGCTAAAATCACACTCTATGGTGCTCATAAAAAGATTCCAGTTCCATAAGCCAATATTGACATAAGGACAATGAGAAGCATATGCAAAGAGAGTTTATTTGAACCCATGGAACAAATGCTTCCTCTCTCACTCATTAGAAGCATCAGCAGTAGCCAATGTGGAGTTGCTTTCATGTATGTACAAGGAGAATAGGAGCATGCAGATGAGAGCACACATGAAGATAAGGGAAAGGAGACTACTCTGGATAAAACTGATCATGTTTTTGAGCTTTTTCTAAATAGTACTGATAATACGTGATTGTATTAGTTAGCTATTGCTGCATAACAAAGCACAGCAAAATTAATGACCTAAATAACACCTGTGTAGAATTTCTCAGGCTGGGTGGTCAGCTGAACCTAGCTCATGCATCTGTGGTCAGCTGACCAGTTGTCTGGGGCTTGCTCATCTACCGTGACCTCAGCTGGAATGGCTGTTCTGCTCTGGGTGCTTTTTCATTTTCCAGCAGGTTAATCCAGGCTTGTTCTCATGGTCATGGTAAGAGTTCAAGAGAAAAGGTGGAAACACGCAAGGCCTTTTCAGGTTTGGAACTAACACATTTTTACCTCTATCACTTTCTATTTCCTAAAACAAGCCACCAGGCCAGTCCAGATTTCTGAGGTAGGGAAGTAAATGTCATCTCCTGATGGGAGAAGCAGAGGTCACTTGGCAATCAATTTTCTACCCTGCTCAACACTAACATGGTGACAAATTAACTGATACTTGTTGAACATTGAAGACCTACTATTACCTAGTTATTATTATCCCCACTTTTATGAGGAAGCTAAAATTTAGGAAGGTAACTTGGCCAGAACCAGAAAGTGGGAAAGTAAAAGAGCTAAGGTTTGAGCAAGCCTGTGCCTTTTCTGTTTCACCAAATAGGCCTGACAGGTTTCTGTGCTCTTTAATATTGATGTAAAGAAGCAGGCATGCTTGACTTTGGGTGTTCACAGGGATGTGTGACAGGAGGGAGGATTAGCCAAGACACTGGGGAATAGGCGGTGTCCAGGCAAACAGGCTGGCACAATAGAAAGAAAAATGGCTTTGGAGTTAGACACTCCTGGGTCCAAACAGCTATAAATCTCTTTCCTCATCTGCAAGATAGTGATAGCAGCCCCTTTTTCACAAGATTGTGTGAAGAATAAATATGCTTTGAGCTACCTGGTTTCAGATGCAGGACCTATCACTGGCTGGATGTTTGACCTCAAGTAGGTCATTCTGCTTCCTGGGCCTTGGTTTACTCATCTGTAGAATGGGCCTATCAAGGGTCCTTGTCTTATAGAGTTATTGTGAGGATTAAATGAATTCACTTCTGCAGAACATTTAGAATGCCTGGCATGTAGTGATATATAATAATCAACATGCAAATATGCCTGTGCACTTATAGTGCCTTAGAGACAAAGGCAGTCATACAAGGCCAGGGTGCTGAGCTCCATCGAGGACCTGGCAAAGGATCTGCTATGGGGTGAGCACTTCACAAGTTGCACCTCCACATGTAGGGGCTGAGGGGCCTGACAGAATCAGATCTAGAGACAAACTCTGACTTCATGCCCTGTTTGAGGAGTCAGTGCTTCTGTCCAACTCAGAGAGAAGCAATGGAAATGGGTTTCGAAGCCATTTTATGTGGAAGTTCTCAGAGAGAACTTGCTCTACCAGAGATAGAATTGCCATGCTTTTTGAAGGCACACAGCCCAGGGGCTGTCATGTGCAGTTGAAAAGTAGGGAGATAAAAGTATTATCAGGGAGAAAAACTAGTCATTTTACAGTCACACATACATACGCAAATATGCACACATAGATACACACATACACATATACATACACACACTCACATTTCTATCTGGACAGTTGATGGTATTTGAGTGGAAAATATACCAAAAGAAATAAATAGACTGAAGTGTGTCCAACCCTCAAAATTCATATGTCAAAATCTTCATCCCCAGTGTCTCAGAATGTGACCACATTTGGAGAGAAGGATTTTAAAGAGGTAATTAATGGGAAAGTAAAATGAGGTCATATAGATGGGCCCTAATCTAATATGACTGTTGTCCTTAGAGGAAGAGGAGATGAGGACACAAACATGCACAGAGGGAAGATCATGTGAGGACACAGAGAGAAGGTGGCCATCTGCAAGCCTCAGGAGGAGCCAACCCTGCTGACACCCTGATCTCAGCCCTGCAGCCTCCAGGGATACAAGAGAATGATATTCTGCTGCTTCAGCCACTGTCTGTGGAACTCGGTTATGGCCAACTAATACAGTCAATAATTGGCCATTGACTTTATATAAAATTTCAATAAAAGAATGTGGGACTCCCAGACCTAGTTTGCTTCCCCCAGGCCAGGAGAGCTGCTAATTATTATTTTTAATTGTCACATAATAATTGTCCATATGTATGGGCATGTGTGATATTTTGTTACATGCATAGAACATGTCATCATCAAGTCAGGGTATTTAGAATATCCATCTCCTCAAGCGTTTATCATTTCTGTGGAGCTGTGAACTCTTCATGAAAAGTATGGAGGAGCTGGCCTCCAGAACCAGGGACCAGGGTAAAGGAGGAGCTGGAGACACACTCGCGCCCTTATCCCCACACAAAGTCCTTCTGACACGACCATGCCGCTCTGGTCGAACGCTTATTTCTGGGACCCTCCCCAGTCTGTGTTCATGGTCAGCTTTGACCTCAGCTCATGCCCTGGATTTTCCACTGTGGCATCCTGCTCCTCCCACACCTGCCTTCCCTCTCTCCTCCCACAGGACACATGCATATCTGACCAAGAGACTCCTGTGTGCCACCCCCTGCTGTCTCTGCATCTCCCTACTTTTGGGTCTGAAAAAGTGTGAGGACAGAGTACTACTATGTGCATGCCCATAATGCCTGCTGAGTCTTCAGGGTCCCTTAGCTTGTAACTTACTTCGCATGAATGTGAACAAGTTGACATTTTTAAGGTTAATGACCCAGTTGCTTATAAGACAGGCGGGGTTTGAAATCAAACAGCTCATATGAACCGGAAGCCTGTGAAACAACCTTTATTATGCGGCTCGGCAGTATCCGAGAAAACTAACTCATCCTTTGGCACCAATACAACCATCCAAGACTCGTGTTCTCCAGTTAATTTACACTTTAGAAAAAATTTCCCCTAGTCTTCTCACTTCAGCAAGTGTCTCACGGTTTTTTTAATTTAATTATGTACATCAAGACTCAACTTGTTGCAGTTGCTGAAAGTAAGCTGAGCCCGCTTACCTACAGGGCAATAGAAATAAATTGTCCTAAAGAGAATGGGCTGCAGTGAACAATAGTGAGAAATTATGTTGATTTATAACACAGATAAAAATTGTCCTTTTTTCACCAGTCACAATTAAAATTGGGAGATTTTCAATTATACAAGTAGCATATCATCTGTTTTCTCATTTCTTCTTAATTTTAAGAGGCTGTGAGTTTTCCATCTTTTTGCACATCTCCTCACTCTTGCCAATTCACTTTCCTGTCTGTAAGATGGGTCTTGAGTTAATGCAGCCACCCCAAAAATGAAAATAAAAAACCCGAACTGAGTTCTGTCAAATACCAACTCTGTATAGGACTGGGCCTCGCAGGCCACCTGCTCTTTCTTAATGAAGAGGAGTATGCTGAATTTTACCTCCCTATTTGATGGTCTATTTTTATCCTTTTAAAAATTGTTTTATTATTTAAAGATAGAAGTGATGCATAGTAGTTCTACCACATTCTAAAATTCAGAGTTATAAAAATATTATTGAATCTTCTCCCCATCTCCTAATCCCACCTGAGTTAAACAGCATTTGCAGTGTCTATCCTTGCCTTTCTCTCTAATCGTATGAAGATAGATGACAGATAGATTGATGGATAGATAGATAATAGATATGCATATAAAGGCTTTTCATTTTTAATTGTTTTACAGAAGTGTGATGATGCTATTCACATGACTGAGCCCTTTGACCCTCAAACATGCACCAAATTTTTCCCTTTTAACTGTAGCATAAAATCTGATAGTAAGAATGTTCTGTGGCTTAATCAACCATTCCCCTCTGGTAGCTATTTAGGTTGTTTTTATCTCTGTGCTTTCTCTTTTGAATACTACAAACATTACTGTGATAAACGTTGTACTCATGTTTGTAATATCACCTTCCAAAAGGTCAACATATATAGATACTTTCAGCTGCACTCTGTACACTGATATTATTTTCCTTAAAAGTTAAAGCAATTTACAGTTAATCAGCAATGTGTTCTTCATAGCTTATTTCACTTACCTATTATCTATCTAAACAACATATCAAGAGTGGGAGTCCTTGACATATTCAGGAAAGTGACCTTCCGTGCTACATGCAGTTTGGATTTTCAGCTACCTACGAATGCCTCTAAATTTTCTTTTCACTTAAGCTAATTTCACTTTTATTCTTTCACTTGCAAGAAACTTGATTAATACATCATATATGTTGCCATATATGGTATTTTTGCTATAAGTTTTCTTCTCTAAAATATGCCCTCATCCAAAAATTCTACAATTATTCTTCTAAATTTTCATTTAGATTTTTCATTTGTCAGGAAGTTTTTTTTCCCTCCATTGGCTTTAGATATAAGCGTGCTAAAAGGTTAAGATTTTCTTGATAGCAGGCAGGCATTAGGAATGTTTACACATCTGTATCATCCTCAATGCCCTCTGCTCAGTATTTCACAAAAGAAGGGCTCAGAAGACATCTGTTTAAGAAAACAAAGGAAAAAAGATTGAAAGAAGAAAGGAAGAAAAGGAAGAAAAAAGAAGGAAAAAAGAAAGAAGAAAAGAGTGAAGGAAAAGGGGAAGGAAGGAAGGAAGGAAGGAAGGAAGGAAGGAAGGAAGGAAGGAAGGAAGGAAAGAGAGAGAGAAAGTTTCCCTAGAAAAGAAGGAAAAAAGATGAAAATGTGTTTCTAATCTTTTAGGAAAAAAAACATTTTTCTATATCACCCAAGATGGTGATGTTAGTGGTTGGGTCTTTCCTAACTTTTGTATTTGTTAAGATTTAAGATTTTCTCCTTTTTTCCTTGCTTTCTTCCATATTTTTTTTCCTTTCTTTTCTTCAACGGGTATTCCTGAGTAGCCTCTACTGATGATGACTATTCTTCTACATTCTCACTTCCCTTTTCAGAAGTTCTGGCATGTGGGTCACACATATTTGAGTTTAAAATCCTTGATCATTCACCTACAAACTGATTTTCCTTGGAAAAGTAGTCTGGCATCCCTGGGCTCGTTCCACCCACCTGTAAAATGTGGCTAATTGGCACCACCCTTAGAGATCAGCCATGGGACTTCATTGGGATTACAGGGCAAAGGGCCTGACGCTGGAGGTGCAACACAGATGGCCCTAGGCTGACTTTGTTCAATGAGTCCTGTGCCCAGATTGCCTTTGACTGCCCCATTCTAACACATTTAGAAAAAGAGGAAACACCAGGCCCTGGGGATGTTCTCACACATCTCACCCCCTTTTCCCCTCTCCTCTCACACCTCATGTGTGTTGGATCCCACAGCATGCCAGGGACCAAACTGCTTTCCTCTGTGTCACAGATTGCCTCATAGGATTTGCCATCCATTCATGTTTTCTGGGTCATAGAACTCCTTGAGAAATTGATGAATGCTTTAGATCCTTTCCTCAGGAAAAAAATAAATAAATATAACAGCCTCCATTACTATGTGCATGTAATTTCGGTGTCACAGACACCCCATAGAGGATCCATCCTTAGACCTCAGTTAAGGGCCTGGATCTGTAAAGTGGTGGCTTCAAACAAATCTAGTCCCTGCATCCTCCAGAGATCATAGCTGACATAAGAATGTATGTGTCTATGGCAGGCAGCCATGTGTGCATCAGTCAGCAGTCTCCTCATCAGCAGCCTACAGTGGAATTGTAGGGCCTCCCCCAACAACATGAGTGGTAATGCCCATGGTGGGCTTGGCAGAGGTGACTGCCCGTTCTTCATCAGCCAGGCCTGGACATGGGTGGAGGGTGGAGGGAGGGTGCCCAGAGAGTTTCACATGTTTTTTATCTCTTGTGCTTACTTGGCAGTTTGTCAGTTAGTAAGGGAAAATGAAAAGTGGTTATCTTATGTAAGTGACTATATTATTTAACCCACATAACAGCCCTGAAGGAGCTTGTTATCATTCTTCCAGATTAGGGATGGAGGAGTCTGGGAGAGGATGTGACTTGGCTGAGGCAACATCAATAGCAAGAGGTAGAAGGGACCATATCCGTGCCCAAAGCCCATGCTTTAATATTCCAGTGTGGTTTAGTCAAATCCAGACTGCTGCATGTTCTAGGACTCAACAATCTAATAAAATTAAGAAGCTAACCAAAGAGAAGAAAGGAGCCACCCACCCTCAGGAGGAGTTTTCTAAATATCTGGAGACATATCCAGAGGACCCAATGTTAAGGCAACACAAAAGAGGCCTTACTGACCATGAAGACTCTAGAGGCAAGGATCTAAATGAAGGAAACTGAGTGTGACCTTGGGGAAAAGTCTCAACGAATCTCATCACAGACACAACGGTGCCCATCCAAGTTCAATCAGACAAGTATTGGTGTGTGACTTCCCTCCCATAGCCAGACCTGTGCTGGTGCTAGGGATAGAAGGATAAATAACAGATGATTCTGGTCTCCAAAGGGCTCACAGACTCACAAGAGGAAGATAAGTGCAATGCAAAGTAAGAAGGTGTCTGCAACGTGCTGCAGCGGATAAAGAGAGCAAGTAATTGTGCTAAAGAGTGTTAAAAATCCCCTACAAGATGTTAATATGACAGCTGGGTATTTTCAAAAATGTAGCAGTTTGTCATGCAGAAAAGAAAAAGGGAGACATTCCAGGCAAAGGAAAGATCGTGAAAGTGAATAGCTTATGCATTAGTAACAACACGTCTAAAATGTCAGTGGCTTATCACAACAAAGATTTTCATCAGTTGCAGATCCACATATTCAAGGAGAGTCTGGGATGGGGTTGGGAGCCTGGATGCTGCTCCACACAGTCAATAAGGGACCTAGGCTGAATGGATGACCTCCAAGGTCAGAGGCCAGGAAGAGTCTGGACAAGGAGAAATAGCTGTTAATAAATCAGCCCAGAAGTGACACACTTTATTCTCACTCTTCTTCATTGGCTAGAGCTAGTCATTGAACCCCACCTAACTGCAAGGGCACTGGGAAATGTTTTTTTCCTCGAGAGCAGAGCCACAACTAAGTGGGATTGGTCAGATCGTGGTTATATATTGTGTCCATACCAGGACAGTGCGTGCTGAATACATGTTTTGGCATCTTTTTTTGTCCATGCTTTCTGCAAACCAATTTACCCTGATAATTAGGGAAGGGTCATATATGCTTGTATAAGAAATGAGCAGCCGAGCATGGTGGGTGGCTCGTACCCGTAATCCCAACACTTTGGGAGGCTGAGGCGGGTGGATCACCTGAGGTCAGGAGTTTGAGATCAGCCTGGCCCACATGGTGAAACCCCATCTCTACTAAAAACACAAAAATTAGCCGGGTATGGTGGCACATGCCTGTAG
>NW_012105231.1:1732084-1734387 GCF_000951045.1 Mandrillus leucophaeus | reverse complement strand
TCGAATTCTCTCACCACCGTGACACTGGGCTAGGCAAAGGTGTCTCCTGCCTGCGGCACCTTGGTATTCTCAGCCTCACACTTGAGGGCATTTTTATTCTTTTCTGTGCATTTTGTCCTTTTACTGGAACTTATCTTCCCTGCTCCTCAAGTCAAGAGTGGTACCATAAGAAAACCATGCCTTGTTTCTGCCAGCCCCAGCTCTAAGCAACTCCCATCTGAACCGCTGCAAGAACCTCCCAACCACCCTCTCTACACCTAGGCATGCACTTTCTAATCTATTTTCTATACCAAAATACAACCAAAGCCACAGAGCACAGTGGTTAAAGGTGCAGCCTTCAGAATCACCCCAAGTTCTAGCTATTTCGCTTCTTTGAGCCTTCCTCTCTGCAAAGTAGGGATGACCATTAGATTTACCTCGTTCAATGGTTGTGATTGTTAAATGCAATAACATGTAGGGTACTCAGCAAAGTTGCTACCACAGTGCAAATGCTCCATATATTTTACCTATCATTATCATCATCTCCAACATCATTACCATTGCAGATCCCGTATGCTTAGAATTGGCCCAGCTTCTCCTGGCAATTGGACAGAGAACAGCATGAACCACCATGGCTTCTTACACCACACTTTGAAAAAGGAAATATTATGGTTCCAAGATCCTGCCCATAGGACCCACACTGGCATGTCCGTGAGACCGTGACCATCATTGTGGGCACCATCATAGCTGCATAATAACAGTTGGCCATTGGATTGCACAATATGGCACACAGAGCCACCTCTAGGGAGTCTGAAACTCCATGTCTATGATTGAAGGTGAATTTGAGATGTGGGAAGAGCAAGCGGGTAACAATGATAGATCTAGGTGCTCAGAAATAGGGCAAACAAAACAATTGCACGAACCCACAAACCTACACAGTGTCTGTAATGTGTAGTCCACTCCTGTGGCACTACATTTTATCTCAGAGATACAACTAATCTGTCTCGCCATCTGCAAAGTTTCCTGAATCCTTCTCTCCAGGATGAATAAATTTCTCGGCAAAACAAGGCCCAGGGGAAAGTTTTGAATCCATATAATAATATATCACTGCATTTGCCACAAACTCTTGATTCAACAGAACTGATTTTGTGCGCTTAGTCCTTGCCCTGGGGATAGACCGTGAACAAGAGAGACATGGGGCCTGCTCTCATGGTCTTATCCTTTAGCAAGAGAGATAATAAACAGGTAAAGACATAAATAAGTAATAGACCTTTGGAGGATGGTAAGATCTACAGATAAAAATATAACAGGGTAATGAGCTAAAGAAGGTTAGAGAAAGAGAAGATTGCTGGGAAGATGGAAGGGGCTGCATGTGGCTACTGGGAAGATGAAAACATTTTTAATCCAGGTCTGTTGTGCATGGGACAAGGACACACAAACAGGGTAGTATGGAGAAAGGACAAAGTGACATGTGCTGTCACCAAGAAGAAGCTCCAGAAATGAGGTGTTATGTTAGAATCTACTGGGTGTCATCAAGGGTGACCCAGGTATGGAGCCTCTGGACTCGGGGAAAAAAGAGCCAGACAATTAGCCAAATTGGAGGCACCTCCTCCCAGGAGAGGGCCCTTTTGAGCAAGCTGCCAGTGGCTGTTCCCTACATTCAGAGATGCTGCTGCCTGAGCTGCCAGGCTTCACATGCACAGGGCTGGCCGGGAATCAAGAGGCCCTTCTTCTCGCGTTAAAGCGTAGCAGTCTGTTCTGTTCTCCTGTCATGTCATAAATAAAGGAGCCTTGATCTCATAAAATGGGCATCTCTGGCTTTGTTGTGAGTGAAGTTCCTGCGGACAGATGATTGTAGCTGCACAGGATAACTGAACACAGAGGAATGCGGCCACCTCAGTGTACCAGGGAGTGTTCTAGAGAGGAGTAGCCAGCAGCCTCCAGGGTGCTCCAGAAACCTACATGAAAACAACCAGGCCAGAACATCTGGTGAGGTCAGAGCTGAGTCCATGCACCTCAGAGCTTTTGTTCTTCCTGACTAATTGTGCTCCTGCTGGTGTCACAGATCAGAGAGGAGGTGCCAGGGCCATGGGGTACAGGAAGTACAGGTTAACAAGAGCACATTCGCGCACAAGCACAAGAAAAGCAATTAGGAAAGGCCAGCAGGCGATCCGCCTGGTCTTCAGCCTCTTCTCTCGGTGCCTTCCCAAGGTCTGGGAAAGGTTTGCCTGTTTCCTGTGGACTGAATCACAGGCAGCTCTAAAGTCAGGGAGACTCCTGAAATGCCTGACTGAGATTCTGGGAGGAGAGTCTTAAAAGTGAGC
>NW_012105231.1:1718926-1730354 GCF_000951045.1 Mandrillus leucophaeus | reverse complement strand
TGTGGGCACCATCATAGCTGCATAATAACAGTTGGCCATTGGATTGCACAATATGGCACACAGAGCCACCTCTAGGGAGTCTGAAACTCCATGTCTATGATTGAAGGTGAATTTGAGATGTGGGAAGAGCAAGCGGGTAACAATGATAGATCTAGGTGCTCAGAAATAGGGCAAACAAAACAATTGCACGAACCCACAAACCTACACAGTGTCTGTAATGTGTAGTCCACTCCTGTGGCACTACATTTTATCTCAGAGATACAACTAATCTGTCTCGCCATCTGCAAAGTTTCCTGAATCCTTCTCTCCAGGATGAATAAATTTCTCGGCAAAACAAGGCCCAGGGGAAAGTTTTGAATCCATATAATAATATATCACTGCATTTGCCACAAACTCTTGATTCAACAGAACTGATTTTGTGCGCTTAGTCCTTGCCCTGGGGATAGACCGTGAACAAGAGAGACATGGGGCCTGCTCTCATGGTCTTATCCTTTAGCAAGAGAGATAATAAACAGGTAAAGACATAAATAAGTAATAGACCTTTGGAGGATGGTAAGATCTACAGATAAAAATATAACAGGGTAATGAGCTAAAGAAGGTTAGAGAAAGAGAAGATTGCTGGGAAGATGGAAGGGGCTGCATGTGGCTACTGGGAAGATGAAAACATTTTTAATCCAGGTCTGTTGTGCATGGGACAAGGACACACAAACAGGGTAGTATGGAGAAAGGACAAAGTGACATGTGCTGTCACCAAGAAGAAGCTCCAGAAATGAGGTGTTATGTTAGAATCTACTGGGTGTCATCAAGGGTGACCCAGGTATGGAGCCTCTGGACTCGGGGAAAAAAGAGCCAGACAATTAGCCAAATTGGAGGCACCTCCTCCCAGGAGAGGGCCCTTTTGAGCAAGCTGCCAGTGGCTGTTCCCTACATTCAGAGATGCTGCTGCCTGAGCTGCCAGGCTTCACATGCACAGGGCTGGCCGGGAATCAAGAGGCCCTTCTTCTCGCGTTAAAGCGTAGCAGTCTGTTCTGTTCTCCTGTCATGTCATAAATAAAGGAGCCTTGATCTCATAAAATGGGCATCTCTGGCTTTGTTGTGAGTGAAGTTCCTGCGGACAGATGATTGTAGCTGCACAGGATAACTGAACACAGAGGAATGCGGCCACCTCAGTGTACCAGGGAGTGTTCTAGAGAGGAGTAGCCAGCAGCCTCCAGGGTGCTCCAGAAACCTACATGAAAACAACCAGGCCAGAACATCTGGTGAGGTCAGAGCTGAGTCCATGCACCTCAGAGCTTTTGTTCTTCCTGACTAATTGTGCTCCTGCTGGTGTCACAGATCAGAGAGGAGGTGCCAGGGCCATGGGGTACAGGAAGTACAGGTTAACAAGAGCACATTCGCGCACAAGCACAAGAAAAGCAATTAGGAAAGGCCAGCAGGCGATCCGCCTGGTCTTCAGCCTCTTCTCTCGGTGCCTTCCCAAGGTCTGGGAAAGGTTTGCCTGTTTCCTGTGGACTGAATCACAGGCAGCTCTAAAGTCAGGGAGACTCCTGAAATGCCTGACTGAGATTCTGGGAGGAGAGTCTTAAAAGTGAGCGTCAGCATTAATAGCTCAGTGTGATTCTTTTCTCGGAAAAATGTTCACAAATTTCATTTTGCTCTCAAAAGGACCAATGGCCCCCCAAAAACTTTCAGAGACAGAGCTCTTACAACTTTACCGTGCCAAATGTCATCCCAAGTCCAGGAACCCTGTCTCAGGGGAGGCATCTTTTTACTGAAGGGCATGAAGAGGGGAAAGGACACTGGCCCTGGGTCCGGCATTGAGTCAGCTGCTTCACATCCAGCATCTAATGCAGTTGCCCCATCTAATGCTCAAGTGGCAAGGCTGCCTCAGTTTTCCCAATTAACAGATGAGAGGCCAAAGGTCCAAGTAGTTGGACAGATTGCCCAGGATGGGTGCATACATAGAAGATGGAACAACCCAGAGTGGTGTGATTCCAAACCATGCTTTCTCCATTGCATCACAATGATCTTTAAGATCACCAGCAGAGTGGAGTGGGACTTCAGGGTAAGATCACATCAAGACATCAAGTCCAGACAGGCCAACCCCACACCGGTCACATGATCTCTGAAACAACTTTTCAAGAGCAGCATTGTGAATTCAACTCAATACTCTTCCATCAAGCAAGGACAGAAAACTCCAAATGACTGTAAGACAAGAGCTCCCAGGAAACACGTAATTCCAGAGCAGATTCTTCTTTTGAAGCTTCTGTGAATGAAATCTCATAATCAGGTGGGGCTTTGAGCTGCCCTCTCCTTAAAGGTACCTTCCAGCCCCGTGGTTCTAGATTGGGTTCCTACTCATTGTAGGGATTTACTTTTTTTATCATTATTATTATTTTATTTATTTATTTATTTATTTTTTGAGACGGAGTCTCGCTCTGTTGCCCAGACTGGAGTGCAGTGGCATGTACTCAGCCAGTACTCAGCCAGTACTGGGTTCATGCCAGTCTCCTGTCTCAGCCTCCCGAGTAACTGGGACTACAGACACCCGCCACAACACCCGGATAACTTTTGTATTTTTAGTAGAGATGGAGATTCACCATGTTAGCCGGGATGGTCTCGATCTCCTGACCTCATGGTCCACCCGCCTCAGCCTCCCAAAGTGCTGGGATTACAGGCGTGAGCCACTGAACTCGGCCAGTGTGGGGATTTTTTTAAACATGTAAGGGCCTGCATGGGTCAGTGAATAACATTCCTGCTGGCATAAGATTCTAGCAAAATTAAGACCTTTCAGAGTATAGCTTTTATCTTATTCAAATCCCATTTTCACAGATGGGAGAAATGGGGCAGAACTGGCAAACAACCTATCCAATGTTGTACTATTTTTGGTGCCTAGAGTTGGTCAAGCTGGAAGTCAGATCTAGCTTTGACTTGTTCAGTGGGAAGGACTTCTTCCTTTTCGCATGCCTTACTTTCTCATACCATTTCCTGGCTCTGAGTGAAAGCTGGAGTGTCTTGTTTCACAGTTCAGTGTTATCTCTGCACTTACAACAAAGTACTGTGAAAACAGCATGGCCTTGAAGTCCCAACAGTCTGGAATGAAGTTTTCTCTGCCAAGGCTGTCCACTAATTCGACCCTCGGTCTCTTCTTATAGGTAAAGGGAAAAAATAATGTCTATGATATAGGGTAGTTGTAAGGAGACAATGAGATCAAGCACACAGAGCACTTAATAGGTCTTCAGTGGATGATAGGTATCTCTTATAATATTCCAACATCAATTGTGACTGCGGCTCAGCCGGCAGGGCCAGCTTGTAGTTTGTGCCGCTGCACTGCTTGCCCCTGGTGGAATTCCTTGCCCTTGGGCTGGTCACATGTTCTTCCCTTGCCAATTGCTCTTTAAGAGAAACCAATTTCACACTTCCAGATAGATCCACACTCCAAATTGTGTTTGTTTTAAAATAATGAATAGTGGCATTATTATCCTCACTGCTCTCCAGGGCACTCTGTGCTGAATGTATTTCTTTTGCATTAGTAGAGCTTCACTGCAGCAGATAAATGGGCCAGCGCCTGAGCTCAAATGCATAGAAGCAAGGAAGACCCACCCCGCCTGTCTCCCACCTCTCTCAGTGAAACCTTCCCAGGAGGCTTCAGATGCTTGGGGAAGCAGTCAAATATTTCAGCAGCCAAGTCTCTGTCATCCTCCTGACTCTGAGATGACATCCATAGTGAATGGAGCTGTTGAGGAAGCCGGAAAGGAAATGAAGCTGTGACAAATAGATTCTTGCATAAAACAAACCAACAAAAATTTTACGTGTGCATTGAATACCAGGTAAGCTCAAGATGCACAAATGAGATATGGTTATATCCAGGAATGTGAGCAATGAAGTCCCTGAACAGGGCAATCACAAGCCAGGGCAGTCCTGGTTCAGCCAAGTTGCTTTTCCTTTTGTGATCTGGAACAAGATGCTGCATCTCTTTGTTCTCTTGCTAGTGAGGATTACGTGAGGCTCACCATGAGGCTTCTGTTGCTTATTTTTTTGCTTTTTTTTTTTTTTGAGATGGAGTCTCGCTCTATCACCCAAGCTGGAGTGCAGTGGCCGGATCTCAGCTCACTGCAAGCTCCGCCTCCCGGGTTTACGCCATTCTCCTGCCTCAGCCTCCCGAATAGCTGGGACTACAGGCACCCGCCACCTCGCCCGGCTAGTTTTTTGTATTTTTTTAGTAGAGATGGGGTTTCACCATGTTGGCCAAGATGGTCTCAATCTCTCAACCTCGTGACCCACCCGCCTCGGCCTCCCAAAGTGCTGGGATTACAGGCGTGAACCACTGCACCCAGCCTTCTGTTGCTTTTAAAAGAGGAAGTAGAGGCTCTTCTTCCTGCTTCCTAATCCTTCCCCTTGGGTGGATGAAGGTGGGAATCACCTACCATTCTCTGGTAGGACAGGCCTGCCCAGTATGTGTGGTCATATGCTGAGTTCAGGTCTCTGTGTTGGATGCCATCTTCCCCGTCACACTGAAAACGAAGATTTGGCTGGGACAGGTCTGAGTCCATCATAAGGGTTGCAAAACAGAAAAGCCATTCAGTTAATGCTTCTGATGATACAGAGACTTCCAATGCACTCTTTTTGACCCACACATTTATGTTCAGTACAATAACACAGTCATAGAGCTAACTCGGCTGGCTGAAGGAAGAAGACACCCACACACAACTTTAAATGTGAAAGAAGTCAAAGCTTTTTATACATAAATGCCTTCTTCATCCCCATAACAAGCCTCCTGGAGCACCATCTTGTAATATCAGCTACATGAAGTTTTTTTGTTTTGTTTTATTTCTTTAATTCTGGGATTATATTGTAC
Source organism: Mandrillus leucophaeus (assembly GCF_000951045.1). Classification (NCBI taxonomy): domain Eukaryota; kingdom Metazoa; phylum Chordata; class Mammalia; order Primates; family Cercopithecidae; genus Mandrillus; species Mandrillus leucophaeus. Next base: position 1,725,496 of record NW_012105231.1, on the reverse strand, counting down.
AATTTTATCTTTGCCTTATTTTTGTTGAAAACACTAACTTGTTTAAAGTAAGCATGTAATATCTATAAATTCTATGACCTTCTTTTCAATTTCTTTGTGTTTTTGATATATCAGGAACCTCAAAAATAGAAGTGCCTTGGATCTCTGTCAACCTCTAGGGGGTCCCATGGGAGTGTGCCTCTCCTTCTTCCTCTCAATTGCATTCCCTAGCATCTGTCTCCTGTGAGAGATGCTTCCCATCTCTGGAATTCCACTCTACTTCATCCTGCGTGTGACCCCCCCAGAACTGTGGAATGGAGTTCCAAGACACAGAGGTAGGTTTTCAGGTGGAGGTGGTCAGGGCAGATGGCCCGCCCAAGGTCAGGAATCTCCATAAATTCTGATGAACATTCTATACTTGTTCACCATAGTTGATTGGAGCTGTGCTAGGGATAAACTGCTGCTTCGCTTGGCTTTTATCTCTGCACACGTATTTCCTGGGAGGCCCTTGCGGGGAAAGGTGACTTGTCAATGGCATCTTCAGCAAATTTGATTGTTCTTGGATCCCCTTGTCAAATATCACCAGAATATCAGCTGGAGATCTCCAAATAGCCCCCACAGCCAGCAGAGTGCCAACTATAACATGATCAACATTTTGCATCTATTCAAAATTCCCAATAAAAGGCCCACCCACCAAGCGGAGGGATTCTGAGGATGCAGAACAGAGCTTCTACTGGCTTCTGCCTTAATTATCATCTGTCCCATGTCAGACATCAGTGCACAGAAACAGAGCTGCATCCACCCAATGAGACCCATAAGCCAGAAGCTTGGGGCTGATGATGTGTCCTTGAGCCTCTTGCCTTTAATTTACTTTCCTTTACTTGTGGCTTCTGGGCTGTGAGATGCTTCTTGATGCCAGTGTCTTGACTCATATACTGAGATTATCTCTGCCTGAGCATCTCCCTCAAATCTGTTCTGTTCTGCAATAGCTGGAGACCGAAGGTGAGGCAGGTTTCTCCAGTTCCTCAGTCTCAGCAGTGAGACATGACTCAGGGTTCCTTATGCAATCCTGAGCCGGGGGCTAGCCAAACACTGGGTGCCAATTTGGATACAGGAGCCCAGGGTCCCTTCAGGACTGTTATCCACCCCTCCATTTTTGCTGAGAATCTCTCCCTTCAGTCATCACAGACTCTAACACACAAGATTTAGATGAAATTCAAAGAGAGAAGTCAAAGCTTTTCATATATAAATGCCTTCTCCATCCCCACACCAAGCCTCTAACTCTCTCTGTGTCGTGCCGCCATCTTTCTGGAGAGGCAGTGAAGGGGATACATTACTTCCACATTAGCCTACAATACCCACTAGTAGACCCTGTATACCAGTAGGAGTGATAACAACAGATTCCTCTAACTCGTTGCTCTCAAACACTAGCAAGCCTCAGAATCACAAGTGGGCCCTCCTGCCTCAGAGATTCTGATTCCATACACTGGGGTTGGGCCTGAGAATCTGCATCTCTTAAAAGTTCCCAAGTAGCCCTAATGCTGCTGGTCCAGGCTCACACAAGAACTACCACTGGGATTCACTTCAGGACAGCATTGCATCGCACATCGAAAGCCATCGAGGGCTAACCCATCTCTCTCCATTTCAGACTCCTTTCATTGTGATTCTTTCCAGAGACTTTGGCCTTCCACTGCAACAACTCCTCAGAAATGCTACTTACTGGCCCCAGTGCCATGTCCTAGGACCTCTCTCAACTACTTTTCTCTTCCCTATAAATAATACCAGCATGGTCTGCAGAGCTGAAGTGGAATGGGCAGCTTTAAGTGCCAGGCTGAGGGAGTGCTCTTCCTGGGGAGCTGCTTATCCACAGTCTGTCTCAGCCAAGAGCTGGGGTTCCACTTCCCCAGAGATCTGGTTGTTTCACTCACTCAGCAGCCTCTTGCCTTGTCTAGTCTTGTTTCCCAGAGAAGCTGCCTTTTCTGGACTGCCAATCAAATACTGCCATGCTCTCTCAGTCCCAGAAAGAATCAGAATAGCCTTTGGGGAATTTTATCACACATAGGAAAGCAGTGAAGTTTGGGCAAAAAAGAGATTATGTGACCCAAGTATATTATCCTGCCACTAGCAGTAGACATCTCTGAGTTCCAGCAACTATAGGAGAAAGAAGGACTCAGCCATTGTTTGATTCTACTTGATTCCACCATCATTTACTAAGCAATCTCCATATGCTGAGAACTGTAGTGTTCTAGAGATGCCTGCTAACTGTTGCTCAACAAGTTCATAAGAATGACAATAATGACAGCTGACAGTACCATTACTGCAGGGCTCGGCAGCATCAGAAATTGCTTACACATAGCCCACCCACCCTTACCATCGAAAGAGTTTGCTGGATTATACATGCCAGACCCTGCATTACGAGACCCTCCAGTCTCCTAATGGTGCTTCCTATTGGACAAACTGAAACCAAAGCCAGGCAATAAAGGAACCCATCAATACAATCCATATAGTTGAGCCCCTAGCTGCACAGAGCAGGGTGAAGAAGGGTGGGAAATAGAGTGAGCGAGGCAAATGGAAGATGCCCAGCACATTTCCCAAAGAGTGAAACTGCATTTGAGAGAAAGGTGGCCCTATGGGCAGGCATTTAACCCCGAATGGGAAGATGGGGAGGGGTGGCTAATACAAAAACATTAAAAAAACCCTAAAAAATGGCTACAAACTGAGTATCCCTGATATACTTTCAAACAAAAGAAGATCTGGCTACAAACTTGAAAGATTATAAGGCACAAAATGACTCAACTCTTATCATGAGAGGAGCTCGACTCTCATATTCAATATTGAAAAATAGAAGAGGGGCACATTAATTAAGAAGATAGACAGGGGATCTCATAAGGGTTTAGAAGGGTATTAGCATTTTCTTTGAGTCTAGAAGAAAAGGGAAGCACTTCAATAGAAAAGAGGTCATATGTAGGATAGTCTGAATAAAGGCATGAAATCAGAAAAATAAGAGTGTATTCAAGGATTGATGAATTGCCAGGAACAGGGCAATGCACAGTATGCTGGCAGGAAAATGTGGTCAGATTCATATGAAAAAGTAGACTGGTGCCAAATCAGAAATATTTTGGAATGGCAGATAAAGAACAGACTGGTATGTATGCAGCTGGGCATGTTCGAACGGGGAGTAACTTGCTCAGCCCAAGATGAACGTGGCACTAACCTGCCGGGTAACTCAGCTGCAGGATGAATTAGAGGACGCTGAGGGCAGACGGAGAAGGCCAGTCAAGAGGCACACAGTAAAGAAATAAAATGGCTATGGACAGCCCCATGGAAGGGGGAGAAAAGAATAGCTGCAAAACATGTTATAAGGCTAGCAATAAACACATGGGCACCTAGACATCACGGTGGATGGAGAAGGAGAAACCAAGTGTGCCTCTGAAATTTCTCCACTATCTTCCTATGAAGATGTTTCTGCCATTCATCATGATTATTTGAGATGAGCCTGAGGGGTAATTCAGTTGCAGAAGTTACTGTAGGACATCCAAGTTGCAATGCTATATCTGGTAGCTGAGAGTATAGATCTGATGTGGGAAACTACAATGAGGTGATGGGTTTTAAAACAGGGTGAAAATTGAAGCAAGAATTAGAGTCCGGGATCATTAAAGAATGTGACATATCTGACATATAGAACCATTGGGAATGGTTCTATACATTGTCTGATGAATATAAAGATGAAGTCCGAGGGAAAATAGAGAAGGAGAATTCCAGTGTGAGGAGGGTTTAGAAGTAGTTAACCAGGGTTTCAGTAACATTATTTGCTAGATGTTAAAAACTCTGAGACACAAGCAGAAGGAAACTAGTACTTGTCCTGGTTACAAGAGGAAGTGCATGGAGAACCAAGCCCTTTAGAGTACACAACCTCTCTGGAGCCAGCTCCCAGTTTTCTCTCTTTGGAATGTATGAAGTTCCTGCAGCTGTTGTAACAAATTACCACAAACTTTGTGACTTAAAACAACATAAATTATATTATATTTCAATTCTAGAGGCCAGAAATCTGAAATGGGTCTTACGAGGCCAAAACAAAGGTGTTAGCCGGGTGGTGTTCCCTTGGTGGCTCTAAAGGATAATCCGTTTCCTTTCCTTTCCCAGCTCACAGAGGCTGCTGACATTCCTTGGCTCACAGCCCCTTTCCTCCATCTTCAAAGCCAGCAGATGAATGTCTTCAGTTCTCTCTCTGATCCTCATACTCTTGCCTCCTTCTGTCACTTATAAAGACACTTGTGATGACAGTAGACCTGTCTGGGTGGGCCAGAATAATCTTCCCATTCCAAGATCCTTAACTTAATCACATTCACTAAGTCCCATTTGCCATGTAAGGCAACATATTCACAAGTTCTAAGAATTAGGGCATGGAAGTTTTCAGGGGCGGCATTATTTGCCTATCACAGAGAATATACCCTGCCCTACTTGGAACGCCCTAGAATATTCCAGACATCCCTTAAAATACAGTTTAATTAGTACCTGCTTGGGACTCATTCACTGATGACATCTCCAGGCAGCTACTCCCTTTCTGTTCCCTGCTCCTTCGGGATGGAACTCAGCACTCAAGAGACCATCAGGTTGGTTCTACTGCCACCAAGGACTTTCCCTCTGATAAGGACAGCAAGAAACTTGATCAAGCCAATTCCATATGCTTGAGGACCAGCAAGATTTTTTTTTTTTAAGATTTTTTTTTTTTTTGGAAGAAGGAAAGGGAAACAAAAGAGAACATGAAGGAGTGGAGGGTAGAAAAAAGGAAGAAAACTGAAGATTATGATTGAGTCTATTTAAGTTAGGCCTTTTCCACATTTTCTTGGTTCAGCTCTCAAATAACACAGTCTAATAGGCATTGTAGTCCATATTTTACTCATGAGCAGATCAGGGCTCAGAAAAGAGATTTGCCTTGCCCAAGGTTGAGCTAGGAAGATGGGAGCTGGGAGCTGTCTGACTTTTGCCATCATATTGTCAATCATGATCCCCTAGATTTACTCCACCCCAGCCACACTGGACAGCATGCTGCCCCTACACATCACTCCTTCTCACTGTAGGCACATCACTCTTTCCCGTCACAGTGCCCTCCTACTTGCTACTCACTCTGCCTGGAATATTCTCCTCTAAACATTGTCATATCACTTGCTCTATAACTTTAAGTGTCTGATCAAATGTCCCCTCTCCAGTAAGGCCTTTTAAGACCATTCTTTCTATAATAAGTCCTTTCCTCCAAAACACTCTTGAGCTGCTCACTCAGGTGTATTTTTTATCATAACACTTCTCCCCAGTTGAAATCAAACTACATATATATAATATATATATAGTGTGTGTGTGTGTGTGTATGTGTGTGCAAAGGTCCAGGAAGGCAGGAACTTATGCATTTCTGTGCCCCTAGAGCCTAAAAAAAAAATCTAGCATAGAAACGTATTTCTCAATAAATGTCTATTGAATGAATGTGTCAACTGCAGAATGACAAGGTTTATAAATTTGGAAAGGAGAGCTTTATTTCTTACAAAGTTTTGCAGCCTGTAGGGTGGCCTTTCTGACAACTTGGGTAGCACAGCTTCCGGAAGGAAACCAGAACAGATACTTCAAGGGAGGGACACGGACAGCAGTAATGCATGCTGAACGGAGTGACTGAATATACATATTTAATAAGCTGTAGAAGGAGTTATTAGTATTCATGAAAGGAGAAATGTGTCCATGTGCAATTGAACTTTGTGCCCCTTAATGGGATCCCTGTACAAGAAATGGCGGTGTTAACGTGATCTGAGGGTGGAGTTGTCAGCCCTCTATTGTCAAAAGATGAAACAGAGGACCAAAAAAACCCCTCACTTCATATTCTTAGTGGACTGGCCAGAACAACTCCGTGGTGGGTGGTCTCTTATGAGACAAAACAGGAGGGGCAGTGTCAGGCGATTAATTGAAATCAGTGGCAAAGCCTTCTGAATGGGCTGGTTTCTGTTATGCCCTTAGGGAAGAAAGCATTTTATTTTTAGTTTATAAATTAATAAATAAATGAATGAGGTGTGAGATACAGTAATGCTATAGAAATGTTGAGAAGGTGGGATTCCAGGAAACATGAGCTACAGAAGAAGAGCTATTACAGGTAAGTTGGCATTTGGGGTGATTCTCAGAATTAGGGATGAATATCCCATTTGCATTAGGAAAAAAGCATGGAGTTTGGCAAATGTATGGGCCCTTCTTAGAAAATAAAAGGCACGTGTCAATGTGTACAGATCTTTTATTCTCGAATGGCCTACTTCTACTTCATTCTGGTGAAAATGGGCCTGTCATTCCTGAAAGCAGGGGCCTACGGCCAAGGACATAGTTCTGGGGTCAGGCCAGTTTATACTTCATAGCCATACTTTGTCACTTATCAAACTTTGCAAATCAATTACCCTCTCTGACCCTAGCTTAGTTCCTCAAATAATTAAGATGATAAATCTAGTTTCCAGCATTGCCCTAAATGTGCAAAGTAGAAAACATATGTAAATCACCAGGTACTTAGAATGTGCTCAAGAAAACTCAGTTATTTCCTTGAGCCCAGCTTCTCTAACTGGCCTA
>NW_012105231.1:1714969-1717691 GCF_000951045.1 Mandrillus leucophaeus | reverse complement strand
AGATACTTGGCATTTTACTAAGTCAATGAAATACATTATCCCGTTTAATGCCCAGATAACCCTATTAGGCAGGCATAATTATTCAATTATGTTTAAATGAAGTAACTGAGGTTCCAGGAAGTCGTCATTTGAATAAGGAGCCTGCCTAATATGAGATGGAACTGTGTGTGATTCTAGTTTCCTCTCCAAGTCTTTCCCTTAAGCACGAGCTTTCTTTTTTATATTGGGAAATTTACTGTGTACACAAGGGTAAGTAAATAAATCATGTGAGTTCACTGCATTAAACAAGAAAGACTAATTTATTCTGCAGTAACAAATGTCTACATCTCAGTAGCTTAGCACATAAATTATAGTTTTTCATTTACACAAAGTTCACTGCAGGTCCAGAGGTTCTCCAGGGCATCCCCTTTCAGCAGTGACCCAAGAGGTCCAGGCTGTCTCCATCTTCTGGTTCAGTCAACATGACAGGGAAAAGATCTCAAGGAGATCATGTGATAGTTTTTACTATCTCTGTGTGGGAGCGATGCTCCTCACGTCCCTTCAGGTTTTATTGACTAGAACTGAAGTTATGGGTTCCCCTAAAGGCAAGCAGGCTGGGAAATGTGGAACTCTATGTACCCTGCAGGAGAACAAGTTTTTGTGAACACAGAGCATATATTCTGGCAAGCATTGCTTAAAGAAAATAGTAAATGAATATACATATACCTACCACTCAGCTTGACAAATTCTACAGTATCAGAGAAGCCCATATGTGCCCTACCCATCGCACCACCCTCTCATAGCAAAGTTCTATCTTAAATTTTGTGTTAACCATTCCCTTCCTCCTTTGTAAACAGAATCAAACACTTGGCTTGTATTTTTTTAAAAAATATGTACAGAGTTCCTGTTCTTTAACTTTATATAAATGGAATCATAATGTATATATTTTTCTTTGACTCAATATTATGTTTTTGGGATTTATTCACACTGCAACACGTAACTTTAGTTCATTTATTTTCACTAATGCCTGGTATTTTATTGAGTGAATGTACCAATATTTTCTATTCTACTATTTATGTAAAATAGAAATTCTATTTGTTTGCTAACATGAATAATGTTGCTCTGAATATTTGTGTGAGTACGTTCTCATGAACTTTCTCAAGAGCGTTTTAGGGCATATACTGATGAAATAAACTGCTAAGTTATAAGATATTCTCATTGTCAGTTTCACTGGAAATGACAGACTGTTTACCCATAAATGGAATTGGACAATAAGCAGTGTTGATGAGGATGTGGAGCAACAGAGACTCTCATCTTCCTAAGTTCAGTGGGAGCAAATGTTGGTAAAATCACTTTGGAAAACAGTGTGTAAATGAGTCCCATATTCAGAAACAATGTTGTTTGGGACAAAAGGGTAATATTCTATAAGTTTTCGTTGGTGATGCTGGCAGAAATATTAAGATATGAAGGCAATTTCATATCCAAGGCAGAAGGCGCTCCAGTGAGTACAAACACATCCCCAATGGAAGGCCTTTCATGATGGAAGGGGTCGTTGCAATCAACCTGCCACTAAGTAGCTGGTTGATTCCCCTGGAGAGTGTGATTGTATTGGGGGTGCAATGTTGTTCTCTATCATTGGCTGGTAGACACACACACACAAAGTTGTCTAGCTTGGTATTGGCCAGGGAGAACCTATGAGGTTTGGCCCATAAATATTGTTCATTCCTACTGCTCTGGCTGCCATTTCAACTCTTGAGTTCTGTAAACAACTATTTTAGTGGCTAATGGAAGATGTTGACTACATCCACAATTTTGTCATTTTGTCAACCTGATTATTGAGGATTTCCCTAGTGTGAATTCTCTTTGGTGTGAATTCACACAAGTCACTATCTTCCAATTAGGGTCCATTTTGTGAGATTCACACATATGTCTCTTTTTCCAGAACTCCTTGTCACTAATTCTCAAATCTTGCCATTCCATGTCACTGGCCATTAGACATAACCATTAACCATTGCCCACGAATCAGTGCACATAGATACCTCTATTTCTTCTCTCAATTAAAGTGAGCAAACAAATTTACTGACCATGGTCTTGCCCAGTGATAAAATATGTTTTCCCCACTGCAATTGAGGGCTACCCCAGATTGGGGCTATAAAATTGGCTCATGTAAGCTTACTATCATACCCATCTATAAATCAAGACTAAAATATTTGGTCACAGGAAACTCTCCCCATTAAGTTGAAAATGTGAGTTGAAAGAGTAGTGTCAATGCAACACAAGTGAATGCCATGAAAATCTTGTTTCATTCAGGATCTGCTTCAGCCTGATTTCACATGAACTATTTCCAGGTGCTAATCAAGTACTTCAGAACATCATAGTGGCCAAGTGCAGTGGCTCACACCTGTAATCCCAACACTTTGGGAGGCTGAGGCAGAAGAATCATTTGAGCCCATGAGTTTGAGACCAGCCTGGTCAACACAGTAAGACCCTGTCTCTATAAAAAATGAAAAATGAAATAAAAAAAGAAAAGCATAATGTGATGAAGGTGCGATGGCTCATGCCTATAATACAAGCACTTGGGAAGGCCAAGATAGAAGGATCACTAGAGCCCAGGAGTTCAAGACCAGCCTGGGCAACATAGTGCACCTATGGTCCCAACTACTTGGGAGACTGAGGTGGGAGAAGCACTTGAGCCCAGGAGTTCGGGACCAGCCTGGGCAACATAGTACAACCATATTGCTAC
>NW_012105231.1:1709281-1714894 GCF_000951045.1 Mandrillus leucophaeus | reverse complement strand
TTTTTTTTTTTTGGAAGAAGGAAAGGGAAACAAAAGAGAACATGAAGGAGTGGAGGGTAGAAAAAAGGAAGAAAACTGAAGATTATGATTGAGTCTATTTAAGTTAGGCCTTTTCCACATTTTCTTGGTTCAGCTCTCAAATAACACAGTCTAATAGGCATTGTAGTCCATATTTTACTCATGAGCAGATCAGGGCTCAGAAAAGAGATTTGCCTTGCCCAAGGTTGAGCTAGGAAGATGGGAGCTGGGAGCTGTCTGACTTTTGCCATCATATTGTCAATCATGATCCCCTAGATTTACTCCACCCCAGCCACACTGGACAGCATGCTGCCCCTACACATCACTCCTTCTCACTGTAGGCACATCACTCTTTCCCGTCACAGTGCCCTCCTACTTGCTACTCACTCTGCCTGGAATATTCTCCTCTAAACATTGTCATATCACTTGCTCTATAACTTTAAGTGTCTGATCAAATGTCCCCTCTCCAGTAAGGCCTTTTAAGACCATTCTTTCTATAATAAGTCCTTTCCTCCAAAACACTCTTGAGCTGCTCACTCAGGTGTATTTTTTATCATAACACTTCTCCCCAGTTGAAATCAAACTACATATATATAATATATATATAGTGTGTGTGTGTGTGTGTATGTGTGTGCAAAGGTCCAGGAAGGCAGGAACTTATGCATTTCTGTGCCCCTAGAGCCTAAAAAAAAAATCTAGCATAGAAACGTATTTCTCAATAAATGTCTATTGAATGAATGTGTCAACTGCAGAATGACAAGGTTTATAAATTTGGAAAGGAGAGCTTTATTTCTTACAAAGTTTTGCAGCCTGTAGGGTGGCCTTTCTGACAACTTGGGTAGCACAGCTTCCGGAAGGAAACCAGAACAGATACTTCAAGGGAGGGACACGGACAGCAGTAATGCATGCTGAACGGAGTGACTGAATATACATATTTAATAAGCTGTAGAAGGAGTTATTAGTATTCATGAAAGGAGAAATGTGTCCATGTGCAATTGAACTTTGTGCCCCTTAATGGGATCCCTGTACAAGAAATGGCGGTGTTAACGTGATCTGAGGGTGGAGTTGTCAGCCCTCTATTGTCAAAAGATGAAACAGAGGACCAAAAAAACCCCTCACTTCATATTCTTAGTGGACTGGCCAGAACAACTCCGTGGTGGGTGGTCTCTTATGAGACAAAACAGGAGGGGCAGTGTCAGGCGATTAATTGAAATCAGTGGCAAAGCCTTCTGAATGGGCTGGTTTCTGTTATGCCCTTAGGGAAGAAAGCATTTTATTTTTAGTTTATAAATTAATAAATAAATGAATGAGGTGTGAGATACAGTAATGCTATAGAAATGTTGAGAAGGTGGGATTCCAGGAAACATGAGCTACAGAAGAAGAGCTATTACAGGTAAGTTGGCATTTGGGGTGATTCTCAGAATTAGGGATGAATATCCCATTTGCATTAGGAAAAAAGCATGGAGTTTGGCAAATGTATGGGCCCTTCTTAGAAAATAAAAGGCACGTGTCAATGTGTACAGATCTTTTATTCTCGAATGGCCTACTTCTACTTCATTCTGGTGAAAATGGGCCTGTCATTCCTGAAAGCAGGGGCCTACGGCCAAGGACATAGTTCTGGGGTCAGGCCAGTTTATACTTCATAGCCATACTTTGTCACTTATCAAACTTTGCAAATCAATTACCCTCTCTGACCCTAGCTTACTTCCTCAAATAATTAAGATGATAAATCTAGTTTCCAGCATTGCCCTAAATGTGCAAAGTAGAAAACATATGTAAATCACCAGGTACTTAGAATGTGCTCAAGAAAACTCAGTTATTTCCTTGACCCCAGCTTCTCTAACTGGCCTAGACCAGGACTAGGTTGTTGTTTTTTATTTGTTTGTTTGTTTGGAAATTGTACTGATATTATTTTATTTTCAGTAATTTCTTGAAACTTCAGGGTTAGATCTAAAGATTATTATCAGCTGCTTCAGCTGCCCCAGGGTGACGGCTGTGTTTTAATGGAGTCACATTTCTGCACAGAGTCTGCCCTGAGGGGCTATAACTTGGGGCCGTTATCAGCCCTGGCAGCTCCTTGTGACTTTGGGTAGAAAGGAGGACATGAGGTTCCCTAGGGCCAGCCCCATACACAGGAAATCAGATGACAAGAGGCCAGCCTGGCTTTGCTTCGTGCCAGCAAGTCTGCCTCCAGCATCCATCCTCTCCCCACAGACCAAATGTGCCGCAGTGGGAAAATGTTCCCACAGAACCATGCAGGCCCTTGGGCAAAAAGCTGATCCCATTACCCATCAGTCTTCATTACAATGAGAAATTAGAGCTGGGAAGGTCCCACAGGGTGCCTGGAATTGCCTCCTTTCCTTTCCTGCAAATGGTCACTCCCACAATCAGCCTGCAGCAACTTCTTCTTAGAGAATAACAGATTTTTTCATGAAAAAGTCCTTTTAAAGAAGTCCAGCTCCAGTCCTCTTCCTTGGTTTCCTCTATCACTTTCTGCTATTTAATTGAGTCACTTGAAAGGGACCAATGCAAACACCAGTATCACTTCTAGTTGTGAGGTCAGACAATTAGCCCCCACCACAGAACTCAGGAAAATGAATATCCAAATGGCTGGTGCCCTTGGAGAATTTGACCCTCTAATATGGCGGAAACTCCTTCTATCTCTTACTTTCTGAGTACCGGAGAAAATCAAAGACTGTTTTCTAAGTGGGGTACAGAATCACTGTAGAACTTGATAGAAATGCAAATTTTTGGACCCTAGACTAACCTACTGCATCTGAAGTTCTGAGGGAGAAGTCAAGCCATCTGTGTTTTAGCAAGCCTTCCAGTTGACACTTCTGCACACTCAGAACCACTGGCCTAGATATCTCAGCTCTTTGCAAAGAGAGTAGTACTCTAGGAGATGCCTGGTATGGGGACAGAAGAAAAGAGGGAAAGGTTCGTAGAGAAGAATGAGACCTGTCCTCAGTGGCTGAGAACTGGCAGACCCAAGACAGGCCAGCTCAAGAGGTCTCTGAAGCCCACTCATTGCAGGTCTACCCAGAATGACCTCAGAAAGGAGGTGACTCTGGCAACCTTGGTCTAAGTCACAGTGAATTTCTTGACATTCTGGTGGTCTTAACTTTCAGGGTGGTAATTCATGATTCAACATCACCCTTGTGATGATGTTCATTAACACAGAAGCTAGAAAGAAATTATTTAGGCAGATAGTGAAGGTAAGAGAGTCCTTGATAAGATTCCTTTTAATAAAAAGCAGCCCGCAAATCATTTCTTTTGTACCAAAAAGCAGCCTGAGAAATCAAGCTGCAAGCATAAATAAGCAAGCAAAAATGCCAGCAGCTGTGCCAACAGAAAAGCAATATATGGAAACCATGTATATTCAACATGAGGTTCCCTCGCTCTTTTTCTTTGTCACCGTGTGTATGGTAAAAAAACAGACAACATGGCGCCAGCTAGGTAGAGACCCCATCTGCATAATTCAAGATTAGGCTGGGATGGCCAGCTTCTTCACAGGCTATGCAAACAGCACACCTGGTCCAACCAATCTTTCGGGCCCTATGTAAACCAGACACTGCCTCCTAGAGCTCTTCTATGAAACCCCATGCATTTCACCACAAAACCGGAAGACCCACTCGGGATCCCTTCTCTCTCTGCAGGAGAGAGAGCTTTTCTCTTCTCTTTCTCTCGCCTATTAAACCTCCACTCTTAAACTCACTTCTTGTGTGCCTGCATCCTCGATTTCCTTGGCGTGAGACGACAAACCTCAAATATTTACCACAGACAATGATGCCACTTCATCATGTTCCCAGTACTGCACTACCAGATGATGGGAGGGGGCCATGGAAAGTAGCCCTGAGGTTTACTTGGGTTTTCCCTTTAACTAATTGTTTTAAGCTCTTTCTGCCTACATTTTCTTTGGTCTTCGCTCAGTCAAGACATTAATCTTAATCTTAATTGCTTGTCTTATCTCTTAATCTTATCTTAATCTCTCCTTTTACCTGTTCTATATGTTCTCTTCCTTTTACAGAAGAACAAAACAAAAATTAATATTTATTTAATATCTACAGATACTTGGCATTTTACTAAGTCAATGAAATACATTATCCCGTTTAATGCCCAGATAACCCTATTAGGCAGGCATAATTATTCAATTATGTTTAAATGAAGTAACTGAGGTTCCAGGAAGTCGTCATTTGAATAAGGAGCCTGCCTAATATGAGATGGAACTGTGTGTGATTCTAGTTTCCTCTCCAAGTCTTTCCCTTAAGCACGAGCTTTCTTTTTTATATTGGGAAATTTACTGTGTACACAAGGGTAAGTAAATAAATCATGTGAGTTCACTGCATTAAACAAGAAAGACTAATTTATTCTGCAGTAACAAATGTCTACATCTCAGTAGCTTAGCACATAAATTATAGTTTTTCATTTACACAAAGTTCACTGCAGGTCCAGAGGTTCTCCAGGGCATCCCCTTTCAGCAGTGACCCAAGAGGTCCAGGCTGTCTCCATCTTCTGGTTCAGTCAACATGACAGGGAAAAGATCTCAAGGAGATCATGTGATAGTTTTTACTATCTCTGTGTGGGAGCGATGCTCCTCACGTCCCTTCAGGTTTTATTGACTAGAACTGAAGTTATGGGTTCCCCTAAAGGCAAGCAGGCTGGGAAATGTGGAACTCTATGTACCCTGCAGGAGAACAAGTTTTTGTGAACACAGAGCATATATTCTGGCAAGCATTGCTTAAAGAAAATAGTAAATGAATATACATATACCTACCACTCAGCTTGACAAATTCTACAGTATCAGAGAAGCCCATATGTGCCCTACCCATCGCACCACCCTCTCATAGCAAAGTTCTATCTTAAATTTTGTGTTAACCATTCCCTTCCTCCTTTGTAAACAGAATCAAACACTTGGCTTGTATTTTTTTAAAAAATATGTACAGAGTTCCTGTTCTTTAACTTTATATAAATGGAATCATAATGTATATATTTTTCTTTGACTCAATATTATGTTTTTGGGATTTATTCACACTGCAACACGTAACTTTAGTTCATTTATTTTCACTAATGCCTGGTATTTTATTGAGTGAATGTACCAATATTTTCTATTCTACTATTTATGTAAAATAGAAATTCTATTTGTTTGCTAACATGAATAATGTTGCTCTGAATATTTGTGTGAGTACGTTCTCATGAACTTTCTCAAGAGCGTTTTAGGGCATATACTGATGAAATAAACTGCTAAGTTATAAGATATTCTCATTGTCAGTTTCACTGGAAATGACAGACTGTTTACCCATAAATGGAATTGGACAATAAGCAGTGTTGATGAGGATGTGGAGCAACAGAGACTCTCATCTTCCTAAGTTCAGTGGGAGCAAATGTTGGTAAAATCACTTTGGAAAACAGTGTGTAAATGAGTCCCATATTCAGAAACAATGTTGTTTGGGACAAAAGGGTAATATTCTATAAGTTTTCGTTGGTGATGCTGGCAGAAATATTAAGATATGAAGGCAATTTCATATCCAAGGCAGAAGGCGCTCCAGTGAGTACAAACACATCCCCAATGGAAGGCCTTTCATGATGGAAGGGGTC
>NW_012105231.1:1705714-1707500 GCF_000951045.1 Mandrillus leucophaeus | reverse complement strand
ACTAGGTTCCAGAAAAAAAAAAAAAAAGCCCAGAAACCTTTTTTCCAAAGAAAAATACTTGATGAGTGACGTGAGCAAAATGATAAAGTTTGTAGCTACAAGCTTTTCTGCCTCCACGGAAACATTGAAAACCAAGCAGAAACTGTAAGATCCAAATTTGCTGGAGCTCTTAAAAAATAGTTAAAAGTTTACAGAAACTAAGCAAATGCTGAATAAACAAAGAGATAACTTGAAAATAGTAGAGAAACATCATGGTATTTTTACTTGGCCTTGTAAACCCTCCCAAGATAGAGGTGGTTTTGAAGAAAACAACCTGCATTTCCAGGAGGGGACCCCGGTTTATGCTTCCAGAAGGAGCAAAGAAGACCTTTTAACGAGTTATTGTGTTTGTGTTCTAAAATGTCTGGGTGTTACCTGAAGAACTTATACAAGTCCCTCATTTCTGTTTGGCCTAATTCAGAACTCATACAAGATAGAAAAGTCACCGGCAGTGCTAGAAAATGTAAAATGAAGGAAAAACTTGCCATCACCTGAGATAAAAATTAAGACACAAAATTGAGACACATAATAGATCACCTAAAGTCTGTAGGAAGATCTAGGGGGGAGTTTTTTGGGGGTGGGAGGGGATTAGGACTTTCAAAAACACCATGTGCATACCCAGAGTAGAATGCATGCTCAGAAAAGATTTGAGAAAACCACTGGCTAATCTCTAGGCTCAGAGAAAGAAACCTAGCATAGCATTGAAAAAGTGCTCCAGCACAAAACTAATCTGAAAAGAGAGCTGGGCATGGTGCCATGCACCTGGAATCATAGCTACTCAGAAGGCTGAAGTTAGAGAATCACTTGAGCCCAGGAGGTTAGGCCACCCTGAGTAAAATAGCAAGACCATGTCTCTAAAAACATAAGAAGTAAAAATAAAAATATAATAATAATAAAAGACTGTAAGCTGTAGTGCTATAATTTTTAAGTGTGTCCCCTCCAAATTTCATGTTGAAATTTGATTCCTAATGTTGGAGATGGAGTCTAATGGGAGGTTTTTGGGTCATGGAGGTGGATCTCTCATGAATAGATTAATACCCTCCCACCAGCAACAAAGACTGGGTAAGTGAGTTCTCATATTTTAGTTTCCACAAAAGCTGGTTGATAAAAAGAGCCTAGCACCTCCTGAACATGTGGGCACTCCTTCACCTTACATCATTAGTGGAAACTTCCTGAGGCCCTCACCAAATACAGACACTGGTACCATGCTTCTTGTATAGTCTGAAGAACTACGAGCCAAACAAAACTTTTTTCTATGTGAATTACCCAGTCTCAAGTGTTCATTTATAGCAACACAAAATGAACTAGGACAGAAAATTGGTGATGAATACTGAGGTGTTGCTATAGGATACCTGCAAATGTGAAGTGCCTTTACAACTGGGTAATGGGCTGTTGAAAGAGTTTGGAGAGCTCAGAAGAAGACAAAAAATAAAAGTTTGGAACCTTTTGGAAATTGGTTAAGTGGTTGTAACCAAAATCCTAATAGAAATATAGACAGTAAAGGCCATGCTAATGAGGTGTCAGACAGAAATGAGAAACTTATTGGAAACTGGAGCAAAGGTCACTCTTGTTACACTGTGATGAAAATCTTGGCTGCATTGTGTCCATGTTGCAGGCTCTGTGGAAAGCTGAACTTAAGAGTGATGACCTGGGGTAACTGGCAGAAGAAAAACATAAGTGTTCAAGAAGTTGCATGGCTACTTTTTACAGCTTGCAATCAGATACAGCAGCAAAAAAAAAAAAAAAA
>NW_012105231.1:1702335-1705664 GCF_000951045.1 Mandrillus leucophaeus | reverse complement strand
TTGGGAGGCTGAGGCAGAAGAATCATTTGAGCCCAGGAGGCAGAAGTTGCAATGGAGCCAAAATTGTGCCACTGCACTCTAGCCTGGGTGACAGAGCAAGACTCCATCTCAAAAAAAGAAAAAAAAAAAAAAAAAAAAAAAAAAAACCTAGAGGTGGAATTTATGATTAAGAACAGAGCATTAACATGTGAAAAATTAGCAGACTAGCTCTGTGGTAGAGAAGGAAAGAAGATTTTTATGAGAGTAACCTGAGGGCGCTGTGGAGCAACCACTTGCTAGAGAGATTAGCACAGATAAAAGGGATCCAGGTGCTAATAATAAAAACAATGATAAAAAGGACCTGAAGACATTTCAGAAATCTTCAAAACCACCTTTCCCGTCACAGGCCCAGAGGCCTAGAAGGACAGAATGATTTCAGGGGATGGGCCTGGCATGCTACTTCATTATGCTGCCCTGATACTTCTTATCACATCTCAGTTACTCTGGCTCCAGCTAAGACTCAACTGCCCCAGGTACTGCTTGGACCACCTGCTCTAGAGAGGTAAAGCAGTAAGTCTTGGCAGCATCCTCATGGTTCTGAGTCTGCAGGCATCCACCCAGAATGCAAGAATGGGAGAAGCTTGGTGGTTTTCAACCAGATTTCAGAGGATGTATTAGAAAAGCCCAGGTGCCCAGGCACAAGCCTGCCACAGAAGTGGAGCCACCACAGAATGCCTCTACTAGGTAAGGACCTATGGAGTCATATAAGCATGGCCATCACCCTCCAGACCTAGCATTATAAAGCCTTTCGCAGTGTGGAACTTTAGCCTAGAAGAGCCACAGGCATTTGAGTCCAACCCATAAGAGTAGCCAAATGGGCTACACCAAGCAAAGCTTGGGAGTGGGGCTGTCCAAGATATTGGGAACCTCCTACTCCTTACATCAGTGTGTCCAGAATGAAGTACATAAAGTCAAAGAGATTATTTTGGAGCTTTAAGATTTCATATCTAGGCAGAGAAAGATGGTGGAACAGAAGGCTCCACCAGTCAACTCCCCCACCAAAAACACCAATTTAACAACTATCTCCACACACACACACATACACACACACACACACACACACACACAAATCACCTTCATAAGGACCAAAAACTAAGTGAGCACTCATACTACCTGGTTTTAACTTCTTATCACTGGAAAAGGCACTAAACAGGTAGAGAAAACAGTCTTGAATCACTGACGCCACCCCTCCACCACCACCCCACTGACCAGTGTGGTGCAGAGTGTTTCTGTGTGCTGGGAGAGGGAGGGCACAGCAATTGTGAGGCGTTGAACTCGATGCTGTCTGTTAAACCAGAAAGGAAAACCAGACTAAACATATCTAATGTTCATCCACAGAGGGAACATTTAAACTAGCCCTAGCCAGAGGGAATCACCAATCCCATTGGTCAGAAACTGAGTTCCTACAAATGTCATATCATGAACTAAAGTGCTCTGAGGCCCTAAGTAAACTTGAAAGGCAGCCTAGACCACACAGACTACAACTCTTAGGTGAATCTTAGTGCTGAACTGATCTAGAGACAGTGGACTGGGAATGCACATGACCAACTGAGATGCTGGGGTGGCTAAGGGAGTGCTGACATCACTCCTTTTCTTACCCTAGCCTACACAGTTTGTGGTTCCAAAAGAGACTCCTTCATTCCACTTGAGGAGAGGAGAGGGAAGAGTGGGGACCACTTTGTCTTGCATCTTGGATACCAACTTAGCCACAGCAGCACAGGGTACCATTCAGAGTCATGAGACCCCCAATCCAAGCCCTACCTCCTGGGTGACATTTCTAGACACACTCTGAGCCAGAAGGGAAGAACCCAGTCCTCACAGCATTCATCATATGCTAACTGAAGAGCCCTTGTGCCCTGAATAACTAGCAGTGATACTCAGGTACTTCATCGAGGGCCTTGGGTAAACCTCTGAGATTTGTTGGCTTCAGGTACCAGTTCAGTTACAGAGAACAGAGCACCAAGAAGTTTGTTGGGATCCCTGATTCCAGGACTTAATTCTTAGACAGCATTTCTGGACCTGCCCTGGGCTGGAGGGGGCCCACTGCCATAAAGGATGAATCCCAGGCCAGGCCTACAAGCTGACTTAAGAGACCTTGGGTCTTAAGGGGACATCAGTGGTAGTCTGGAAGTACTCCTTGTGGGCCTTTGGTGGTGGTGGCCATGGGGTGAGGCTCCTCTGCATTTGGAAAGGAGAAGGAAGAGTGGGAAGGACTGCATCTTGTGGTCTGTGAACCAGCTCAGCTGCAGTACCAAGTAGACTTGTAACATTTTTGACTCTAGTTACTGACTCCTGGATGGCACCTTTGGACACACCCATGACCTGGGGGAACCCATCACCCTCAAGGGAAGTACACTAGCCTGGCTGGCTTTTCCACCTGCTGATTGTAGAGCCCCAGGGCCTTGAGAGAAAATTGGCAGTAGCCAGAGAGTGGTTATAGCAGGCATTGGACAAGACCCAGTGCTGTGCCGGCTTCGGGTCTGACCCAGCACAGTCACAGTGGCAGTGACCACAAGGGCACTTATGTCACTCCACATTCAGCTGTAGGTGGCTGAGGTGGGGGGGGAGAGAGAGAGAGAGAGAGAGAGAGGGAGAGAGATCTTTGTTTGGGAGAAAATAAGGGTTGAAGACAAGAGTCACTGCCTGGTATTCCAGAGAATTCTCCCAGATCTTGTCCAAGACCATCAAGATGACACCTCAAATAGTCTGCAAAAACCACAATGTTACTGGACTTGGGGTACCCCCTAAAGTAGATACAGCTTAGATCACAGCACTCAAGTTGTTTTGAGTGTCTGGGAAGCCTTCCCAAGAACGACAGGTACAAACAAGCCCCAACAGTGAAGACTAAAATAAATACCTAACTCTTGAATGCCCAGACACAGGTGAACAACTACAAGTATCAAGACATTCCAGGAAATAAACTAAATAAGTCACCAGGGACCAATCTTGGAGAAACAGAGATACGTGGCCTTTCAGACAGAATTTAAAATAGTTGTGTTGAGGAAACTCAAAGAAATTGAAGATAACACAGAGAAGGATTTCAGAATTTTATCAGAAAATTTTAACAAATAGATAGACATAATTTAAAAAGAATCAAGCAGAAATTCTGGAGCTGAAAAATGCAGTTGACATACTGAAGAATATATCAGAGTCCTTCCTTTAATACCAGAGCTCATCAAGCAGGAGAAAGAATTAGTGAGCTTGAAGACTGGCTGTTTGAAAATACATAGTCACAGGAGACAAAAGACAAAAGAATAAAAAACAATGAAGTATGCCTCCAGTATAGAGAA
>NW_012105231.1:1698475-1700770 GCF_000951045.1 Mandrillus leucophaeus | reverse complement strand
TGACACAAGTAAGCTACAAAATTCATGAGGATACAAGTGTTTGCCAAGAATAAAATATTTTTTGTTTCTTGTAATTTTAGATAATCAATAAAAGGTTTATTTTATGTTGCTTTAATGTATACAAAAGCATATTATTATGTTTTAGAAAAAGTTACAGAAAATCATTATAAATAGTCATTTTACACATCTACCAATACAATAAATTCAATTAATAATCAATTGATAAATATTTCAAAATGATATAATTTTAATTCCGTAAATTATATGATCAGCCTATCACCCTCCTTAACCCTGATCCATTTATGCCTAATTCCTGACCTTGAGTTAACAACCACAGGGTGCCAAAAATGGATCACCATGTTATCTCTAATGCCCACTAAACAAATATAAATAAATACACATTATGAGGAATAATATCACTTGGAGGTTAAGAGAATGGATTCTGGAGCCATGTGAAGTCTGTGGTCCCAGAATTGCTATTCTGTAGCTGCCTGACCTTGCTTTAATTTCTTCATCTGTAAATGAAAATGATAGTCATAGCCTAGTCATGGCAATCAAATGAGTCAATATATGCACTTACAGCAGTGTAGACCTAATAAGAACATAATATGCCTTTTTTACCTTATTTTTGCAATCTAGTAATACTGAATTATTACAACTTCACGAGAATTCTGTTATCCACAATTTCCCTTCCATTTTCATTGATGTCCCCAAGTCTCTTGTTCTGAGCAACTTGAATTCCACTACCTATATTCCCTTCCCAGTATCCCTATCCTTATTTTCATTCATATTCTATCTAATCCCTTTCATATTTCAGCCTGTCTTATGGCAAACCAATCTTAAGTCCTGAATTTCTCTTTGCTCAATTTGCCAAACATAGCATATCAGCAGTAAGGACACTTCTGAATGCAATTCATCAACAAATTAGGAGGTGTTGCGATAAATCAGAATTTCCAGATTAGATTTCCAGAGACTTAAAGGGAAACTCTGACGGGTTTCTCTTGCCACTGGTCCCTAAGGTAGAACACAACAGATTTATGGATGGTGTCATCTTCAACATGTCCACCAGATTACAGTCCAGCAGTTCTCTTGTTTGGCTTGAATACATTGGCTGTACTAATTATTGAGATGGCTTCATGTGTGATCATGCCAAACAGCATCTTTGTTTGGATTTAGAGTTCTAGCAAAAAAAAAGCAAGAATGGCTTCTAGCCCAGAGATGATTTGCAAAAACACAAAGCAACCAAAAGGAGCAGAAAAATAACTGACCAGAAGTTTCAAACAAATGTTCCCCTTTAATAACGTTTACTAGTGAAACACACACAGAATAGGATGACAGTGCTTGGCTTGTAAGCAAACTTTTGGCTTAGTGTTTTTAGCCAAATTTCCATGTAACTTAAAGAGCTTAAGTTTTCCTGGGTGCCAAAAAGTGAAATCTCATCCACATTCCAAATCTTAGGGGCCTCTGAATAAAGGAAATTGAATCATAAATGACATGTAATTTCGTGAAGATAAAGTCCAAATGAAGCAGAGATTGTTTCCTCCAATAAAATAATTATGAGAAATACAGTAACAAATTCTTTCTCCTCTCTTCCCACAGGTTTCTGCTGTGCTTGTTTTATCTGTGTTCAATATATTTACCTGATAGCTAATTGGCATCCTTCTCCTCTTCTCCTCCTTATGCTAGATCCCCACTCATATTGGGAATGAACCACCTACTTCTCCTACTGCTTGACTTGATACTATGACTCTGCGATCTTCCTCCAACCACAGACATTGGTCACATTACTTCTCAGTTCCAGATATGATGCTACAACTCTTTTTTCTCCCACATTTGTGCATCCACCCAACTCTCTCCATGACACCGAAGTAGGGAAAGTATCTTTCTATCCTGTAGAGTCCTGCTTGTGAAGAAGGCTCTCGTTAGGCCATAAATGGGGCTACCATGTACTTCATCTAATCTAATCTTTTGGGCTCAATCTTCATCACACTCAGCAAACTAGACTAAAAATTGCCCCTTTCCTCCAGTAATCAATCCTTGTCCTAGTAATAAGTTTGCATGCAGTATCTCCATCTTGCTTTGACCACACATTCCACAATAATTTCCTGAGAACTTACCTTGTGCCCTGCCCTGAGTTACAAGCTAAATGCATGTATATAAAAGTTTCTGACCTTGTTTGTATTTGTTCTCCAGGTTGCTACTTTTAAAAATGTACCACAAACCAGATGGCTTAAAGCAACAGAAATTTGTGACTCGCAGTTCTGGAGGCCAGAAATTCAAAATCACCCATTTCTA
>NW_012105231.1:1694675-1695785 GCF_000951045.1 Mandrillus leucophaeus | reverse complement strand
CTCCAGTATAGAGAAAATGGCCTAAAAAGGGCAAATCTAAGAGTTATTGACCTTAAAGAAGAAGCAGAGAAGAAAATAGGGGTAGAAAACTTCTTCAGGGAGATAATAACAGAGAACATTCCAAACCTAGAGAAAAATACCAATATTGAAGAACAAGAAGGTTATAGAACCTCAAGCTGATTTAACCCAAAGACTAGCTCAAGGCATTTAATAATTAAAGGTCAAGGATAAACAAAAGTTCTTAAAAGCAGCAAGAGAAAAGAAACAAATACAATACAATGGATGTTCAATACATCTGGCAGAAGACTTCAGTGAAAATCTTACAGGCCAAGAGACAGTGGCATGACATATTTAAGTGCTAAAGAAAAAAAGAAAAAAACTTGTATCCTAGAGTAGCATATCTGGCAAAAAATATCTTTTAAACATGAAGGAGAAATAAAGACTTTATCAGACAAAAAAAATTGAGGAATTTTATCCCCAGACCTGTCCTACAAGAAATGCTAAAAGGAGTACTTCAAGTAGAAAAAAAAGAACATTAATGAAGCAAAAAGTAATCACTTGAAAGTACAAAACTCAACAACGATAGTAAGTACCAGTGAGTATTATAACACTGTAATTGTGGTGTGTAAACTTCTATTATTGTAAGTAGAAAGGCCAAATGATGAACCAATAAAAAATATCACAACTTTCAAGACATAGACAGTATAATAAGATCTAAACAGAAGCAAAAAATAAGTAAATAAAAGTGGGGGTAAAATGCTTTAAGGCTTAGAGGCTTTATTAGTTTTCTTTTTGCTTCTTTGTTTATGTAAACAATGATAAGTTGTTGTCAGTTTAAATTAATTGGTTATAAGATAGTACTTGCAAGCCTCATGGTCATCTGAAACCAAAAAGCATACAACAAATCTATAAAAAATAGAATGCAAGAAACTAAATCATATCACCAGAGAAAATTGTATTCACTAACAGAAGACAGGAAGGAATGAAAGAAGAAAGAGCATATCACAAAATTCCCATAATACAAATATCAAAATGTCAGAAGCAAGTCCTTACTTACCAATAATAACATTAAATGTAAATGGACTAAACTCCTTGATAAAAAGACATAGA
>NW_012105231.1:1687751-1689940 GCF_000951045.1 Mandrillus leucophaeus | reverse complement strand
TTATGCTGCCAGGTTCACTGTGATATATTTATATTTATAATAAATTTTATCTTAGATTCTCTCTGGACTACAGATCAAAATTTTAAAAAGGTAAGTCTCTACTCCATTTCAAGGCTGCTTGTTGACTGGCCTAGCCATTCTTTGCCTTTGTCATTGGGTGATCAGTTAAGTTTGGCGGTGGAAAGCACATACCAGGCTTGCAGGTAGCTGAGGCTTGCTGGGGCCAGGGATTATTCTCCAAGCTGCCATTCTGAGCATGGCAACCCAGATTTTATCCATTCAACAGATGCAGTGCTGCAGATTCTGTGTGAATTCAAAGAAAGGAGGACTCAAACAAGAGGTGATAGACTTGTGGGATTTCAGATATTGATCACATCCTTGTCCAAGTGGAGAAAAATTTTCCACATCAGATCCCAGTGAATGAGCTCATGATAATACCGTGAAATCAAGACTTCCAAATCCCTTAAACAGGAAAAAATACCTCAAATCTAAACAGGCATTCAAAGCCACTCAAGACACAGACAAAAGCACTATCTGCCAGAGTATACAGGATACCAACTTGACAATTGTGTATCCATACATATACATGTGCACATATGCGCATGAGTGTGCACATGTTTACCCACGTACACACACATAAGAAAAGTGATTGATCTGGTCTAATGCAGGAGAAGGAAAACCCTTAACATGATGCTAAATGCAGAATTAATAATAAAGTTAGATAATCCCCACTTGTACTACAACTAGTGAATGAATGTTTCATGAGGAAAAGGATACTTACATAGTCTCAAAGTTTCTTCCCACAATTTATTTTTTTACAAAAGGGAAAAAAAAGTAATTTCACAGTTGAGAAGTCTGGTGAATTACCATGTTAACCAAGTGATTAGAGTTAACATAACTAATATTGGATAATCTAGAATCATATGATATTTGATATAAATGCATTGAGAAGTATACAGTATTGCTTCTGTTCCACAAGTGACAAGTGATAATAAAAACATAAATAAATAAAATGATGAGAAGGCATCAGACAAACACAAATTGATGGACATTCTAACACTATGCTTGTAGTGTTAGAATATTTCATATTAGAGACTGAAGACTCATGACAATTAAATGCAATGCCTTTAATATTGCATTACTAAACTGAGAAAATAACTATACAAAGGACATTATGGGACAAATGGGTAAGTCACTTAGCCATTCTGTGTCTCATTTTTCTAAACTGACAAAGGGGGGCTAAGCCTATTTATCTCCAAAAGTTATTAGTGCATGAAATGAGATATCTTTGTAAAGTATGTGGCACAGGTCTGAGCATAATAAATATCTAATATGTACTCACTGATAGCTTTCTTATTCACCATAGTCCCCTTTCTCCACTCCATAATTTATTCTTACTTTGTAGTTGGGCTGATTCTGACAATGTGATTTATTTTTGCCACCTAATTGTAGCTTTAGGGTAACTTTTGCAACTGCCCAATGTCAGGTCGTAATAAGTTAGCTTCTGGCCTTTGCTTTCTCTTCTACCTGTCCATAGTGTCAGTGTGTAAGTGCGTCTGAGGGTCTCAGCCTTCTCTCCTAATATTATCTACATTTGTTTTCAAATGTCACTGTCTGAGTAATGCTTTCCCTGACTACATTTACATGGAAATCTACAACTACTCGACAATTTCTAACCTGCTTCATTTTTCCTCATAATATGTATACTTTAACATGCAACAGGCATTTACTTGATTGTTTTGGTTATTTTCTGTTCTTCCCCTCATTGGAATATAACCTCCAGGAGGGCAGGATATTTTGGCTGTTCTTAATTGATATATCTCCAGCATCTAGAACAGAATTGACACTTCATAGATGTCTGTTGAAGGGATCATAAAGGCATTTATGAAAGGCATTCATAAATATTTGTCAATGAATGAGTTTTTCTCATTTGCCTGGCAGGTGTCCTCTCCTTTCTTAGATGAGGGAAGACCCCTTAGATGAGGTGTGCATGGCAGCCACTGTGAGCCAAAGTGGGAATTTATGGCCATTATTTAGGTTAATTAGTATTTCTTAAAGAAAAACTCAGAAGTTTATGAATTCATGTAGAACTAAAAAGATGAATTCTCTAAGATTGTATTGGGGTAATTATAGAAATGAGAGTAAAAATTTGGGACATGTGAAATATAAGGAAATGAAACTTATCCCTA
>NW_012105231.1:1684151-1686184 GCF_000951045.1 Mandrillus leucophaeus | reverse complement strand
GAAGTAGGGAAAGTATCTTTCTATCCTGTAGAGTCCTGCTTGTGAAGAAGGCTCTCGTTAGGCCATAAATGGGGCTACCATGTACTTCATCTAATCTAATCTTTTGGGCTCAATCTTCATCACACTCAGCAAACTAGACTAAAAATTGCCCCTTTCCTCCAGTAATCAATCCTTGTCCTAGTAATAAGTTTGCATGCAGTATCTCCATCTTGCTTTGACCACACATTCCACAATAATTTCCTGAGAACTTACCTTGTGCCCTGCCCTGAGTTACAAGCTAAATGCATGTATATAAAAGTTTCTGACCTTGTTTGTATTTGTTCTCCAGGTTGCTACTTTTAAAAATGTACCACAAACCAGATGGCTTAAAGCAACAGAAATTTGTGACTCGCAGTTCTGGAGGCCAGAAATTCAAAATCACCCATTTCTAGGTTTATCTAATGTTCTCTAGATATACCAAGCAGTCACAATGCAAGAGAAAAGGTAGGCACATATTTTTATTTACTCAAGCTCATGGTATTATGGAGGGGAAGAGGGAGAAGAAGATGAGGTTATTGGTGAGAATATAGAAAAAGAAGTGAACCTGAGAAGACATCGATAGATAGAAGAGCATGGAAAATTGAGGGTCTTCTGCCTTATTACATTGAAAGATGAGGTGAGGCATCTAGATGGCAGAAGACATAGAACTTTACATTAAGAGCGTAGCAAGTTCCAGAAGTTGAAAGATCCTAGATGTCAGGAAGTTGGATGGCTATTTCTGCATGTGACCTAAAGTAAAATCAGGTCTTAGGGTAGGGTAGAAGGCTAGACTAGGTGCCCAAGTTGCTTGAATTGTAATATGTGACCAAACAAATAGTAGAAAGGGAGAATTAGAAAGTTTTCTGGTTGAATGTCATCAGCTTTGATAACTATTATAGTTGCTAGTATTTATTAAGTGTCTTCTAAGAGCCAGGTATGGATATATATATTAATTTAATTTTCACAATATCTATATGGGTATATGCATATCTATGTTATTTTCTTCACTTTACAGGTGAGCACTATAAAAATGAGTCAAATAACTGTTCAGTAAGGGGTATAGCAGTATTTTATTCAGGCCATCCAACCTCTGGTTTTGCACACTTAACTACTACCTAAGATGAGAGGAATGGTTTATTTGGGTTCAGAGAAATAATTTGGAAGAGGCAGTGAGGGCTTCCTACCTCGGAGTGAGCATCTGCTGATGAAGACTGCCATAAATCAGCATCAGCAGGGTATATGGAAGGTTAGTTTTATCAGGTAGAGGCAAGACTCAGTGAGGACTTTGATGATGGGCATGTGCTGGTTTAACATATAGCAAGACCTTAAAGGCTCCAGTGCTAGAGGAAGTGCAACAGCATGAAGGTGGATTTTGGAAGCAGAAACTCTAAAACAGTATGGAGTTCAGAGAAGACATGCATTTTATTATAGAATAAAAAGTTGCAAGAACATGAGGCAGAAAGTTTTGGCTAATTCTAGGATTTCACAAAAGAATCTGGATAGAGCTGTTTACCACCATGATGGAGTATAGCCCAGTGAGCTATCAGAGGCTTAGTGATGCCACTAGACAAGGCATCACGTTGAGCATCTTTGCATGAGGCATAATCTTTATGCTGCCAGGTTCACTGTGATATATTTATATTTATAATAAATTTTATCTTAGATTCTCTCTGGACTACAGATCAAAATTTTAAAAAGGTAAGTCTCTACTCCATTTCAAGGCTGCTTGTTGACTGGCCTAGCCATTCTTTGCCTTTGTCATTGGGTGATCAGTTAAGTTTGGCGGTGGAAAGCACATACCAGGCTTGCAGGTAGCTGAGGCTTGCTGGGGCCAGGGATTATTCTCCAAGCTGCCATTCTGAGCATGGCAACCCAGATTTTATCCATTCAACAGATGCAGTGCTGCAGATTCTGTGTGAATTCAAAGAAAGGAGGACTCAAACAAGAGGTGATAGACTTGTGGGATTTCAGATATTGATCACATCCTTGTCCAAGTGGAGAAAAATTTTCCACAT
>NW_012105231.1:1664629-1682316 GCF_000951045.1 Mandrillus leucophaeus | reverse complement strand
GGCCACAAGACAGAGTCCCCACTCAGAAACTAGGGATAAAAGGAAAACAGAAATAAAGGTATTTTAAGTGAATGTGAGGAGAAAATATAAGCGTCCAATTGTACCTAATAATTTAGGGTGTCACCATAACAAGTTTCTAAATATTTCAAAAATAGCAATGTTTTGAATATATACTTTTAAGAAAAAGTATGAATTAACTTTTTTCAAGCTAAGAAAGTGCTCATTCACAATTATAAAATTAAACTCGAAAAGGTGTATTTTGGTAAGGACAGTTAACATGAGATCTATCTGGTTAACCATATTTTAAGTGTCTAATGAATTATTTTTTACTATAGGGGCAATGTTGTGCAGCAGCTCTCCAGAGCTTATTTATCTTGCTTAACTAAAACTTTATACCCATTGATTAGAAATTCCCTATTTACTCTTCCCCCAGTTCCTGGCAATGACCACCATCCTTGATTCTATTAATTTGACTATTTTAGAAACCTCAGAGTAAGGTAATCGCACAATATATGTCTTTCTGTGGCTGGCTTATTTCACTTATTATTGTGTTCTCAAAGTTCATCCATGTTGTTGCATATTGCAGAATTTCCTTTTTTTTTAAGGCTGAATGGTACTGTATTTTATGTATATAACACATTTTCTTTACCCATTTATTTATCAACAGACAATAAAGTTGTTTCCACAACTTTATTGTAAATAGTACTGCAATAAATATGAGTGCTAGTATCTCTTCAAGACACTAATTCTAATTACTTGGATAGATACCCAGAAATGAGACTGTTGTATTATATGGTAGTTCTATTTTTAGTTTTTCCATAAACTTCCATACTGTTTTATGTAGTAGCTGTACTAATTACATTCCTGCCAATTGTGTACAAGAACTTCCAGTTCTCTGTGTCCTTACCAGCATCTGTTGTTTTTTGTCTTTTTAATAGTAGCCATTCTTTGATAATAGCTATCCTGACAGTTATGAGTTGATACCTCATTGCAGCTTGGATTTGCATTTTCTTGATAATTAGTGATGTTGAGCATCTTTCATATATCTGTTGGCCAGTTGTATATCCTTCTTGGGGTAAGTTTGTAGCCCATTGTTTAACCTGGTTATATCTGTTACTTTACTATTGAGTTCCAGGAGTTTCTTATATATTTTGGATAATAAATAATTATCAGAAATATGATTTGCAATTTTTTCCCATTCTGTAGGTGTTCTTTTCATTCCATTTATCGATTTATTTTCTCTAGAGAAGCTTTTAATTTTGACATAGCCCCACTTACTTATTTTTGGTTGTGTTCTTTGTCTTTTGTTGTATTATTCATGAAATAATTGCTGAGACCAATGACATGAAGTTTTTTCACTATGTTTTCTTATAGTAGTATTATAGTTTTAGGTGTTATGTTTCAGTCTTTAATCCATTTTGACTTGAGTTTTTTGTGTGTATGATGTAAAATTGGGTTCAATTCCATTCTTTTGCGTGTGGAAATCTGGTTTTCCCAATGTCTTTTGTTGAAAAGACTGTCCTTTCTCCATTGTATATTCTTAGCAGCCTTGTCAAAGATGAGTCGATCATATGTACAGATTTATTTCTGGGGCCTCTATTTTATTCTTTGTTTTGTATGTCTGAGTTTATGCCAGTAGCATACTGTTTTGATTACTGTTGCTTTGTAGTATATATTTTTTTTAAATCAGGCCATGTGTTGTCTTCTACTTTGTTGTTTCTCAAGATTCATTGGCTATTTATGTTCTTTAAGGATGCCATACTAATTGTAGAATTTTTAAAAATGTCTATAAAGAAGTCACTGGGATTCTGATAGTGATTGCATTAAATCTGTAGATTGCTTTAGTGAATATGAATGTTTTTACAATATTAAGTCTTTTGGTTGATAAAACTTTATTCCTAGGCATTTAACTCTTTTGATTGTATTGTAATAGGACATTTTTCTTAATTTCCTTTTCAGATAGTTCATTGTTAGTGTGTAAAGACACAAACAATTGTTTGTTGATTTTGTATTCTGCAACTTTACTGAATTCTTCATAAGCCCTAACATTTTTTTGGAATATATATATATTTATATATATATATAAAATGTTATCTGCAAGTATGGGCAATTTCACTTCTTCCTTTTCAATTAGTATGCCGCTTACTTTTTTCCTTGTCTAATTGCTCTGGCGAAGACTTCCAGTACTATGTTGAATTGATGTGGCAAGAGTGGATATCCTCTCTTTGTTTCTTATTTGAGAGCAAAAACTTTTAGTCTTTTACTGTTGAGCATTATATTAGTTGTGAACTCTTCACATATGACCTTCATTACATTAAGGTTTTTCCTTCTTTGCCTAATTATTATGAGTTTTTAATAATGAAAAGTTATTAAATTTAGTCAAATGACAAAATACATTTTTCTGCATTTATTGATATAATCATGTGACTTTTATCTTTTATTCTGTTATCTTAGTTAGTCTACCTGTTTGTCAATTTTGTCTTTAAAAAAACTCTCAGTTTCATTTATTTTTAAATTGATTTTCCTTTTTAGACATTTTTATTTTTTCACATCTATGCTTTTTTACTATTTTCTATTTTATTTATTTTTACTGTAAATTTTGTTATTTCTTACAATAACATAAGGAAGTATGAAACTCATTAATAACAGTGAATATATTAACAAACATGGAATATATTGTACTATAATTGTGGTGGTTAAATAACTTTTAATTATATTATTAAAGTTAAAAGACAAAAGTATTACAAATAAGCATAACTATAAATATGTTAAAAGATACACAATATAAATAGATGTAAAGTATAACAATAATAACATAAACAGTGGGAAGAGGAGAAGTTAAAGTGAAGTCTTTGTGTGTGACTGAATTTAAGTTGTTGTCAGCTTCAAATAGTCTGTTACAAATATGTCATTTTATATAATCCCCAAAGTATTTGCACACACAAAAATATCTATAGATGTTACACACAAGAAAGAGAGAAAAGAATCAAAGTATAATAATATATAAATGAACAAAACACAAAGATGACAGCGAGAGGAAAAGACAGGCAAAAGAACTACATGACTAATGGAAAACAGCTAACAAAATGGCGATGATAAATTTTTCTCTATTGATAATTACTTTAAATGTTAATGGTTTGAATTACTTAATCAAAAGGCATAGAATGGATGAATAAATTAATAAACAAGACCCAACTATATACTGCCTACAAAAGAATTACTTCACTAAGGTCATGCATAAACTAAAAGTAACTAGATGAAAAAAGATGTCCCATGCAAATGGAAACCAAAATAGAAGAAGGGCAGCCATATTTATATCAGATAAAATAATCTGTTTGTTAAAAATTCTGACAAAAGACAAAGAATGTTATTATATATTGGTAAAGAGGTCAATTCATCAAATGTTTATATAAACATTTGTCTATCTATCATCTATCTTATCTATCTATCTATCTATCTATCTACAACCAACTTTGGAGAATCTAAACATATAAAGCAAATATTAGCAGATCTGAAGGGAGAAATAGATAGCAATGGAGTAATAGTAGATGACTTTGATGCCTCACTTTAAATAATGGAAATTCTATGCAGATAGAAAATAAAGGAACAATGGACTTGAAATATACTTTAGAACAAATACACCTGACAGACATACAGTAAGTCTTCATATCAGCTTTAAGTAAAATTACATACAGTATGCTATAGGAACTTGACTTTTTAAATATTAATTAGCTTATGGTAAAATTGATTTCATTATACAATCCACTGTTTTACTTAAAGTCACAGTTTCCAAGAACCTATCGATAACTTTGAATGAGGACTCAACTCTATACAGAAAATTTCATTCAATAGCAGCAGAATAAACATTCTTCTCAAGCATACATGAAACATTTTCCAGGATAGATCATATGTTAGGTCAGAAAACAAGTCTTAACAAATTTAAGGAGATTGAAATCATATCAAGCATTTTTTTTCAGAGCACAATGGTGTGAAACTAGAAATAAATAACACATGGACAAAGCCAGAAAAATTACAAATATGTGGAAATTAAACAACACCCTGCTGAACAACCAATAACTCAAAGATGAAATTAAAAGCAAAATTAAAATATATATTGAGACAAATAAAAATGGAAACAAAATATATGAGATATACAGCCAAAGCAGGGTTTTTCTTCAACTTTTATTTTAGAATCGGGGTACACATGCAGATTTGTTACAAAGTTATAGTGCATGATGCTGAGGCTCAGAGTGATTGAATCCATCACCCAGGTGGTGAGCATAGTACCCAAGAAGTAGTTTTTCAGCCTTTGCTCCCTTCCCTGTCTCTATCTCTAGTAGGCCCTTCTATTGTTCACATAATTATGTCCAAGTGTACCCAAAGTTTAGCTCACACTTATATGTGAGAACATGTGGTATTTGGTTTTCTGTTTCTGCATTAGTTCACCTAGGATAATGACTTGCAGCTATACCCATGTTGCTGCAAAGGACATGATTTTGTTCTTCTTTATGGCTGCATAGTATTCCCTGGTGTATATGTACTGCATTTTCTCTATCCAGTCCACAATTTTTTTTTTTTTTTGAGACAGAGTCTCACTCTGTTGCCCAGGCTGGAGTGCAGTGGCTCTATCTCTGCTCAGTGCAAGCTCTGCCTCCCAGATTCACGCCATTCTCCTGCCTCAGCCTCCCAAGTAGCTGGGACTACAGGCACCTGCCACTGCGCCTGGCTAATCTTTTGTATTTTTAGTAGAGACGGGGTTTCACCATGTTAGCCAGGATGGTCTTGATTTCCTGACCTGGTGATCTGTCCGTCTCGGCCTCCCAAAGTGCTGGGATTACAGATGTGAAACACTGCACCCAACCTATGCAGTTCACCATTGATAGGCACCTGGGTTGATTCCATGTCTTAGCCATTGTGAATAGAACATTTCATTTTTCTTTGAGTTTATACCCAGTAATGGGATTATTAGATCAAATCATAGTTCAACTCTTAGTTCTGTGAGAAATCTTCAAACTGTTCTCCACAGTAGCTAGATTAATTTACTTTTCCACCAACAGCGTATAAGTGTCCCCTTTACTCCATAACCTCGTCAACATCTGTTATTTTTTTTACTTTGTAACAAAGGTCATTCTGATTTGTGTAAGATATTATCTCACTGTGGTTTTGATTTGCATTTCTCATAATTAGTGATGATGAACATTTTTTTCATATCTTTGTTGGCCACTACTATATCTTCTTTCAAGAAGTATCTGTTCATATAGTTTGCCTAATTTTTAATAGGGCTGTTTGTTTTAACAAAAGCCATTTTCAAAGGAAAGTTTATGATAATTAATGTCTATATTATAGAAAAGTAAGATGTCAAATAAACAAGCTAAATTTAACTTCAAAAAAGTAGAAATAGAACAGAATAAGCCCAAAGGTAGTAAAAGGAAGGAAATAACAATCGTAGATGAAATAAATGAAAGAAAGACTAGGGAAACAACAGAAAAAAATATGTAAAACAAAGAGTTGGTTTTTTTGAAAATGTAAACAAAACTGATCAACTCTTAGCTAAATAGAAAAAAAAGATTAAAAATTCAAATAAACAAAATCAGAAATGAAAGAGGAGATATTACAATTGATGCCACAGAAATACAAATGATCTGAAGAGACTACTTATGAGTAATTATAAGTCAACAAATTGAATAACCTGAAAAGAAATGTATAATTTCCTACATACATGAAACCTACCAAGGTTAAATCATGAAGGCATAGATGTCTGAAGAGATTAATAATGAGTAAAAAGATTGAATGAGTAATGAAAAATCTTCCAACAAAGAAAAATTCAAGACTAGATGCCTTCGCTAGTAAATTTTACCAAACATTTAAAGAAAAATTAACACCAATCCTTTCCAAACTTCTCCAAAAAACTGAAGAGGAGGGAATACTTCAAATTTTATTTCATTAGGCCAGCGTTACAGTAATACCAAAGCCAGACAAGAATACTATAAGAGAAGAAAATTATAGGTCAATATTCTTAATGAGCATAAATGCAACAAATCCTCAACAAAATACTAGTAACTGAATTCAAACGTATATTAAAAGGATCTTACACCATGATAAAGTGGGATTTTTCTCTGGGATGTAGTAATGGTTCAACATATGCAAATCACTAATCTTGATACATTGCATTAAAAAATGAAAGAAAAAATAAATATAATAATCTCAATAGATGCAGAAAATGTATTTGACAAATTCAACATCCTTTCACGATAAAAAACTCTCAACAAATTAAGTATTAATTAAGTAAGTAAGTTACCTCAACCTCAACATAATAAAGGCCATATATGACACCCCACAGCAGATATCATATTCAATGTTGGAAAGCTGAAAGATTTTCATGTAAGATCAAGAACAAAACAAGGGTGTCTACTTTCACCACATCTATGCAACATAGCACCGGATGTCCTAGCTAGGGTAATGAGGCAAAAAATAAACAAAAGGCATCCAAATAAGAAAGGAAGAAATAAAACTGCCCCGTTAGCAAATGACATTATCGTATGTATAGAAAACTCCAGAATCCATTTTTTTAAAACTGTAAAAACTAACAGATGGATTCAGTAAGTTTGCACGATAACAAATCAATCAACAAAAATAGTTGTATTTATACATACTAAAAACAAACTACCCCCAAAAAAGATTTAAGAAAACAATCACATTTACAATTACATCAAAAAGCATAAAACACTTAGGAATAAGTCTAACCTAGGAGGTAAAAGATCTTACACTGGAAAATATGAAACATTATTGAAAAAACTTGAAGAAGACACAATGAATGAAAAGTTATTCTGTGCTTATGAATTAAGAAGAATTAATATTCTTAAAAGTTCTTACTACCAAAACAATCTACAGATTTAATGCAATCCATGTCAAATTACAATGGCATTTTTCATATAAATAGAAAAACAATCCTAAATTCACCTGGAACCACTAAAGATCCCAAATAGCTAAAGCAATCTTGAGCAAGAAGCACAAAGCAGGAGGCATTACATGTCCTGATTTCAAAATATGATACTTAGCTAGAGTAATCAAAACAGTATGCGTCTGGCATAAAAACAGACACATAGAGCAATGGAATAGAATCCTTTTAACATATACGATCAATTAATTTTTAACAAAGGTGCCAAGCATACACAATGGAGAAGGGATAATCTTCAATCAATAGTATTGGAAAAACTGGATATCCACATACAAAATAATAAAATTAGACCCTACTTTACAATATACATAAAAAATTACTCAAAATTGATTAAAGACTTAAATGAAAGACCTGAAACTTTAAAACTCTTAGAAGAAAACTCCTTTACATTGGTCTTGACAATAATTTTTTAAATTTGATTCCAAAAGCACAGACAGCAGAAGCATTAGTGAACAAGTGGCGCTACATCAAACTAAAAACGTTTTGCATAGTAAAGCAAACAACTAACAAAATGAACAGCCAACCCTTGGAATGAGATAACATATTTGTAAACCATATTTGATAAGGGCTTAATATCCAAAATACATAAGGTACTCATACATCTTCATATCTATATATGTATAAAACTGCATTAAAGAACAATTAATGAACCTTAATAGACCTTTTTTTTCCCAAAGGAAACATACGAATGGCCAATAGGTGTATGAGAAGATGCTCAGTATCATTAATCATCAGGAAAATCTAAGTTAAAATCACAATGCGATATCACCTCATCTGTTAGAATTGCTCTTATCAAAAACAGAGAAAGAGTATGGAGGAAGGGAAAAAAGGGGGTGTAAGAATAGCCACCATTGATTTTGACCATTTGGTCAAAAGATACAAACTTTCTTTTATAAGATGAATAAGTATTGGATATCTAATGAATAGCTTGGTGACTATAGCTGACAATAATGTATCATATACTTGAGCTTTGCTGAGAGTAGAGATCTCAGGTATTATCAGCAGAAAAATAAATATGGCAACTAGGTGACATGAAGGATATGTTAATTACCTTGACAGTGATAGTTATTTCACAATATACATATATCAAAATATAACATTTTATACCTTAAATGTATACAATTTTTGTCAATCTTCCCTCAATAAACCTGAAAAAATACTCTATACAAAATCAAAAACATACAAAATGGCAAAAGTAAATTATTTTTTATCAATAATTATTTTAAATGTAAATGAATTAAACTCCTCAATCAAAAGACAGACTTTCTGAATGGATAAGAAACAAACAAACAAGGCCCAACGATGTATGGTCTACAAGAAACTGACTTTAGGTTGAAAGATGCATATAGGCTGAAAGTGAAGAGATGAAAAAAAGATATTTCATTTAAATGATAACCAAAAAGAACAATGGTGGCTATTCATATGTCAGACAAAATAGACTTTTGAAACTGTCATAAGAGACAAAAAAAGAACATTGTATAGTAATAGTAGGTTCAATTTACCAGGAAAACAAAGCAATTATAAATATATATGCACCCAACATCAGAGCACACAAGTATGTAAAGCAAACATTGACAGAACTGAAGGGAGAAGTAGGCAGCAATATAGTAATAATAGGAGGCTTCAAAACCCCACTTTCAATAATCAACAGAAATTCCAGATGGAAGATCAAAAAGGAAACAGAGGATTTGAATAGCTCTATAGACGAAATGGACCTACAGGCATATACAGAACATTCCACCCAACAGCTGCAGAATACACATCGTTCTCAGGTGCACATAGACTTTTCTCCAGGATAGATCATGTGTTAGGACACAAAACAAGTCTTAACAAACTGAAGAAGATTTAAATTATATCAAGTATCTTCTCTGATCACAATGGAATAAAACTAGAAATCAATAACAGAAGACAAACTAGAAAATTCACAAATAAGTAAAAATTAGACAGTATACTATTGAGCAACTATTGGGTCAAGAAAGAAAGAAAAACTAGAATTTGAAAATACATCAACACAAATCAAAATGAAACACAATATACCAAAATTTATGGGATATGGCAAAAGTAGTTCTATGAGGGATGTTCACAGCAACAAACACTTACATTAATAGAGTAA
Organism: Mandrillus leucophaeus; assembly: GCF_000951045.1. Lineage (NCBI taxonomy): Eukaryota > Metazoa > Chordata > Mammalia > Primates > Cercopithecidae > Mandrillus > Mandrillus leucophaeus. The sequence continues at coordinate 1,673,245 of NW_012105231.1, read as the reverse complement.
AAATATCTCAAATAAAAAACTAAATTTACATTTCAAAGAGGCAGAAAACGAAGAACAAACTAAGGCACGATTAAACTCTGGGAAATTTCTCCCATTGCAGGGAACTTTATAAATCATAGACCACATACATCAGGAATCTGCTCACTAGATAAATTGATGTTTTGGTGCTAACACCAAGAATAGTCTATCTTTTTTTTTTTTTTTTTTTTTCATTTTCTCTTCTATGAGCCTCTAAATAGCCGGAAATCTCCACTATGATCTTTGATTGATATTAGCAATGTAAATTTAGATTATACCTGTACTGTGTTCCAGAAGCAACATTTTAATAAAAAAATTTAGAGATTTTCTTGTATTTTCTACACTTTTTGTTATTATACAAACACTGTGATTCTTATGTGATTTTGTGGGATTGTCACAAATGTGGGGCAAATAAGGGTCTAAAGTTGGATAACTCAGCTTTGGAAATGCTAGTACCACACAGTGTTCATTATACCACCTTTTCCAGTGTTTTCTGTTGAACAATATGGATAGACTTAATGTGGAATGAAAGCAGAATCACGGGTAAACTATATCTGGTAAGGGGAAAATTTGACCTTAAAATTAAATATAATTAATGGCCCCATATAACCCATTTCAGAGCTTCCTTCGGGTGAGAGATTCATATCTGAGCTTTCCACCTCTAATGAGGAGCAACTTCATGAAGGAACAGACGGGATTGCTCCCGAAGTTCATAGATTTTCAGCCTCTAAAACGACAACTGTAATCCTGATTGATCTTAACTCTCAAATTTAATAAAATCAGTTTAAATATTTTAGACACTGTCAGGGTAGATCCAGTATTTCTGTGTTCACTTTGTCCATAGAAAGGGGATTTTATTTTACTACTCAGGAGGAGAAAATATTGGAGTGAAAAATTTCGGCTCTTATCTGCACTCTTACAAATTTTCTCTTTCCATACGTAGAGAACAGGATATTCACTAGGTTTGAAGGAGCATTTAATTTGCCTCAAAAATGGCATCAGATTTCCCCTTCTCTCACTTCCTTATAGCTAGGTCTCTTATAAGGATATTGGACTCACTGCTTTCTCAACCCATGCATTAAACCAGGGCAAGTCTCTGCCCCTCGCACCCTCCTTCATAGGAGAGAGAACTGTTGGCGCTATCTTGGTTTCAGTTACCTAGCACTCCTGTGTTTCAGGATTACAGGCACATCCTGGAAACGTATTAGTCAGATAGGTATTTGTGCTTTTTGTTTTTACCCATTAGTACTCAAGAGAGAAGGACAGAGCATCTTTGTCACTCGCTCCCAACTTCAACAAAAGCAATTCTATAATTTAAGCTTCCAGAGATTTCAAATAAAAATTAACTATGCAACAGTATTTTAACACAGAAACACATCCCCATAGAGAGGAGCTTTGTCTTCTGTAAAGACATTGAGAGAAGGCAGGGGAGGACCTGAGGAGGGGCTGGTAGAAGGGAAAGAAGGGAAGGAGATGGGTCAGGAAGCCTCATTTTCAGAGAGGGTAGTGCTGCATCGTCCAGGCTGGTCCAGCCCTGGAGGGAGGTATGTGGGCTGGCTGTAGAATTAATTGAATTTCACAACTTGCCTCACATTCCTGCTGACACAAAGTGCCTTGTAAGGAGGGAGGCATCGCAGGATGCCAACACAATGGCAAGACCAAGGCTGGGCACTGCTGTGAGCCTTTCTTTATACAACTCCTGGCTCAAAATAGCTTGCCTGTTAGCACCCCAGCTGAGAATACCCACTGGCAAGGGAGGAAGAAGTGTGCCGTCTCTAAGATACAGCTGGCGCTCTGCTCTGAGATGAAGCCCTGGACCCGCAGAAGTCCTTCCCCTCTCAGAGCCCTAGAGGCCTCACCTATATAGAAGGTATTTTGACAACATGAATTTTAAGTTCCTTCCAGCTGTGACACTGCATTCATCTAATGATCTGAGAATCAGCTCAAGACCTCCTTTAGCAACAGTTCCCCAGCTTCATTAATGTGCAGAATCAGAGTATACTTAGGACCCAAGCTTCCTGCCTTACTTCTCACTTAGATATTAACCAAGGGCAGAACAGAGTTCTGCACCAGGCACCCTACAAGTCTTCACAAAGGTTGCCATATGCAATCTTCACAGCAATATTGTAAGGGATTAAGGATGAGTCTCATTTTTAAATAAGGAGATAACAGCTCAAAGAATTTGGGAGGCTTGACCAAAGCCAACAAATTTGTAAACAAAAGAGTTAGAATGTAAGTGTAAACTATACAACTCCAATGCAAGAGTCTGTTTCCACAACTCTTCTACTCACACAAACCTGAATTGCTTCTGGGACCCTTCCCTGTCACAGAAGGGAATGTCACAGAAGTGTGTCAGAGAACTGACCATGGCACTGCCTTTCTCAGTACCTGGCATAGCATCGTTACTAAACACATGTTTATTACTGAATGGCTGTCTAAATGAATCTATGTTTTATGGATTAAATATATTAGAGCATTTGATCACTAGGCAGAAGCATTATTGCAAATAACATTTCTTGTCAACAAATTCTGATTTCTCAAATAATATTTCTAAGAATACTCCTGCACAACCTTCACTTGTTCACGTATTCATGCATTCAAAAAATGGCACCTACAAGACGCTAGGCACTATGCCAGAGGTTGGTTCAAAGAAGAAATGCTCCCAGAATACATAGCACAAACTGTATTGTGGGAGGACAGCCTAAATAAAATGAATATGCAATTACAATGTGAATATGTGCTGTGAGGGAAAGTTGCCCTCAGAGCTGAGAATGTGCCCTGGGGAGTCAGAGTCTGCTTTCCTGCATGCTTGGCAATTCCACGGAGACTTACAGGATGTATAGGTATTAGCCAAGTGAGGGAGGCTGACAGTATAATCATTTTATGCAGCAGACAGCATGCGCAGAGGCGCATCAGTAGGATGAACAGTGGTCCACTACATGAACAGAAAGAAGGCTCTGGAGGCTGAGATGAGCCTGACAACGTGCTGACACCCATAACTCACAGAGGACAAAGATGACTTCTAATACTCATACCTGCAAAGTTTCTCATACTTACACTCATCTGGACCTACTTCAAGCATCCTTTCTCTGCAGAGCTGCTTTTTTAAAAGGCCAATCACTACATTCATGGCCTGCAACTCACTCCCACCATCTTCAAGTATTTCAACATTTTTAGTTTTTTCTGGGTTCAGCCTCATTGATGTCCCTTTCTCTTTTGCAAAATTACCATTAGTATATAAACATAGCCTAATATCTCCTATCTGAAATAAAGGAGAAAAATTTCCATTAATGCTTATATTCCCTTAACATCTGCCATACAGTTCCTTCCTTCCTTCCTTCCTTCCTTCCTTCCTTCCTTCCTTCCTTCCTTCCCTCCTTCCTTCCTTCTTTCCTTCCTCTTTCTTTTCTTTCTCTTTCTTTCTTTTCTTGCTTCCTTGCTTTCTTGATTGCTTCCTTGCTTTCTTGCTTTCTTTCTTGCTTTGAGACTAGGTCTTGTTCCATCACCCAGGCTGGAGTACAGTGGCCCAATCTCAGCCCACTGTAGCCCTGACCTCTCTGGGCTCAGGTGTTCCTCCCACCTCAGCCTCCCAAGTGGCAGGGACCACTGGTGCACACCACCACACCCAGCTAATTTTTGTACTTTTTTCAGGAGATGGGGTTTTGCCATGTTGCCCAGGCTGGTCTTGAACTCCTGGGCTCAAGTAACCCTCCCACCTTGGCCCCCCAAAGTGCTAGGATTACAGGTGTGAGGCACTGTACCTGGCTTCTCTTTCTTTTTATAGATAAAATTCATTATAAATTTGTCTCATAAGCAACTTTTCATGTCCCATTCTCTTTCTCTCTCTCTGTATGTCTCTCTCTCTGTCACACACACACACACTTTTTTTTTTTTAATGGGAAATATTACACACATTTAGAAAAAGGCAACAACCGATTTAATTGCCACTCAGGACAAAAATAGAACAATAGAACAGTGTCAGCTCTCAGAAGCCTTCCCTCAGCCCTTCTCAATTCTCTCTACTTCAAAATTAATCACTATTCTTAATTTTACTTGTGCACTTTCTTACTTTGCTTTGTAGTTTTACCACCTATGTATGCATTCTTAAATGCTATAGTTTAGCTTACCTAGTATTGCCTGATGTTTTAAATTTGCATAAACATAACCATATGGTAGGACATTATTTGTATTTAGCATCTTTCTATCAGCATCATATTTGTGAGCATTATCCATGTTATTGCACAAAGCTGTAATTTATACATTTTTACTGATGAAAAGTCTTGCATTATATGAACATGCTTCTCTCTCCATTCTATTTTTCAAAAATACTGGATTATTTCCAGTTTAGAGTTCTTATAAATAATACTTCAATGAACACCCTTGAACACATCTATCTGTTAGTACGTATCTATAGACATTCATTTTGGATGTATGTAGGTGTGAAAGTGAGGGATCATAGACTTTACATACATTCAACTTTCATAGATAATAAAAAATGTTTTTCAAAATATTTAGACCTACTTACACATCTACTGAGAGTGTTTGAAGAGTGCCTGTTGTTCCACATCCTATTTGTCACTTAGAATCATTAGTCTTTTTTCTCTTAGTCATTCTGGTGGTGGAGTGTTGTATTGCCTATTATTTAAATTTGCATTTCTTTGATTACTATCTAAACTTCTAAAAGTAAATTTATTCTCCAATTGGACAAATACTTTGGTAAAATGCTTGTTCAGATCTCTTGTACATTTTTCTATTGTATAGTTTTTTTTAATGAATTTGTTAAAGGTAGTCATACATTCTGTATATGAGCTCAGTATTGGTTAGATGGGCTGCAAATGTCTTCTCCCACACTGTAGCTCACTATTTTTGTTTCTTAATATTGTCTTTTGTAAATAACAGTGTTTAATTATAATATAATGCCATTTTACAACATTTTCCTTTTTACTAGATATGTATGTCTTATTTTAAATAGGTTTTTTATTACCAAAGTTATGAGCATATTTGTATATATTATCTTCTGGAAGTCTTACCATTTTACAATTCATATATAGATTTGAAGCTCCCCTGAAATTTATTTTTGTGTTAAGTACAATTTCATTTTTGTTCATTTGCATATTCAGTTGACCCAGCACCCTTTATTGAAAAATGTTTTCTTTTCCTACTGTTCTATAGTTCTTCTTTTGTTTAAAGAAACTGACTATTTATAAGTAGGCATAAATTTGGGTTGTTTATCATTTCTTTGGTCTACTTGTGTGTCTTTATAATAATACCATAATGTATTATGTATGATATTTGGGATGGAATTCTTTATAAATATTCTTTTTCAGATCAAGGTGATTCTGTTTTATTCCTAGTTTGCTAAGACATCAAAGATGAATGAATGTTAAATTTTATCAACATTTTTGCATCTGTTGAAATGATCATAGAACATTTAGCATGGTAAATCAGATTATTTGATTTTTTAATATTTAAAACACCTGGAATTAACCCAACACAGTCATGAAGATTCATACTTTTCATATATGTTATGAGCTATATTTGCAGAATTGTGTTAGGACTTTTGGATCTTTCTTCATCAAGAATGAAATTGTACTTTATTTTTCATTCACCTAAGGTACATGTCAAATTGGAATATTAAGGTTATTCTGGACACAGAGAACAAATATAGTAGTAATCCTTGTGTTCCTTTTGGAAAAATCGTATTCCAAATCACAGAAAGAAAGCTTTTAACCATTGTTATTATTTTTGCTTAAATATTACTAGAATTTTCCAAGGACATTCCACGTAAGTATTACCTTTTCTTTGTTGGAAGGTTTTAAATTGCAGGACTCATCTGTCTTAACATTAAGAGGACTCTTGATTGTTTTTCTTTCATCAACTTTAGTATTTTCTTTTTCCAGATATTTTACAATTTAGTCTACATTTTAAAATTTGTTATAATAACAAGTCATCACATATTCTCATTATCTAATATTTTGACATTTATATTAACACTTCTTTTCATTATTAAAAGCAAACCTTCAAGTCTTTTTTTTTTTGTCAGAGTCTTAACAATTTTGTTAATCTTTTCAAAAAGAGACTTTTAACTTTTTAATCCCTTCCCTGCATGTATTGCAATTTACTTATTTTCACTTGTCTCTTTATGGTTTCCTTCTCTAAGCTTTATGTGAGTTTCACTTGTTTTACTCTTTCTTTCTTTCTGACTTGGATGCTTAGGTCACCGGTTTTTCAGCTTTTATTCTTTTATGGTATTCACATTTTATATTTTATATTTATCTTTAATTATGTATTTGCTTATAGTCCAACAATTTAATATATAACAGTTTCATTATCATTCAGCTCAAATATTTTCTAATTATATTTGTTCTCTATGTAGAAGCATATATTCAAAACCATGCTTCTTAATTTTTAGACAAATGGGAACATCTTAGTTTTTTGTTGTTGTTGTTGTTATTGAGTTCTGGCTTAATATCACTGTGGTCAATGAGCCTACTCTGTAGAATGTCACTCTCTTGAAATTTATTGAGATTTCCTTTATGCCCCAGCATGTGGTCAATGTTGGTAAATGTTCCATGTGTACTTGAAAATAATGTTTATTCTGTATTCATTGGGTGCAGTGTTCTATATGTTGCATTTTCTATCACATGTGTGGATTATTTTGTTTAAATCTTTTTTATCCTTACTGATTATTTTGCCTGCTTGTTTTATCAGTTACTGGGAGATGAAAGTTGAAATTTTTGAATATGGCTTGGGTTATCCTATTTCTCTCTTTACTTCTGTCAGTCTTTGCATTAATAATAGGAGCATACACATTAGAATTGATAACTGAGCTTTTAGCATGATGAAATGTCAATCTCTAACTGAGTATCTCCAGACCTGACCATTCTCTTGAACTCCACATTCATCCATCCAATTTCTCATTCAATAGCTCCACTTGATGGTCTAGTGAGCTTTCAAAATATTACATATCTGAAACAGAAGTCCTGATTATCTTTCTTAAACTCTTAACTTTCCTAAACTTCCTCCAGATTTCCTTCTTTCAATAAGTAGCACTACTAATCCTCCAGTTACTCAAACCATAAACTGAGAAATATTCATGACGTCCCTCTTTCCCTCAAGCTTTTCAAGGCCTTATACTGTGGCCTGAAAAGCTCTACATGATGTGACTTTTTGTCTTCTACCTTGTTTTGTGTTTTTCTCCTGTAGTACTATATTCTACTACATTACCTTTCTCAAGTTTCCATAGTCTTTTCCAACACAGGATATCTGCACACACTATTCCTCTATAACGCAAGAGCATTATTCTTTTTCTTTAAAGGAAAGCCCTCAGAATGGTCTTTCTTTTCCACTTGGGTTTTAATCATCTCATTATCTCATTGACTTCCATTATTGTCAATATACCTTGAAATTATTTTATATGTCTTTTGCTTTGATTTTGCTTGTTTCTCCCAGTAGAAATAACTTCTTAAAAAAAAGAATTGCATTTTATTTGCTATTTTCTGGACCTCCATTGGCTTCAATAATGCTTCATACAGAGCAAGCTGTCAACAGATAACTGTTAAATGAATAAAGCAACAAATGGTTAAAAGCCCTTTGAAAATGTTGGGTTTTATTCTAATGAGGAAAATTTTGAAGGGAGTAAAATTGCGGAGGGTTTGACATGATCTTTTTACACTTTGAAAATATTATTCTGGCTGATGTGTGGGGAATGTTTCAGAGGAAACAAGCATGAATGTATGAAAGCCAGTCCACATAAGAACTGCTGCCCGCTCAACCTAGGTTTATGATAGTTAAGATGGAGAGAACCTTTGGTGTCAGAGAGAAATCAGTTGTTTAAAGAATGACAATACATTTTTTTCTTTTTCTCTTTTTATTATATTTAAGTTCTAGGGTACATGTGCAAAACGTGCAGGTTTGTTACATATGTATACATGTGCCATGTTGGTTTGCTGCACCCAGTAACTTGTCATTTACATTAGGTATCTCTCCTAATGCTATCCCTCTCACATCCCCCCACCCTATGACAGGCTCTGGTGTGTGATGTTCCCTGCCCTGTGTCCAAGTGTTCTCATTGTTCATTTTCCACCTATGAGTGAGAACATGCGGTGTTTGGTTTCCTCTCCTTGTGATAGTTTGCTCAGAATTATGGTTTCCAGCTGCATCCACGTCCCTACAAAGGGCATGAACCCATCATTTTTATGGGTGCATAGTATTCCATGGTGTATATGTGTCACATTTTCTTAATCCAGTCTATCATTGATGGACATTTGGGTTGGTTCCAAGTCTTTGCTATTGTGAATAGTGCTGCAGTAAACATGTATGTGCATGTGTCTTTATAGTAGCATGATTTATAATCCTTTGGGTATATACCCAGTAATGAGATCGCTGGGTCAAATGGTATTTCTAGTTCTAGATCCTTGAGGAATCGTCACACTGTCTTCCACAATGGTTGAACTAGTTTACACTCCCACCAACAGTGTAAAAGCATAGCTATTTCTCCACATCCTCTCCAACACCTGTTGTTTCCTGACTTTTTAATGATTGCCATTCTAACTGGTGTGAGATGGTATCTCATTGTGGTTTTGATTTGCATTTCTC
>NW_012105231.1:1663351-1664579 GCF_000951045.1 Mandrillus leucophaeus | reverse complement strand
CTTTTTAATGATTGCCATTCTAACTGGTGTGAGATGGTATCTCATTGTGGTTTTGATTTGCATTTCTCTGATGACCAGTGATGATGAGCATTTTTTCATGTGTCTGTTGGCTGCATAAATGTCTTCTTTTAAGAAGTGTCTGTTCATATCCTTTGCCCATTTTTTGATGGGGTTGTTTGATTTTTTCTTGTAAATTTGTTTAAGTTCTTTGTAGGTTCAGGATATTAACCCTTTGTCAGATGGATAGATTGCAAAACTTTTCTTCCTTTCTGTAGATTGCCTGTTCACTCTGATGATAGTTTCTTTTGCTATGCAGAAGCTCTTTAGTTTAATTAGATCCCATTTGTCTATTTTGACTTTTGTTGCCATTGTTTTGGTGTTTTAGTCATGAAGTCCTTGCCCATGCCTATGTCCTGAATGGTATAGCCTAGGTTTTCTTCTAGGGCTTTTATGGTTTTACTTCCAACATTTAAGTCTTTAATCCATCTTGAATTAATTTTTGTATAAGGTATAGGGAAGGGATCCAGTTTCAGCTTTTTACATATGGCTAGCCAGTTTTCCCAGCACCATTTATTAAATAGGGAATCCTTTACCTATTTCTTGTTTTTGTCAGGTTTATTAAAGATCAGATGGTTGTAGATGTCTAGTGTTTTTTCTGAGGCCTCTGTTCTGTTCCACTGGTCTATATCTCTGTTTTGGTACCAATACCATGCTGTTTTGGTTATTATATGCTTCTAGTATAGCTTGAAGTCAGGTAGCATGATGCCTCTAGCTTTGTTCTTTTGACTTAGGATTGTCTTGGCAACATGGGCTCTGTTTTGGCTCTATATAAACTTTAAAGTAGTGTTTTTCCAATTCCGTGAAGAAAGTCATTGGTAGCTTGATGGGTATGTCATTAAATCTATAAATTACCTTGGACAGTATGGCCATTTTCATGATATTGATTCCTCCTATCCATGAGCATGGGATGTTCTTCCATTTGTTTGTGTTCTGTTTTATTTCATTGAGCAGTAGTTTGTAGTTCTCCTTGAAGAGATCCTTCATATCCCTTGTAAGTTGGATTCCTACGTATTTTATTCTCTTTGTATCAATTGTGAATGGGAGTTCACTCATGATTTGGCTCTCTGTTTTCTGTTATTGGTGTATACGAATGCTTGTGATTTTTGCACATTGATTTTGTATCCTGAGACTTTGCTGAAGTTGCTTATCAGCTTAAGGAGATTTTGGG
>NW_012105231.1:1655837-1662986 GCF_000951045.1 Mandrillus leucophaeus | reverse complement strand
CAACCAGCCTTGCATCCCAGGGATGAAGCCCACTTGATCATGGTGGATAAGCTTTTTGATGTGCTGCTGGATTTGGTTTGCCAGTATTTTATTGAGGATTTTTGCATCGATGTTCATCAGGGATATTGATCTAAAATTCTCTTTTTTTGTTGTGTCTCTTCCAGGTTTTGGTATCAAGATGATATTGGCCTTATAAAATGAGTTAGGGAGAATTCCCTTTTTTCTATTGATTGGAATAGTTTCAGAAGGAATGGTACTAGCTCCTCTTTGTACCTTTGCTAGAATTCGGCTGTGAATCCATCTGGTCCTGGACTTTTTTTGGTTGGTAGGCTATTAATTATTGCCTCAATTTCAGAGCTGGTTATTGGTCTCATCAGGGATTCAGCTTCTTCCTGGTTTAGTCTTGGGAGGGTGAATGTGTCCAGGAATTACTGCTTTAAATGTGTACCAGAGATTCTGACACATTGTGTCTTTGTTCTCATTGGTTTCAAAAAACATCTTTATTTCTGCTTTCACTTCATTATTTACCCAGTAGTCATTCAGGGGCAGGTTGTTCAGTTTCCATGTAGTTGTGTGGTTTTGAGTGAGTTGCTTAGTCCTGAGTTCTAATTTGATTGCACTGTGGTCTGAGAGACAGTTTGTTGTGATTTCTGTTCTTTTACATTTGCTGAGGTGTGCTTTATGTCCAACTATGCGGTCAATTTTGGAATAAGTGCAATGTGATGCTGAGAAGAATGTATATTCTGTTGATTTGGGGTGGAGAGTTCTGTAGATGTCTATTAGGTCTGCATGGTGCAGAGCTGAGTTCAAGTCCTGGATATCTTTGTTAACCTTCTGTCTCATTGATCTGTCTAATATTGACAGTGGGGTGTTAAAGTCTCCCATTGTTTTTGTGTGGGAGTTGAAGTCTCTTTGTATGTCTCCAAGGACTTGCTTTATGAATCTGGGTGCACCTGTATTGGGTGCATATATACTTAGGATAGTTAGCTCTTCTTGTTGAATTGATCCCTTTACCATTATGCAATGGCCTTCTTTGCCTCTTTTGATCTTTGTTGGTTTAAAGTCTGTTTTGTCAGAGACTAGCATTGCAACCCCTGCTTTTGTTTTTCATTTCCATTTTGCTTTCCATTTTCTTTATTTTGAGACTATGTGTGTCTCCGCACGTGAGATTAGTCTCCTGAATACAGCACACTGTTGGGTCTTGACTGTTTATCCAATTTGCCAGTCTGTGTCTTTTAATTGGTGCATTTAGCCCGTTTACATTTAAGGTTAATATGGCTATGTGTGAATTGGATCCTATCATTATGATGTTAACTGGCTGTTTTTCCCTTTAGTTGATGCAGTTTCTTCCTAGCATCAATGGTCTTTACAATTTGGCATGTTTTTGCAATGGCTGCTACTGGTTGTTCCTTTCCATGTTTACTGCTTCCTTCAGGAGCTCTTGCAAGGCAGGCCTGGGGGTGAGAAAATCTCTTAGCATTTTCTTGTCTGTAAAGGATTTTATTTCTCCTTCTCTTATGAAGCTTAGTTTGGCTGGATATGAAGGTTGAAAATTTTTTCTTTAAGAATGTTGAATATTGCCCCCCCGCCCCTTCTGGTTTGTAGGGTTTCTGCTGAGAGATCCACTGTTAGTCTGATGGACTTCCCTTTGTTGGTAACCAGACCTTTCTCTCTGGCTGCCCTTAACATTTTTTCCTTCATTTCAGCCTTGGTGAATCTGACAATTATGTGTCTTGGGGTTGCTCTTTTTGAGGAGTATCTTTCTGGTGTTCTCTGTGTTTCGTGAATTTAAATGTTGGCCTGCCTTGCTAGGTTGGGGAAGTTCTCCTGGATAATATCCTGAAGAGTGTTTTCCAGCTTGGTTCCATTCTTCCCATCACCTTCAGGTCCACCAATCAAACATAGATTTGGTCTTTTCACACAGTCCCATATTTCTTGGAGGCTTTGTTCATTTCTTTTTACTCTTTTTTCGCTAAACTTCTCACTTCATTTCATTCATTTGATCTTCAATCACTGATACCCTTTCTTTCACTTGATCCAATTAGCTACTAAAGCTTGTGCATGCATCATGTAGTTCTCATACCATGGTTTTCAGCTCCATCAGCTCATTTAAGGTCTTCTTTACACTGTTTATTCTAGTTAGCCATTCGTCTAATCTCTCTTTTCAAGGTTTTTAGCTTCTGTGTGATGAGTTCAAGCATCCTCCTTTAGCTCAGAGAAGTTTGTTATTACTGACCTTCTGAAGCCTATTTCTGTCAACTTGTCAAAGTCATTCTCCGTCCAGCTTTGTTCCATTGCTGGTGAGGAGTTGCAATCCTTTGGAGGAGAAGAGGTGCTCTGGTTTTTAGAATTTTCAGCTTTTCTACTCTGGTTTCTCCCCATCTTTGTGGTTTTATGTATCATTGGTCTTTGATGATAGTGACCTACAGATGGGATTTTGGTGTGGATGTCCTTTTTGTTGATCTTGATGTTCTTCCTTTCTGTTTGTTAGTTTTCCTTCTAATAGTCTTGTCCCTCAGCTGCAGTTCTGTTGGAGTTTGCTGGAGGTCCACTCCAGACCCTGTTTGCCTGGGTATCACTAGCAGAGGCTGCAGAACAGCAAATATTGCAGAACAGCAAATATTGCTGCCTGATCCTTCCTCTAGAAGCTTCATCTCAGAGGGGCACCCAGCTGTATGATGTGTCAGTCAACCCCTACTGGGAGGTGTCTCCCAGTTAGGCTACACAGGGCTCAGGGACCCACTTGAGGAGGCACTCTGTCTGTTCTCAGAGCTCAAACACTGTGCTGGGAGAACCACTGCTCTCTTCAGAGCTGTCAGACAGGGACGTTTAAGTCTGCAGAAGTTTCTGCTGCCTTTTGTTCAGCAGTGCCCTGCCCCCAGAGGTGAACTCTATAGAGGCAAGCAGGCGTCCTTCAGCTTCACTGAGCTCCACCCAGTTCAAGCTTCCTGGCCACTTTGTTTACCTACTCAAGCCTTAGCAATGGTGGACACCCCTTGCCCAGCCCAGCTGCCGCCTCACAGCTCGATCTCGGACTGCTGCGCTAGCAGTGAGCAAGACTCCATGGGCCTGGGACCCACTGAGCCAGGTGGGGGATTTAATCTCCTGGTGTGCTGCTTGCTAAGACCATTGGAAAAGCACATCATTTGGGTGACAGTGTCCCAATTTTCCAGCTACAGTCTGTCACGACTTCCCTTGGCTAGGAAAGGGAAATCCCCCAACCCCTTGCACTTCCCGGGTGAGGTGATGCCCTGCCCTGCTTTGGCTCACCCTCCATGGGCTGCATCCACTGTCCAACCAGTCCCAGTGAGATGAACCAGGTACCTCATTTGGAAATGCAGAAATCACCCATTTTCTGCGTTGACCATGCTGGGAGCTGCAGACCGGAGTTGTTCCTATTCGGCCATCTTGGAACCGGCTCGCTACATTTTTTTCTTTATGCAACTGAATACTTATGCCATTCTCTGAGGTAAGGAACACTGGAAGAGACTACTTATTGCAAGGGAAGGCTGTAAGTTCCAACTTGAGTCTGAGGTATCTAAAGGATGCCCAAGGGAAAAAATGAAATAGGAAATAGGAGATTGGTCATACTTTAAGTGGCCATGTGACTAAGTTTATTTCAGACAGTAAAGTTTATGACAACTGTCCCAGTGAAATACAACTTATAGTGCCTTCTCTAACTCCTAAAATTAGTTCTTTAGGTATATCACATCAGAACTTGGTCAGAGCTGAAGACATGTTTGGTAGTCTTCTGCATCTAAATTTAAGTACTGGGAATAGATTTTGTTACTTAAGGAAAGAGCATCGAGTGAGAAAAGAAAAGAATCAAGGATGACGGCTTTAAAATTCCAATAACAATATTGAGAATGTTGTGTCTGCAGAGGAGATAAAGACATGCCTAGTTTTGTGGAATGACAAGAAAAAGAGATAATTTCTACATATTTATGTAAAAAATAGCAAATGGCTCTATGTTGACAGAGCCTTGATAAAAATTAAAATTGATAAATGATATTAATATGTTTGATTCTAAAATCCTCCCATCTCTTCCAAAATATTAGTTTCGAGGCAGCACTGGCATATCACTAGAAGAGAGGAATCAAAACATGCTAAAAAGGAAAGAAAAGGCCGGGAAGTAGCAATATTGATTGCTGCACCAGGAAGGAGATCTTGTCATTCTATTTGGTGAAGCAGATTGTGAGGAGGTTTGGACAGATGTAAATTTCAAGCTGTAAATACTCCAGACCATCTCCAGAGCCACAGGACATCCCCAACATGTACAATAATGCCAGGGACACAGCAGAATCTTTATAAATGGTGTCAATTAAGAAACCAATTTATTTGCTTGGCACCTAATTCTTCTGTGTTTCCATACCACTGTGGCAGGCAGAAAACGGACCCTCAAAGTTGCCCCCTTCTTAATTCCCCAACCTGTGAATATGTTACCTTACATGGCAAATGGAATTTTGGATACATGATTAGATTAAGAATCTTGAGATGGGAAGGTTACTCTGCATGATCCAGGTGGGACTACTATAATCACGAGAATCTTTACAAGAGGGTGGCAGGAGTATCAGAGTAAAAGACAGATTTGAAGATGATAGTCAACTGCCTTTGAAAATAGAGGAAGAGACCCCGAGCCAGGGAATGTAAATGGTATCTAGAAGCTGGAAAAAACAAGGGCAGAGATTCTTCCCTAGAGCCTCCAGGAGAAATACAGCTTGGTTTGGCACCTTGGTTTTAGCTCAGTAAGACTCATTTGGAACTTCTGGCTTCCAGAAATGTAAGAGAATAAATCCATGCTGTGTTAGGGCATTACACTTGTGATAATTTATTACAATAGCAATAGAAAATGAACCTATCAACACACCCAGGAACGTAAACTGATATGCACTTTTTCATGGTCTGAAATCGGAAGCAATGAATTATTTTCAGGAAACTCTTTTCAAGTACTTAAGTTTCTGCATGCTAACTAGGACTGTGTCTCAGAAGATGACACAGGCAAATATTTACACACAAATTTAGATTTTTAAACCAGGAATGAATGGAAAATTTGATTCCACAAAAGAATTACTTACCTTGAATCACATAGCCAGGCATTGATAAATTAGTGGTAGAATCCAAGTCACCTAAATCTCCATCAGTGCTTATACTTTCCTACTGACTTATTTACTGAACCTGTGTATGTTCTTCTAAATCAACTAAACACAGTTCACTTTGAAAGGAATGTTTCATTCCTCTGTAGAACTACTGGTTTATAATTTATATTGTAAGGTAAAACAATAGTTAAAAGGTATAGCCCATGGCATAGAGAAATTTCTATTCATTTATTCAGTTATTCATTTAATCCATAATTCATTTATTTATTCATTCAATGTCATGCAAGTGTAAAGGGCTACAATATGCCAGACACTGCTATAGAAACTGGACATAATGTTGACTAGGACAGACAAGAGTTCTATTATCACAGAATTTTTATTCTAGAAGGAAAAGATAGATAATGAAGACCCAAAGTAAATAATAAACTGCCAACTAGTGATAATGGCCATATTGTGATAGGAGTACCGGAGGTCTGGAGTGGTCATAAAAGGCTCTCTAAGGAGATAATATTTAAGTTTATGACTAAATGAACAGAAAAATCCAGACACAGGAAAGAACATTTTAGGTAGAGGAAATAACAAGAGCCACAGGGAGCTATGTGGTTCCATGGATTTAATTTGCATTATAGACTGCAATGCACTGAGTAAGAAAGACTTGTCTATAAGTTATAGTTTTATTACCATATTGGATATGTCATCGCAGGTAAGTTATTTATCTGAGACTCAATTCCTTTGTCTTTAAAATCGGGTTATTAAACATACTCCAGTGAGTTGTGGTAAAGACTAAATTAGATAGTATTTGTGGATGTGCTTAGCATATAGTGGAAAGCTCAACGCATTGTATACTTTTTTCCTTTGAAAGAGAAGGCACATAATGCTTATTCTGGCACAATTCTTATTTCAAAGAAATCCTCCTAAAACATTCAAAAGGATATAGGGGAGTAGAGTCAAAGGAGAAGATCTGGGGGAATTGCAATCTATTCACAGCTGAGAGAAGAGATTGAATGGTCCGGTTGGGTGGTAGTCATTCATGGCTGAGGAAACATCTCCAATCAAGGAGAGAGAGGTTCAAAATAAAATACAGTGAACAGAAAATAGTGGGTTGTGCTGATCAGGTGGTGAAAATCACAGAATTTGGCCATCACTCAAATCCAATTCATCAGTTTAAAAGCAATGTCCTTCCTTTGATGATTTTCCCAAACCAGCTAATTAAAAATGTCTTTGCCCAGTGAGAGACCATGATTGACAACAACCATCTCTTAAACCTACAGCTATTTAACAGTGTGTTTCCTTTATTCTAACATTTGCACTTATAATGGATGAGTTGTCATCACTGTGAAATTATCTGAGCACAGCCTTGTGTACGTTGCAATGCCCTCCCTCGTCTCTCTGGGATAGTAAGCAGCAAGCCCTTACCGGTGAGCAGGCTGAGGTCAGCCACAGCAGAGTTGGGGCTAATGGCTCAATACCAACAGCTCACAATGTTGCTTGTCAAGCACCATTAGGAGGCACAGTCCCAGGGCAAGCTGCAGGAAACTCAACTAGGAGTTCCTAGGAGGAGTGCCCAGAGCAGTTCCCTGGAGAAGCCCAAGAAATCCAGGCTCCAAGAGGGCAAATAGGAATGTTATTAAACGTCTGTCTTGTGTCAGATACTCCTCAGGGGACTATCAAGAATGCAAAATTCAGCAAGCATTCAACATTTCTATGCTTTCTTTTCTTAAAGTTCAGACTTCTTTGTCTCATGATCACTATTCAACCAATACAATTTATCTTCCATTACCACCACTCACCAAAATTTTCCATTCAAAATTCTCCCTAATGCCAAACAAAGTGTCCACATCTCAGATGCCTACAAGGGCAAGGCCTTGACCTTCTTACCACCGTCCTCTCCCTTGGAAAACATGATAAACAAAATACCATTTTCTTGCCTGTTCTTCTCTGTTATATATTAGTCTCCGTTTCTAGGTGTTTGCCTTTACCTGACCCTCAGATATGTTGGTCTCCAAACAAGAATTTTGAGTCTCTTCTATTCTATCTTTGCATGCTCCTCCTG
>NW_012105231.1:1559922-1655787 GCF_000951045.1 Mandrillus leucophaeus | reverse complement strand
TGTCTGTTTGAGTGTATGATGAGCTTTATGAAAGTTGGTTGTAGATGAGAATAAGGAGACTAAGAAAAGTTTTAACCCAGCAGCAATGCAAAATACCACATCTCAGATGCCTACAAGGGCAAGGCCTTGACCTTCTTACCACCGTCCTCTCCCTTGGAAAACATGATAAACAAAATACCATTTTCTTGCCTGTTCTTCTCTGTTATATATTAGTCTCCGTTTCTAGGTGTTTGCCTTTACCTGACCCTCAGATATGTTGGTCTCCAAACAAGAATTTTGAGTCTCTTCTATTCTATCTTTGCATGCTCCTCCTGACAACACAACCATGACCATGGAACAAGTCACCAACCAAATGTTGAACACTCATCTGGCAGAAGCATTTGTGCCACCTCAAAATTCACAGACGTGCGTGGATTATGAATAGACAAATGAGCATGGGTTTTTTTCTCTTGACAGCTCAGGATGTCAAAGAGACACTACATCAGCTGGCCACCTTGCAAACTAAACACAGAGTACAATAAATCTAGAGTCATTTTATCTAAATCTCCAACTTATTTGCAAATACTTTAGCAATTTTATAATTTGAATCAACATAAGTCCTGATCCCATGATAAGAAAAAAGCACATGTAACTCACATGTCAATTGGAATTTCCTAGCCTTCTGATACCTTGTTAAGATCATTTAGAATCTTCATTCCAAATTCTGTGGAATATTAACTTTCTCAGAGATTATTTTTAAATACATAAGAGACCAAGGCTTTCATGACAGACTTTAGCTAGTTTCATTACTTCTTCTCTTTCTTTTTCTTTTTTTTTTTTTTTTTTTTTTTTTTGAAGTTTTCTTCTTTTTTTTTTTTTTTTTTTTTTTTTTTGAGACAGAGTCTCACTCTGTCACCCAGGCTGGAGTGCAGTGGCATGATCTCTTCTCACTGCAACCTCCGCTTCTCAAATTCAAGTGATTCTAGTGTCTCAGCCTCCCAAGTAGCTGGGATTACAGGGATGCACCACCACACGCAGCTAATTTTTGTATTTTTAGTAGAGACAGGGTTTCACCTTGTTGGCCAGGCTAGTCTCAAGCCCCTGACCTCAGCTTCCCAAATTGCTGGGATTGCAGGTGTAAGTTACTGTGCCCAGCCAATTACTTACTCTTTCTATAAACGTTGTTTCTAGTTTCACAGCATGGTGTTGTGAAAAACAGTCACTTAGATTTTATTCTCTCTCCTTCTCTCTTTCTCTCTCTCACACACACCCCACAAACTTACTTACACACATCTTCATTCTTAGATACAGACTTCACTGACAATTTTGTCTGTTTGAGTGTGTGATGAGCTTTATGAAAGTTGGTTGTAGATGAGAATAAGGAGACTAAGAAAAGTTTTAACCCAGCAGCAATGCAAAATAATAGACATCTTTATTCTTAAATTTTCTTCTCTTTGGTGTTTCTTATCTAGATGAGATATCATAGGCCAGTGTTTCCCTGATTCTCTCCACTAAGAATAACTGTAACTGCTGAAAATAATGCAAGAAGCACTCAACAAGAACTCTAAAGGGTATAAAGAGAAAGGCATACTGGTGAGAGAACCCAGAACTGGAAGAGCAACCTACGGGCAGGGAATCTTTAGTCCCCTCACCCCACTCAACAAAGGAAAGCAATCCAGGCTCGATTTCTTCCAACCCTCATTTTAACAGCAGACAGCAGCCCAGGTAGAATCATTCTTCTGCTGGGTTGGACAGGGGTCCCTCTGACAACAATGGTTGCCACTTTCTGAGTCATTATTATGCCTTGATGCAGACTGAGTACCTGGTGAAGGAAACCAAGTGACCTTGTAAACATCACAAATTGGGCACCGTGTATGCAGCAAATTATTCCAGTTATAGCTGCATGCAGAAAGAGGATTGAAAGACAGTGGGGAAGGAGTAAGACTTCAAGTGATGTATCTGTTTTTATACCTTCACTTAAGGATGCATGGCTAAATGGGTAGATTGCTACTAATTCAAGGGCAGTGGCTAATAATTTGGCCAGTTGGCTAGGACTTGTGAGGACACTTGTTTCCTAAATGCAGGGTATACTCTGCAAAGGAGGCTTTCCCGCAATCAGATAGGCAAGATAGTTCACTGCATGGATAACACACCTTTTTCCTTAGCTATCCTTTCGCTTGATTGATGGGTCCATGAGTAAAGTGGCTATGGTGCACTGATGGAAAATAAGCACAGGTCTAACAATGTGGATTTCCCTTCACCAAAGCTGATCTGGCTTCTGCACATGCTGACTACCCAGCCTGCCAACAGTACCGCTCAGTGCTGGGCCCCTGATCCAGCACCTTTCACTATCAGTTATCAAATTCATTGGATCCCTTCCATTATGAAGGAAACAGGGGAACAGGCTTTTTCTTCACAAGAATAGACATAAATTCTGGATATGGACTTATCTTCCCCATTTGAAATGTTCCTTCCAATTCAGCCTTTTACAATGTTGTATAGTCCCTTCATAGCATTATTTCTGACCAAGGACTTTTTTTTTTTTTTACAGCAACGTAAGTTTGCCAGTAAACTTGTGCCCATGAAATTATCTGCTCAAATCACATACTCCATCACTCAGAAGCAGCTGGTCTGATAGAATGGCAGAATGCCTGACTGAACATTTAGTTTAGGTGCCAACATCCTGTAAGTGAGGACTGCTGCCTGTAGGATGTGACACGCACTCTGAACCAGCAGCCAATATATGTTGTCGCTTCTCCCATCCCCACGCTACACGGATCCAGTACCTACCCAAGGGATACTACCTACCAATCCATTTGACTTGCAGCCTAGTGACCTGAGATTTTCAGGGTGCAGAGGTCTTTATTTCCAAAGGAAAAATGCTGCCACAGGATGCTCACCAACAATTCCACTGAATTGGAAGTTGAGGTTGTCTTCTGGACACCCTGTGCTCTTCAGGCCACTCTACTGCTAGGTGGAGAATGGGGTAGTGTTCCTAACTGGAGTTATTTATACCAATTAACAAATGAGCATTGGTATGCTTCTACCAAATACAATGGAAGGTATACTGGAATAGTCAGTGTGTATATCTGGAACTTAGGGGCTTGACTGGAGCACCCATATCTTGGAGTAAAAGTTAATAGAAGGCAACAGCAATCTAGCAGAGACAGGGCTACTGAGACCTCACACCTTTTTATTTAAAAGGCAGGTTTACATTACCCCACCAGATAAAGAACCCCAACCAGACAAGGTGCTGACCAGGGGAAAAGAGAACTTGAAATGTGTTTTAGAAGAAGAAACTCCAGCCCATGGCCAGACACAGAAATGAAGACTATAGCCACTATGCACGTTTTTGTTAAATATGTCGGTATGTATCCATCCGCTATTTATTTTCTACTTTTCTCCTTCCCCTGTTATTTCCAGTGAGGGGAATATGTGTTGCTTATATTTACATTTCACTTTCCAGGCCAAAATCCCATACCAGGCCACATCTAGAACTAAAGGGGAAGGTGGTCTATCAGCTGCAGATGGGAGGTGCCGAGATGGGCGTGGTGGATGAGAGGACGTTTTGTATCCTGTTGTACCTCCTGAAGTTGCTGGTATGCAAGTTAAACAAAGGCAGAGTGAAAGAATAGCTGCTGAGAGGTGCTGTGGTGGACTGTGCAAGTCACATCTGTGTGCTTCCAGACCCATTCATAACCAGAGTTCAGAAAGGAAGCAAGGAGAAAAGATGGAAGCAGGGTTAGGAAGAAGCAGACCTACAGACAGACAGAAGGAAAGTTTTCAAATATAGGACGTGGACTGAGGAGAAAGGGCCAGGGTTTACATTTCAGTAAGATTTTCAGGGCAGAATCAGACTTCTGGCAACTAAGCCAATACTGCATATGTCAGTCCAGGCAGAAGATTCAGATCCCTCTTTTTAGACAACTATGACTGACATTCTAAGCTGGATAGACAATAAACACCAGAAAGAAGCATGGTGTGTGATGGGGTGAGGTGGAGAAGGCTTCGCACAGTGGGAGGTGGCTGTAGGGAGGGTGTCATCATGGTGAGATGGAGAAAGAATGGAATTGAGGTCAAGGAGGTCTAGAACGGAGCCACTTTGTTGTTGCTTACCTTACTTGCCTGCATTTTGTCTTATTCATGTTCAGATGAGCTCAATGGTGTGTGAGTAAAAACGAAGTATTAGGTGTAAATACTGTGCAACTGCTGGCTCATGAAATTAAAATATAGGTGAGAATTGGCATGATGAGGGGTGGCAATGGCAGGACTGCCTTAGCAAGACCAGGACTCTTGCTCTGCAAATCCAAGCACTTAAGGACAAAGGAAGAGGAATGGGGCACCATAGGTAAAAAAGAGAGATGCTGAAGAACAGACATGAGCTCACAGACAAGGATCAAAATAGCAAGAAATAGTGGAGGAAATTTCAGAGGCAAAGTTAGTTTCATTTAAAGATAAACTGCAGCCCTAGGGTATGCACAGATAAAGTGCTACCAAATGATATCAAATTCACAGAAAATATGAAAATCAAACACTCGGAAGAAAAAAAAATAATAAAGGAAGCTGGCTTTCTCATACTATACAGTACAGAGCTTCCCAGTCCAAGCAAGGGAAATAGACTAGGCGAAAAAAAGATCCAAAAAGACAGTGGGGAAAATAATACTCAATAGGACTGGCCAGAAAGAAAGATGAAATGTGTTACATGTGCCTCGAGCACAGGGCAGCTGTTCGCTTGAGATTTTCCCTGCTCTGTGGTAGCAGCTAAATGCATGGCCGCAAGGATTCCTAGGCCCTGAGTTTGTGTTTGTAGAGCATGTTATTAGCTCTAGGAAATAAGGAAAGCTCCTAGAGCAACTACTCAGTCTTCAGAAATGGTCAAATGGAAAGAAAGTGTTTAAAGCTCCCTTTTACACAGTCATGGATCACACCCACTGTGCTCTTTGCAATGATTCCACTCACAGCATTAAGCATGCACAAATTTCTCCCAAAAATAAACAGTCATTGAGCTCCTATTGTTTGCCTGGTCCCATACCCCTGCAGGGAGGAAGGGAGACTTGGTGAAAGCCACTGTACTCAATGAGCACACTGACTGAAAGAAAAATGTGACCAGGACTTAAATATACATAACAAAAAGTAGAAAAAGATAGAGCTCCCACAGACACAGTATTATTATTTTGTGAGCTCCTAGTGCATCTCAGGCTGCCTGGAATTTACTTCACTTTGCAGATGCGGCTTGAGAGGCTGTTACCTCTGTCTTGCAATCTAGACTCTATACTAATCCCTTGAAATCTTGCAGCTTTGCCATTGCATCCATATGCCCCAGCCTTATCCAGTCTATAATCAGATTTTACACAAGTACTTCATCCTGGAGTGATATTGCAAGTATCACCCAGCAAACCCAGCACTGTGTTAATAGGGGCTTGAATCCAGTCCTAAACGAACTTTTAAAATCTTTCTTCAGCCATGGCACATACAGCTTTATATAAGCCACAGCCTCAGGACAGTGTCTACAGTATCCCTTTCAGCCATCTTGCCAGATTCAAGGACGCTGCCTTTACTCTTGTTTCATGCACCCTGCTGGCTCAGGACCTATACCCAAGGCTTGTGGGGTGCATTTGGTTCCCATGATCCCCCTGATGTCACACTCCAAGCTGCCTCTGCCTGCTTCCAGAAGCAGAGCTCGGTAGGGTTCAACTTCTGCTCAGCTCACTACAGAGGCTTCAGTTATGCTCTGGGCTCCCCGAGAGGTTCCTCTTGTTTGTGAACACAGCTCATCTATCATTGCTGTGTTTAGCACAAAGGGAGGTTCACTGCATGAACTCCCAGTGCCATTCTGATCAGTGGTCTATGTCATCTCGTTTAATCTCCACAATGCTCTGGAGAGGTCAGGAATGCCATAAATCATAGACTAGACTTCATATAAAAATTATTAAAATAAAAGAACCCACAGTCAGTTGGCTATGTCAAAAGAAGGAGGAGTTAATATCTGCATTTTACTAATAAACAAATTGGATCAAAAAATTATAACCTGACCATACCTCTAGTAAGGTTAGAACAGAAACTTGACCCTGTATCTCTTGAGTCCCAGAGCCTATAAATGATGTTGCTTTGGTGTTTGGGGGAGCAAGAATTTATCCATTCATACGCACAAGGATCTTATCAGTCCTTGAAAAGTAAGGGATGACAGCTTTTTAGACAGGGTGAACCAAAATGGGAAAAGTTCTGGATATCAGAAATACCAGATATATTCTCAAAAAAGACTAGTTCTCCAAACTAAAGCATTCTTCCTCCAGTTACCAGTCAGTGAATGCATCTACCCCGTCAATTCCAATAAATTTGCAACTAGTATTAAGTACTACTACATGCCAACCACTAGGTACTGAGAGTGCAAAAGATGATTAAATTTTGTCCTGTCTGTAAGGATCCCACAGACTGATAAGAGAAAAAGATATCTTAACAAAAATACTTTCTAGTGGTTTTATGTTATGATAGCTAAAAGGCCAGGGTATATTAGAAGTACAGAAAAGAACATTATCAATGATACTTAGATAAAAGGGAAGTCTTCAAAGAATAGTTGACATTTGAGCTGGTTCCTGAAAGGTGATAGGATTGCAAGAAGTGCAAAGGGTGCAGGATCGGGGAATAACAGAGGCAAAGGCCAATGACATGACACAGATTATGCTTCTTTCAGGAATGGTAAGTGGCCCTATTGATCAGATCCCTTCTCTTGCCCGGATGCAAAGACTGAGCAGGGAGAGAGAGAAAAAGGAATAGGTTCAAGTTGGAGTAGTAGTTTGGACTCATCTCCCACAGACTGAATCCCAGATGAAGCTACAGCTCAGGATGTGTTAGGAATCCTCAGGTCTGGAGCAGGCAAAATCTGTGGCTGAAGGTACAATGATGCCACTCTCCAGTTGATCCCAGGCTTATTGCCAGCATCATCCAAGAGTGCTCACTGAGCTGTGTGTCTATGGTACCTGACACAGAAACTACAACACTCATTTCTCCAACTACTCATCCCTGTCTCCACAGAGTGTCGGAGCTACTGTCTTGTTCTCCTCGTCCCATTAAACAGAACCATAGGAAGAGGTGGCTTGTAAGGAATGATCTCACACCACAGAGCTATCAAAGCACAGTCTTTTGTCCTGGAGACTTGCCACACAAGCAGCAAGCTCTCCAACTCTGCTTCACTCCTGGCAAACGGTAAGGTGAGGACCTGCAGAGAGGGGACTCAGGAGCTGACACAAGCGGAAAGAACGGCCTGGCAAAGAGAAAGATCTAAGAAGGGTGTGGGGGAGGGGGTGGAGTGGAGAGGTGAGAAACACAGATGAGTCCTTCTTTTGATTTTCTGTTTGTTTTCAAATTCTTCACTTCTAATACCTATTGTTTTGTCATGTTTCTTTCAGTCTAGTTCAACAAATATTTACCCAACCCCATCCCAAATGCAAGGACTAGGCCGAGAATTGGAATTCAAAGCAGAAAAGGCATAAACTCTATTCTCATGGAACTCATAATCTAATAAGGAATAGAGTCTCTCAATGCAGCATATTAATAAAATATTGAAAGTGCAAAAATAGAATTAAGCAAGGAGGCAGAGGGGATGTGTATAAGAGAAGCCTCAGGAACCAAGGCAAGGCTTGTTAGGGGAGTTGCCCCCTGAACTAAATATTTAAAGATAGGTGGAAGTATTTTTCATATTGATAACATAATTGGTAATGAAAACTGCTCCAACAGACATGTCATGAAGTGTTTATGTTGAATAACACTGCATCAGTGCAAATATAACAACTGCTATTATACTAGGAGAAATTAATAAAACCATAATCAAGTCAGGAAACTAAGTCAATTCTCTAAACCTTAGACAGATCAAATAGACAACCATAAATGAGTTTTAGAAAAACAATAATACAATAAATAAAGTTAATTTGCTAGATATATATGTTTTGTATGTCACAATCTTTTTAAAATGACTGTGGAATATTGAAAACAAATAAAACATAAGATTACCTTCTAAACACACACAGACCCTTAATTCAATCTAAAAGCTGAAATTACATTAAAATGAAACACAAATTAGAAAATCTTTTTGAGTCTTTGTAAATATCAGTAAAACAAAATTCTGACCGTGTTAACTAAGGGGCAAAAAGAGAAAAATAATCAACACTGGGATAAGTGTGTCCAGCTACAGATATGATTGACTAATATTTTAAGGATTTTTATAAATATGTTCATAAGGAATATTGGCCTATAGCTTTCTTGTTCAATAGTGTGTCATGCCGATGCTGTGTTCATAAAACTAGATAGACAGCATTCGCTCCCCCTCTACTTTATAGAAGGGTTGTCTAGGATTGGAATTCTTTCTTCCTCAAATAGAATTCATTGGTGAAACCACAGGGACCTGGAATTTCTTCATGTCTCGTAATGAACAGAGCTAGATCTTGCTTTTTTCCAGTCTGAGATGCTCCAACATTTATTTAGACTGTTTATGTTCCATGCATTCTGTCCGTTTATATTCTATGCAATTATACCTGTCCTTTGGGTTTAAGTCCACAATCTTGCTATTTGTTTTCCATTTTTGTCTTTTGTTTTTGTTCTTCTGTTGATGTTTTCTTGCTTTTCCTTTTTTTTTGGCAGGGGGAGGTGGGTGATACTTGCATACAATCATATATTTTATGTCCTCTATTAACTTCTCAGCAATACCTCTTTCACTATTTTTTCATAGTTGCTCGAGGGCTAACAATCTGTACTGAAATTTCCAGTATCTACACGGATTAATGTTTCCACTTCACACCTGACACTTTCCTCTCTGATGCTTCCACTTTCCACTGTGCTCTTCACACCTCCCACTTATTATTTTTCAAATGTAATAACTAAAATGCAGTAAAATTATATGTACATGACCCCTTTCTTTAGTGCTATTGTGCCACTTTTTATTTCTACACCATAATACATCCTACTTTATGATGTTAATATTTTTGTTGTAAACAGCTATTATTTATAGAAATTATAAGCAGCAAAATGCATAGCTTTTTATGTGTAACTGCTTCTTTTCCATTTTTGTTGGTTTCTTTTGCTTTCTATATATCTGAATTTCCTTCTGATGTCATTTTTCTTCAACCTTAAGAACATTTTGAATTTCTTCCATTACATGTCTGCTAGTAGTAAATTCTCTCAGTTTTATTTATCAGATGTCTTTATTAACCCTTCATTTTTAGATGATTTTTTAGTTTGTATAGAATTCTGGGCTGACTGACACCACCACCACCCCAGCTCATTAAGGATGTCATTACATTGTACCCTGGCCTGCTGTCTTCCTGATGAGAAGTTATTCATCATTTTCATCTTTGCTTTCCTGTATATAATGTGACTTTTTTCACTGGATACTTTAAATATCTTCTCTTACTCTTAGGTTTTCAGTAGGTTGACTGTAATACACCTTGAAGCAGTTTCCTCTGTGTTTATTCTGCTAGGAGTTCATTAAGCTTCTCATATCTGTAAGTCAATGTTTCTCATCACATCTTGTAACTTTTCAGTTATTGTATTTCAAGCATTTTTGTATCATTATTGATCTAGTCTCCTTATAGAAATCATATTTACACACATCAGACCATATTATATTGACTTACATAACCCTGAGGCTCTGTTGATAGTTTTTTCTACCTTTATTTTATCTCTTCTTTAGATTAGATTATTTCTTTAGATTGTGAGTCAAGTTTGATTCCTCAATTTTCCTCTATCTTCAATCTGTTGATCTGACCATTCAATAAATTTTTCCTGCAATGAATTCCTAAATGTGTGTTTTGTTATTTGTCACAGTTTCCATTTCTCTGTGGTGATTTCTGAATGCCTTACTCATTAACATAATATTTTATTGAATTCCTTAAACATATTTCTTTATGTTCTTCTAGCACTTTATAGTAGCTGTTTTACATTGTGTGTGTGTGTGTGTGTGTGTGTGTGTGAGTATGTGTGTGTGTGTATTTCTGCTAAATCCATGTTAAAGACCATCTTGTGGTCAATCTCTATTGACTTTTTTTCCCCCATTACTAGTTTTCTCTATGTTCAGCAATTTTTGATTTCCTACTAGACATTGTTGTGTTGAACTGTAAGGACTTTGGATTCTGTCATCTTTTTCTGAAGAGTGTTGGCTTTTGTTCTAGTGAGTAGTTTGACTATTTCTTGCTCACCTTGAAACTGAGTAGGTTTTCTTATATCTTATTATGGAAGATCTGTTGAAAGCCAGTTCTGTTTTCATGTCCTCTGTAACATGGCAAGATTCAACTTCCAAACACTGTCTCTTTTTCAGAATCTTGTTAAAGTTTGTTTTCAGACTTTGTTAAAGAGAAATAAAATAAAACTTACTAAAAATTTAATATTTCCTTATAAGAAGTATTAGTCCATTCTCACACTGCTAATAAAGACACACCTGAGACAGGGTAGTTTATAAAGGAAAGAGGTTTAACTGACTCACAGCTCTACATGACTGGGGAGGCCTCACAATCATGGTGGAAGGTGAAGGAGGAGCAAAGGCATATCTTACATGGTGGCAGGCAAGAGAGAGTGTGCAGGGGAGCTGCCCTTTAAAAAACCATCAGATCTCGTGAGACTTATTCACTATCATGAGAAAAGGAAGGGGAAAACCTGCCCCCAGGATTCAATTACCTCCCACCAGTCCTACCCAGGATATGTGGGGATTACAGGAGCTACAATTCTAGATGAGTTTGGGGTGGGGGAACACAGCAAAACCATATCATAAGGGAAAGCCTAAAGATGTCTCAGGTGGATATCTCCAACATCCCTGAGCACTGCTCGAGCTCTAGTATCTGTTCCATTCTCCATCCTACAGAAGCTACATCTTCTAAGTCTCTCATTAAACTTGTACAGCCTGACTCCTTATCAAGGACTCATGGAGACTCATGAGGAAACCTCTGCCCAGCTCTCTATCCTCTAGTGCCTGCCTATTAATTCCAGCACCTTTGGTTTTCTCAAACTCTAATATCTACCTCCTATGATCAGTGATGCTGCTGTTCTTTGCTTGGACTCCAGCTCACTACGCAGCCATCAGAAAACTGTCTTCCAGGCAGAAACCTAAGGCCATGACGGGGATTACCTAATGAATTGCCCTTCTTTCCCAGTAACTGCCATACTGTTTTCAATAATGGTTGCACCATTTCACACCCCTGCTAATAGCAAACAGGGCTTTCAATTCTCATGAATTACCAACATTTTTTAATTAAGTGAACATTTTAACTATATCCATTATATTTTTCCCCTCCATTGCTTAAAATTATTTGGTGATTTCCTACTGTATTTAGCAAAAGAACTTGCCATTGACTATCAGGTCATGGTCAAGCACCTATCTGCCTCTCTAGATTTTATGAGGCTTCCTAGAACCTGGAAACTTTTTACCTCAGAATATTTGCACTGCCAGATTTTTGGATTTCAACTTCCTCGACTTTTCATGTAACTATTTTCGTTAAAATTTTGAAATCTGATACAAGGTAAGATGACATCAATGTTATTGAATATTCATCTGGAAGTGGAACTCAGTGTTATTGAGGTCAAAAGTAAGAGTTGTAAATATTAGAAAGAAGGAAGTGGCCAGGCCCAGTGGTTCATGCCTGTAATCCCAGCACTTTGGGAGGCCAAGGC
Source organism: Mandrillus leucophaeus (assembly GCF_000951045.1). Classification (NCBI taxonomy): domain Eukaryota; kingdom Metazoa; phylum Chordata; class Mammalia; order Primates; family Cercopithecidae; genus Mandrillus; species Mandrillus leucophaeus. The sequence goes on along the minus strand of NW_012105231.1, from coordinate 1,644,156 downwards.
AGGTGGATCACCTGAGGTCAGGAGTTAGAGACCAGCCTGGCCAACGTGGTGAAACCCTGTCTCTACTAAAAATATAAAAATTAGCTGGACGTGGTGGTGGGCGCCTGTAATCCCGGTTATTAGGGAGGCTGAGGCAAGAGAATCACTTGAACCCAGGAGGTGGAGGTTGCAGTGTGCTGAGATCGTGTCACTGCACTCCAGCCTGGGCGACAGAACAAGACTCCATCTCAAAGAAAAAAAAAAAAAGAAGGAAGCATGCTAACCAACATTACTTTATAGTGGGATGAGATTAACTGACCTCCTTTTGCTTAGCAAAATAGGTTAATAATCAAGATTCTGTGTTCTGAAGTTAGCACTTTGGTTAAAATCCTGATGTGCCACTTACTTGTCCTGCCACATTGGTAACTCAATCACTCCAAGTCTCAATGGCAGTAAAATGTGTAATTTACTTTGCTCAGGGCCTAGCAACCAAGTAGTAACTTAGTAAATGTGAACTATTATCTTTTTGAATAATGTTTCTAGTATAAGCTTTTGCTTTGTGTATAAGAAGAAAGCCTATTAAAAACAAATATGCCAAAACAAAGAACGAAGACTGAACAATCTTAAATTTTAATCTTGTCTGCTGCAATCTGCTCTCTCTTCCTTGAGTCTTCTGTTTCCATCAGGGCTTCACTCTTTAATAGCACTGAATCTGAAAGATAACAACAGTAATTATAGGAGAGAAAACTGAGACATAGCAAGGAGAAGGGCTTGTTAGTGTTAACCTGCGGTCACTGGAAGACCTCTGATCTGAAACTGAGTCTATTCTATGCTGTTCCCTCTGCCAAGTGGCCTGTGAACTAGGGAAGGGTGTTGCCCTTGCTTATCTCCTTATCCTCAGTACCTGTGTGGTCTGAAAGACTGTAATAGACACCGCTTTATCAACTAAAGCCCTAAGGTTAAGAAAACAAAAGTTACCCATGGATTGAGCATTCAGGGCCCAATTGGTATGGCAAATTTCTAAATTCCTATGACCACAAGAAAAAAATTACACCCTAGCAAAACTCCCCGACACTAGGAGCTATCAGGCTGATTTACAACCCAGGCTGCTACACATCTGATTGGACAGACCACCAGCCTTAGAAACATTCTTTTCTAATAAGCAATTGCAGAACTTAAGCCAGTTACAACCACTTATAGAGGCTGTGCACAAATTGTCTTTGTGTCTTATAATTCACTCTTTGGTGTAAAGAGCCAAATTCCATTCCATTTCAATGCTAAAATCCTGCCCTAAAGTGAACATGGAATGTATGTTACATACAGGTTTACCCGTTATGCATGCACTTGGCTTCTCTCATAAATATGTATAGCTTTCTACCAAATCTGCTGAATATGTAGGATATTGGCCCTCTCAGTCATAAAACCCAACCTGTCCTTCCACTCTTCAAAAAGAAAGTAGCTTCAGTACCAGCCATAGACAATGTCTTTCCAGTTTGCAAACTGCTATTGCCAATATTTCTACTATCCATCCTGGTGGTCTTCTGAATGACAGCTACTACCTTCCTAGTATCTTGTCCTCACTACCCAGATAGTGATATAAAAGAAAGGAGGTTTGGATGCACAGGAAGAAAGGAGGGAGAAAGGACAAAACTAAGAAGTTTTCACAGACCTATTCAGTCATGTTACTAGTGTGATTATATTGAATTCTTTGCCTTTTCTTCCTCAGTGGCAATTCTTAAAATAACCTAAACCTATGATCCATGAAACTGAGAAAGAAATGAGATCAGAGGTAATCTGATTTTCCTCAGACTCCCTTTTCTATTGTCTCTGAGGCAATTGGGAACAACTGAGAGACTCTCCCATGTAGAGGAAATGAAGTGTGCTCTGTCAGACACAAAGTGTAGCTTTGGGAGAGGTCTGTGTTTAAAGCAGGTGTCATTGAAGTTTCTGGGAAGTATTTAGTCTCTGATCTTCTCTCTAGCTCCAACATCAGGACAACCACACCTCTGTGTTGCTTTGTCCCCCTCTTCTTCACCACATGTATCTCATACAGCTGAAGAAAGACTTTTCTATCAGAGAGAATGTGCTAAGTAATTAGCAGGAGTCTTTGAGTAGCCAGACAATGACAACGTTAGCCTGAATTGTTTAGATAAATTAGGGCATGGGTAAAACCTGAGTTCATAATAATAGAGACTCCCAAGAAGGTGCTTAGAAGAAATCAGTCACAAAGCTTTGTTTTGGTAAAATGGGGTCAGCCAGTGCTCTGTTTTACTGAGGTAAAAGTGTGAGTTAGTGTGTCTGTACCTATGAATATGTGAGGCATGTGTGTTTGAGTGTGAGGCAGTGTATGTGTGAGGATTTGGGGAGAGAAACAAGAAGAAGAATATACCAGCAGAAGATGCTAAATCTTTCCCTCCCTTTCTCGTCCATATTCTATGAGTAGTTCTAGAATATTCAGGAATGGGAACTGTCAGAGGGGAAGCATGTGTTGATTGTTACTCTCATTAATTGAGGCTTGTATTCAGTTCTACTGGGAAAGAAAGCTCTGTCCTTGAAGGTCGCACAATGCCTTAGATAAAACACTCCAAAACTGCTGATACTCAGTTATCAGTGAGCCACCAATGATAGTAGAAACAATAAAAAAGTTTAACTAAGAGCCCTGTGGGCATTGAACTGGTCAAATGGGTGTTTTCTGAGACGGGAAACAGTTTGGACAAGCAGAGAGTGGCAGAAAGGAAAGGGTTCCTGGGCACTGAACATGAGCCACATGTGTTTGTGGTTGAGAATAGACAGGGGAGTGGAGGGCAGGTGGGCTCCCAGACCTTCCAGGCCAGGGGGCTGCTGAAGGAGGCACAGGTAGGAAGAGGGTAGGGAAATGGGAGATGGGGTATACAGGGATTTTATGCAGTTCCACACTTTTAGATTTTAGACTCATTCTGCGAGGTGGAGCATTTCTTCTTTAAACCTTTATGGCACAGTGACAGATGTTTTAAAAATGTACTTTCATTTAATTCTTTCCATGGCCCCGGATGGCAAGTATTATTATTCCCATTTTACAAATAAGGGAACAGAGAAGTTGGAAGGAGGTTAAGAAATGTGTCTATAGTCTATTCCAAAACCTGTAAGCCTTTTATTTTTTTTTTCTTTTTGCTTCTATCACATCACCTCTGTCTGAAAAAGCTCTCCTGCTGCTAATCTCCACCAGGATAGGGCTCTTTTTATGTTAATGTTAGGGTGCACAAAACAATTCCCCAAAATACAGTGCTTGGGTATGCTGATTGCTTTTGAGAATTGAAAGGACTCAGAAATAAACCTCAGAACCATGGTCTCTCTCTGACCTTTTCCACACCTCCCTGTCTCTCTCACCCTTTTCCCTAAAGCACTTGGGAGAAGTGAGCTCTGTTCACATAAAGCACTTGGGAGAACAGAGCTCTGTTCACATAAAGCAACCTGAACTTAGACCTTGGTTCCCCAGTCTGTGAAGAATGGATACTGATTTGGTGGGAAGAGTTTGTAAGAGCCTATCTTGCTCCAAAGTTCTAGGCATCCCAGGTGGGGACAATAGGGGAAGACTGAGCATGTATCACTACAATACAAAAATTGAAGTTCATTCTGGTATTCCACAAACACTGATTTGTGGGTTTCTGTGTGCTAGAACATGGTCATTTGAGTGCAGAAATTGTCCCCTCAGATCTCAGCTGTGTTGATAACTGTGTGAGCATATGTGATTTTCTCAACATCTTCTGAGCTTCAGTTTCTTAATCAGGTAAGTAGGGATAATTGTACTGACTTAAAACAGCTGTATTAAGAATCAAGCGAAATGAGCTTTCCATTCATTCGTATAAAGAAAACAACTATCTTTCCCTCCTAGTGGCTGATCTCCATGAATCTATGTCAGTCTGTTGTTAATGCAGGGGCAAAGGGTACAGTTCCCCTTCATCCTCTGAAGGTACACTGAAAAATAAACTGACAAAAGGCATATTAGTAAGAGAAAAGGCACACAAATTTATTAACATGTACAGGGGGGAATCACAGGGTAATCACCCAAAAAAGCCAGTGTAGTATAATGCTTATGCATCCTTCTTCACACAAGAGGGACCTGATGGAAAATGTAGACAATTCTTTTGAGGAGCAGTCAATCATTAGAAAGAATGAATGGACCCAGGTGGTGGGAGTCAGACATTACTGGAATGTAAGAGGTGGAGCTGTACAGGAGCAAAGGTTGTTTTATTTTGCAGATAAAGTCCTCCACGTAATCACTTGGAGCTGCTCTCAGAAGAGCAGATGATGTCTGGATGTGGTGATGACTTACAGTCTCTTCTCTTCTCAGGTGGTTGATCTTTCCTGGTTATTTGATGAGATTCTTAGGGAGGAACTCAAGACAATTGCATTACTTTTGGAAAGAAGTTTTGTTAATCATATAAGGAAATTCCAGAGATACTCCCTCCCAAGTGCTTCAGGGAAAAGGGTGAGAGAGATAGGGAGGTGTGGAAAAGGTCAGAAAGAGACCATAGTTCTGAAGTTTATTTCTGAGTCTTTTCAATTCTCAAAAGCAATCAGCATACCCAAGCACTACATTTTGGGGAATTGTTTTGTGCACCCTAACATTAACATGAAAAGAGCCCTATCCTGGTGGGTTCTGCTGGTCCAGTTCTCTGCAAAGTGAAAAAGAGTATATCCACGTCTGCCAACCCTTGTATCTCTGAGAGAGATGAGCAGTTCCTGCAGATGCACTCCCAGTGAGATCTAATGACTGAGAGCTTATTCAGAATCCAGAATCACTTTTGAGTTATGGGCAATGCTCATGCACTCTGAAGGTTGGTGTCTGGTAAGAGGGTGCCAGATTGGCAGACGTACAGAGCAGAAATGTTCAGAATGCCCACATATTTCTTCTTGAAGGAGGAAGCCAGGCCGATGACATCATGCCCTCCTGTGCCACGAGGAGCCTAACACCATTGGCCAAGTGAATCAGGAACAGTCACTTAGAGTTACTAATAGGTGACAACCTCCACCCACATTCTGCCACAGGTCAGGGTTACAGAGCTCTGTTCAGTGTCAAAGGAAAATATGATTGCCTTTGGAAGAGGCAAGCAAATGTCCTATTCCTGACCCCAGAGGGGCCATCCTGCTTATACTCAAAACATCTGCGTTTAGAGGAAGTAGCCTTGTGAGCGGAGGGAAATTGAAGAAAGAAAGGTTTTCTCCAGAAGTCTGGAGTCCTTCCTCTGAGATAAAAGCAAAGAAAGAGGGGGATGGGCCAGAAACCAAAGCTAGCGGGGGTGACTCTGCAGGATGTGTCAGCTACGAGATCCAGAGAACAATGTGTACAAGTCCTGTGGAAACAAACCTTTACAAGGACTGCTAGAAAGTCCTGCAGAACCTCTCTCCACACTCTGAGAAGACTACTGTCCCCCTAGCCATGACTGGGATTAGGAGGGCTCAGGCTGTGGTAAGGGTAAGTAACGGTAACTGCTGAGTAATGAAGCTGTTACGTGACTACCAGGCTCATTTGCTCAGTGTGCAGTAACAGACCAGTACACTGAAACAGCAGGAGTTACTGCAGAGAAAGTTTCATGATCACTGGGCAGCCAAATGAAGAGACAGGAAGAACCTCAAATCTGCCTCCCTGAGAGGTTCTGGGCTAGGGTTTTAAAGAGAATTGTGGAGGGAAAGGGGCTGGAAGATTGTGGTCACCATTTGGTAAGGGTTGGGGGGATGAAATCATCAGGATGTAGAAACAACTACATTCTTCAGTTGAGTCAGCTCCTTGGTGGGGACCCTCAGGCTAGCTGACATTGGTACTTTCACTGGAATATGAGTTCTTAAAAATATCTTAAATGAAAAACTTGATATTTCTCAATGATAAAGATGTTATCTATAGAAAAAACTAAGGAAAGTTAGTGCCTTGTGACCTGGTCTGTGACTTATGGGAAGTAAGCGACTACAAGTGAGTGGGCCAGAGGGTGTGCTGGTTAACCGTTATGTTGAGCTGTGACTGTATTCCAGTCTTCTGCTTTTGTCAAAACATCTGGCAATTGATTTTACTAATTTTATGAGGATGGTTTCAGAACTGACTAACGGGCGCATGTATTTTCTCATTAAATTTCACACTAATGTTGAAAAGAGGTGGTGAGGCTTCAAAGTCAGAGACTGACTCAGAATTAGGCTTGCTGTAGGTACTAAATAATTATTCCTTGAATGAAAAAATAGGATTATTCTCGGTTGGGGTTCAGGCTCAGATGGTTGCCAGGTAGTGATTGACTCCAATGGCCAGAGTCTAAGTTGGCATGGGCTTGTGTCAGGGCTCAATGAGCCTAGAGGTAAGTCCAGGTTGTGACCAAGATCCAGGCTTAGTCTAGGATCTGGGCTCTGTCTGAAGCCAGGCTGAGATCAGACTGATTGATTATCAGATTTGTGCTTCAGGATCTTCCTCCCACCACTTGGAGTCTGTTCTCGGGATTTGCGGCTCATCTTCTTCTCCATGTCTCCTCCTTGCTCACCTCAGAGTTGGCATCTGTATCACTGTAGCCAAGTCTCCTACATGCTTTCTCCTTCATTGCAGACCTAGGCTCCCTGGAGTCTGCAGTGATATGCCCTGACTCATGCTCAGTACAGACAAGACTGAACAAAATTGGCAATACCAGGATAATACAGGAGGCTGCCAGGTGATACAGGCTACCACATCTTGGATAGGCCATGGTATTCACATGTAAAGATGTGTAACTTTGAACAACAACAAGAGAGAACCTGGGGATATGGAAGCACCCACAATTATAGCACAGGCAATTGAATTTCAGTTAAGCTTAACTGCAATTAAGCTGTCAGACTATCAAAATGGACCAGAAAGGCAATACTGAGTGGGTCTTTTTCCCAGTCCTCTCGTGCACATGTCCTAGTGGTCTACAGGGATGGAGGGTGCAGGTGGAGGCATAGGGAGTGGGCTTCCCACAGCATGATCCACTTCTCTATTGGCTCATTTTCATTTTCTTTACCAAAGACACATGAAAAGAATTCAAAACTACCGTGACCCAAATGTGTAACATATGGTGCAATTAGCAAGAGTGCATTAAGAACCAAATTGGTCCTCCACTGCCACTTTTCTGATAATGAGAGGGAGGAAAGACTAGGAAAACAATTGCAAAGCAAATAGCTGAGACACAGTACTAGCTTCCCTGAGGAGGAAGGCTCTCAGAATGGGCTCAGTCTCTGGATCCAGGGACACTTCCTGGAGGAAAAAAAAAAAAAATCCTTTCTAGAAAACAGCATTTCTGGAAATAAACTTGACAATATGGAACAAACATACTAAAAATGTCTAAGACCATTGTTCCACTAAGTTCACTCCTAGGGATTTATTGTAAGGCAATAACAAAAAATGTAAACTGAGATTTATTTCAACATTAATCGTAACAGTGAAAACTTAGAAAAAAACTTGAAGGAACAACAATATGGGAATAGTTAAGGAAATTATGATGGGGACAAACAATGGAAAATTACATCACCATCAAAAATTATGCATACAGAGAATCCTTAATAACCCAAGGTGATGCTTCTGACAGAATTGTTAAACCAATCACAGCACATAAATCTAAAAGTGCAGTGTAACCTCCACTGTTTTATCTACTAACTGATGTCTTCATCTAGCTTAAAAACTCACTGTAAATACATAACAGTGATAAATAGTGGTTATTGCTAGATGTTGAGCTCTGGAATGAGTTAAACACTATTTTTGTTGTTTCATGTATCTTGCAAATGATTTCCAAAGGGTATACAATGCTTTGATAATCTGAGAAAAAAATTTGCTCCTTTGGAATAAAAAAATACATCTCTTTCTCAGCCTCATGTTTCTCCCATACGAAGTAAAGCTGCCTTTGAGAACAAGGGCCCTGGACTTTTTCTCTGTAAGCAATGATTTTCTTAGCTCCCAGAAAGAAGAATTCTGACACCCCATAATGCAGATTCTCAGAGGCTTTCCAGGCCCTAGCTCAGGGATCAGTCTTTGCCTTTAAATGCCAGCTCACCTGTCCATTCAAAGCAGTTTCTTGCAGGATGGTCAGAACTAGCAAGATGAAGATCAGGTGGCAAAATGTCTCTTTTGAAAGTGGTTTTATTAATCTCAAAATAGGGACTGAAGAAATTACAGTCGCAACCAGGATCTCCTAATGCCTTGTTGCACAATGTGTGGTCCCTGGGCCCTCAGCACCAGCCTCAGCCAGGAGCTTGTTTGATAAGCAAATGTGTGGGCCTCACCCAGACCTACTGAATTGGAGTCTGCATTTAACAAAATCTGCAGGTGACTCTTAAACACATTATTATAGTTTGGGAAATACTGTTCTATAAGTTAGGTTTGCAGCAATCTGGTATAATACAACAAGCACAAGATGATAAGGCAGGGCACCTAATTGTTGATCCCCACTCTATAATAGAAAAGCTAAATGACCTTGAAAAGCTGGATGCCCTTGCCTGAGTCATCTATGTGCATGTCTAGGTTTTAGTTTCCACATCTGAAAAATGGAATTAATAAAATGTCTCCATGATAGGGTTTGGACGGATCAAATTTAGTGGCGTAAATAACCTTAGGGTGGTACATGGAACAGAATAAGAATTAAATGATTTTTGTCATCATTAGCATAATTATACATGACAGTTGTAAGGATCAAATGAGATAATGAATACGCAAACCTTCTACAGATGTAAGAGATTCTTACACAGATGTGAAGAGAAATTATTTTACGGATGTTAGGGATCATTCTCATCCAGAAAGCCAACTGTGAAAGAATAGTTGGGAAAAAGAGAGTGAAAATGTAGGCTCTCCTGGGAGAATTTTGATTCCATGGGCTCAATCTCACAGAGAGAATCAGCAGAAGTAGGGTAGACAGGGTGGGGTAAAGTTTTTACAAATGCACAGCTACCTTCATTATTCTCAGTTCCCTCCCACTCAGGGAGGAGAAAAATGACACCCTATTATTAGGAGAGTTAGGGGAAGTTTGAGAGCACCTGCCCTCTCACTCCCCCAGGCACCATATCAGACAATCTCTCACCCTTGAGGCTGCTGGTGAGTAATCTTTGCAAATTTTTTCCCATTTTCAGATGTTAGGAAGCTCTGCCTGTATGCCCTTGAACTAGGAGGAAGGAAAGCCTACGCTTCACACAAGCTGTGTCAGCTGTCAAGCAAAGCGGCCAAATGTCCTGGATAGGGAAATTGATAAAAGTTTTCAGAAATGGCTCAAATTACCTTGGCCTTGAACAAAAGCAGCAGGAAGGTATTCTAGGGAGGGAAGTGAAGCTTGAAAGGTGCAGAACAGACTGGGCCCAATTTGGGGAAAGTGGATGTAAAGCTTTACATTGAAGGAGCAGAAATAGAAACCTATGGGAAATAGCCAGTGTTCTTCCTTTAGACTTGGTTCTGGACCATGTACACAAAATCCCGAATTCATTAATGAGAGTCCTGGTGAAGAGGTTAAAATAAAGCATATTGACTCTACTGAACTTGCTCCTTACATTTCCAAGTTCCTGGTGATGCCACAAGGATTGCTTTTCTAGTACAGTCACTAGACAAATGTGCATCTCGCCTGATCAGTCCCTGACGTCAGACTTGCTGTCTATGCCTTCCTCTCTCTGCTAAGTGACCATGTTGAAACTGCCTTTGCAAAATTATGGCTGAGATAGTGAAAGAGATCTAACCTAACCAACTCCATCTTGCTTCTAACCTTTAAGCTGTCCTTCTTCATTCCTGGGCATAGGCTGAACTAACTTTGAGAGGAACTTAGTTTCTAGTTTGAAACAAAGACGATAACAGCCATTTCCAAAAACAAGACTTCTTCTTGCCTAGGGACTAGACTGCCTTTATAGGACTAACAAATTAGGCACAAGATTAGAAATGGTGGCTTAAGAGTCATGCAGCTGGAGGCTGCAAGATTCTGACCCTCCCTAAGCTGCTCCTGAGATCAGTGCTTAGGATATTTTGCTCAACCTGCATTTGATGGATCAGCTGGCACCACCCAGATGGATAAAGTGGTTCAACTGATCTTGTGGCCCCCACTCAGGAACTGACTCAATGCAAGAACACAGCTCCGATTCCCTATGATTTCATCTCCTACCTGACCAGTCAATACTCCTGGCTCAGGGACTTCCCCCCACCCACCAAGTTGTCCTTAAAAACTGATACCAGAATGCTCAGGGAAACTGATTTGAGTAATAATAAAACTCTGCTCTCCCGCACAGCCAGCTCTGTGCGAATTACTCTTTATTGCAATCCCCTTCTTGATAAATTGGCTTTGTCTAGGCAGTGCGCAAGGTGAACCCATTGGGCAGTTGGAGGATTTGTTCCTGGCCTCCCTCATACCCCTGACTTCTTTTTCTCTGATTCTTTTTATTTGGTCTTCCTCAGGCTGACCTGGTGTCTTCTAGAGTTCCATTATCTACTCTCCAACAAAAGTGGTAAACTCAAACACCTTGAGGGCAGGAAAGGAAGATGAATGTGTTAAAGAAGCAGAGTGGAGTAGGGAGTGGTGTGGAGTCGGAAAAACTGAACATTGTATGTTCTGCTAAAAAGGTTTCAGGTTTCTCTTACTGAAATCATTGTCCAGGCCAGATTTATCCACTTCCAATGTCTGCCCACTGTGCCCTCCAAATGTCCACTACCAGCATTTGAGTGAGATCCTACCTGTCTGAAAAAGGAAGCCATGTTTGGATTTCTGGCAAGTTAGCAAGGTCCTAGAGGCCAGAAGGTTCAGCAGGACCTGAAATGCAGTCATTGGTCTGACCCGTCTCCACTTTATTGGCCCTTGGGCTGGACTATTTCAGGTCCCATCTAGACTTTATTTTGACCTCAGCTGGGTTTCCTGGGCTTCCTGGCAATGTCTGAGGATCAAGGAAAACCTAGTCCCAAAGTCGCATGCATGAACCATGTGTGGCAGATGTCTGCAGTGCTTCCCATCACATCCTGTGACCTGTCTCTCATTTTGGGCCAACCATAGTGGTTAGCTTCATGCAAGCTTATCCGGACCTTACAGGGACAATGCCCAACTTCAAGCAGGAGCTGGCATCTGTCAACTTTGCTTCGCTGCCAGGACCTTGTTGGGCACCATGTTTATCTGCCCAGCCCTTGTGTGATCACAGCCAGAAGCACCCAGGAATTAGACGGACCTTTCTGTCTCTATCTTATGCTTTGTTCTCACACATCTGTCAGCCACATCTGAGCTTCCCAATCTGTCCCCTAGAATATCACACTCAAACACATATGCTTTGTCCTTCACTTCTTCCCTATCCACCTGGATAATTCCTATTTATTTTTCACAACTCCACTCATGCTTTGACTCCTTTGAAGAGCCTTTCATCATTCCCCTACCCACTTCTATCTCTGTTGGGTCCTTTCTCTGTGTTTACATTTCTTCTCTGAATCTTGCCAACATAGAAGTACTTACTATTTTTTTTATAATTGTAGAGGAGAAAACATAATTTATTTCCTTTCTTTTTTTAAGTTCTAGTTTTGGTTACCATATATTAGTCAGAATTTTAATTCTTAACCTTAATTCATAGTGAAAATCTAAGCAGTAAACAATTTTTAACTCAGTCACATACTAACAATTTATGAATACATATTTTATAATCCTCAGAAACATAAGCTTTCTAATGGAACCATTTTTCAGTGGAACAGGATATATTTACTAATAGGTCTAGATATCTTTTTTTCTCTGAAATAAGAAGCCTAAAGTATGTAAGTTTACACTCATATTTAGTAATATCTTAGCAATGTATCTTATTTGGAAATGATCTAGATATTCAATGAATATCAATTATTTAATTTAGCTTAGCAAAAAAACTCTAAGGGTATAGTTACTAAAAGATTTGAAAAACTTTTTAAATAAGCGTTAAAAAATTATTAAAATTTTACTTATAAACTTTTATTCAAATCTATTTTATTTAATTTTAACAATTATGTTTGGAAAATTTTATGAGACTTTAGGCAACTCTGATCATCATCTCAAGTTAAACTTTCTATGAATCATTTTTGTTTTATTGTATGTTAGATTAGCTAAGTATCAGAAAAGCAAGAACCTGAAAGCTACACATATGAATATTTTGCTGATAAACTTAGAAGACATCGTTATTTTTATTAAACCAACAATATTAAACTAGTCTTATTTACCCTTCTTTACCCCAAATGATTTACTCAAGTCACATGAACTGGAAAAATATTTGGGCTTATTTATTTAATATATAAGCACTCATCTTTAAGTTAAGTTGGTATCATGTAGAAAATATACAAACATATGTATAGACATATACATACATGTAGACACAACATACAACCTACAAATGTACACATGCATGCATATAAAAGCCAGAGAAATCACAGAGTTCAGTGTAAAAGCAGATAGAGCTTTACAGCTGACAGGAACCTGTCCATTCACAACTCTTGGGGTTCCATGAGGAAAAACAGAGGTTCCTCCCCAAAAGAGGAGTCTATGTTGGCTTTTCTGTTTTCCTCCCAAGATCCCAGGGCTGTTAGAAATCTTTTTTAGGTCTACAATATGGCAATCTTTCCTCTTGTAACCTTGTGGGTTGCAAGAGGAAAGAAAGACAGAAGTAAATGGAAGAACAAGTCTTAGAGGCAAAAACTATATCAACAAGAGAAGAAACAGACAGAAGAAGTGCATATAGTTGTCATAGAGAAGAAGGGTTTTAAAAATATACGCATACACATATAGCCTAAATATCAGCTTTTAATTAAGGTGACTTTTGACTATAGAGCTCTTAAAATCTTTTTATCAAATTTTAGCTGGGCAAATAGCAAACATTCCTGTTTCTTGCCTTTTCCTTTCTTAAATTTACATAAGGAAAGAGTCTTGGAGGTGGGTATATTTGTTTATTACAGGTCTAATGCGATCACTGTTTAAAACTCTTTGTCTTTAAAATGTTTTAATAAACTGTTTCTTTTGTTTTTCTAAGTATATTGTTCCATTTAGCTTAGGAAAGGAAGCTAAAAAAAAACAAAAAATTCCTCTTATGCTGTAAATGTAAGCCAAAATTTAAATCAAAGGTATACCTTGATTGTTTAAAATGAATAATTTTAGAAATGTTTCTCTCCTGAGCTAAAGGCACCTACTGAGGAAAGGAATTTTGTGGTTGGTTCAAAGCACTTTAACTCTGTTTCAAATCCTATCTCAGTTGGAATGCTGCTTATCTAATTCCCTAGACATTTCAAAGTCATGGTTAAGATTTACATCTCCTAGAGACTAAGAAGAATCCCTTAAAAAAAAAAATACCTCTAGATACAAAAGTCCCAGTTTCCAAAGTAAACCTACTATAATTGTGACTTAAAATCAGTAAGTCTTTTTATGGCTTATAACCAGACACAAAAATTATATCCCCTAAGATGGTGTAAAAATGCAATCCCCTTCAAGATCCGAAGTTTTTCCAAAGATGGCCTAAGAAAGTAAAGACCTTTGTTATTAGCAAGGCAATGAAGGTTGAGACAATTAAGACAAAACCTGAGAGCCAGCACATTTAGACGAACAGACATTTTGGACCCAGTGGAACTCCCAGCTGGCTACTGACATAGGCCAGACAATTTATGCCCTCAAGGTGGCACAGACCACAGCATAAATTTGCTGCTTACAAAGCCAAGCTTCCCAAGAAATGAAACAAGATGAAAGAAGAATCTTGTTGTGATCCTCCTATGAAAAACCACTCAGAAAGTCAGAGACAAGGAAAGCAAAGATCATCCTTGTAAAACTAACGATCAATAACCAAATAGGTACTTAAAGAAATCTACAAGTCACAGATTCAAAGAATTAATTTTATTATTATTTGTAAATGTTTTCCTCCTATCAATCTGAACCTGGAAAGGGAGGGATGAGGAAAATGTTTTACCTTCTTTCTTGGCCAGGTACCACAGATAGAAACCTGGGAGAAGCTGACCTTGGTGAGAAATCTTACCCTTTTCTGCTGCATCTGCCAGTTCTCCCAGGATTTCACCTGTAGGTACTGGAGCAGTCAGGGTGTCTCTGTTGGCCCCATCTTGGGTGCCAAATTGTAAAGGAGGAAACATAATTTCTGTCCTTTCCCTTTTTTGATTCTTACAGAGACGCTGTTGAGACACTGTCCTGAAAACAAAAGTCAGATTAAACAAGTGAGGAAAACAAGCAGAAGTTTATTAACACGTGCTATACCCATCACGCAGGAAAAGTCTCAGTTCAAAAGTGTTTCTTTCTCAAGGCAGTGGCTTAGGGTCCTTGCTTAAATAATATTTTAACAAGGAGCCATAAATCCTACATAGTGACAAGAAAAAGAAGAAAGCATCTTCAGGCTTCCAAAAGGTGGGAAAATATGGGAAGGTAAATTGATGGGGAGAGTGAAATCTGCTCCTAGACCATCTGGTGCCATTGTCTATGGGCTCTGTCTCTGAGTGTGTTGATGTGTTCTCTTCGGCAGCACATGTACTAAAATTGAAACAATACAGAGAAGGTTAGTATGGTCCCTGTGCAAGGATAACACAAAATAAAAAAGCAATGAAGTAGTAAAAGTCTAGTTTAAATTTTAAAAAGATATATATATATATTTTAAAAAAGAAAGTGTGTTGTAAAGGAGCTTGTCCTTAGGTGGGAAAAGTAGAGAGGCGGGGCAGAGTCTGCTCCTGTGTTTTAAACTTTTAACTTTAATTAAAATCACCAGTATGTTAGAGAGGCATATTTTGCTTATAATTCCTCTTTCTCTCACACATATATTGAAGGCTCTGTAAAGGATGGAAGACTTGTCAATCACCTCTGTGTTTGCATTCATAGTGTGTGACAAACAACTGGCACTAAGTAAATATTTGTTGGATGAATAAGTGAACAAATGAATGCGTGGTTTACAGTATGCTCAGTATCCTACTGGCACCAAATATAACCTTTTGCATAAGACCAGTATCAAAATTAGTAAATACTACATGGGAATTTATTTGCCACATAGAAATCATTTAATACATGCTAAACCCTTATTTGAACTACAAAAAGAAAAAAAAAATCACTCAACAGAGTGAGGGAAATGAATATAAATTTAACAAACCTGACCATAAGGGTTTTAATTATTTAATGATTTAATGAGTCCGAGAGTGGGTGAGTGCATGACTGATTGCTTCATGGAACCCATGGGGTTATGGGAAAGGACCAGAGTTAGCTGCAGACCAATACTGTTAATTCGAGAAATACTTAGGGGGTGCCTACCTAATGCCAGGTGAAGTATATAGTGAGACTGAGCTTATGATGAATAGCTCAGTATTCACCAAGCTGTGATTACTTTGGAAAGTAAAAGAATGTTTACCTGGTTTGAATAAAATTTGAAACTTTAAATAGTATGCTAAATAGTAAAATTAGAATTTAGGGCAATTGGAGATCTTAGCAATGTATGTTCCCTAGTTCCACCTTAGGTTTTGATTGAAGACAGGCTACTTGCACCTAATGTCTCTCTGGATCAATTGAATCCTAAGTCTAACCATTAAGGACAATTATGAAAACTAATTATTAGGAAAAATATACATTTTATTAATGTATATAGGAGGAGGGGGTATCAAAGCACTTAGGAATCTTTTAGCTAAAATCTTGAGTTTGTTGCAGCCCGGTCTGAGCCTTAAGGTCCCTGTGACAGGTAGAATTGCTCTTGCTCTAACGTTGACTTCGTTACTTCTCCTCGTCACTGGTCCACCTCTGCAGATGTCTGGAGAGGCAGCTTTTTGTTGTTGCTGTTGTTGTTGTTTTTGTTTTTTTGTTTGTTTGTTTTTTGAGACAGTTTCGCTTTTGTTGCTCAGGCTGGAGTGCAGTGGCTTGATCTCAGCTCACCGCAACCTCTACCTCCTGGGTTCAAGCGATTCTCCTGCCTCAGCCTCCTGAGTAGCTGGGATTACAAGCATGGGCCACCATGCCCGGCTACATTTTTTGTATTTTTAGTAGAGACGGGGTTTCTCCATGTTGGTCAGGCTGGTCTCAAACTCCCCACCTCAGGTGATCCGCCCGCCTTGGCCTCCCAAAGTGCTGGAATTCCAGGTGTGAGTCACCGCGCCTGGCCGAGAGGCCGCTGTATAACAGAAATGTCATGAGCTCGGGAACCAAACTGAGTCTGCCCTTTATTTAAATGTTTCATAAACTTGAGCAAATTGGCTTTCATCTTGGAACCTTCTTAGCTTATTTACCTGAAATGTCAGGGCAAATTGCACCTCGGGCAGAATTTAATGAGGTCATAGTCAAGTAGGCCTGGGTGGTCCTAAGAGCAGAGGACTGACAAAGGGTCCCCCCTTTTCTCTTCTTCAGAATCAAGAGCCTTGTTATTAGGATTTTTCCTGAGTTTCTCCATACTTCTCCTTCTCTGCTCCTCTGGTCAAAAGTTCAATGTTAGTAATCATTAAGAGGCCAAGTAGTTGGGAGAAAAGAACCCAAAGGCAAGAACTCCTTGTCTCTTCTTTGTACTTCTAAGGTCTCCTGAGTTGCAGTTTCCTACCTGAGCTGGATGTGACTTGAAAGGATGTTGGGGGTAGATTCTGGAATTTTCATGTCCGGCTATGTAAAATGAAAAAAATCTGAAATGGATGTGGAAATGTCCATTTGTTCTTATTATAATCTCATACTTTATCTTCATTTATGATTGCTATTTAGTCAGCAATAGAACACTTCAGCTTTCAGTTTCTTCCTCTGTTAAGCAAGTCATACTCTGTAAACAAACACTCCACTAAGTGCTCTTTGAAGGGGCCTTTTCAACCTTTTGTGATGTAAAGAATCTTTTACAGCACAAACAAGTCCACCTTCTAATTTAGTTTTTTTAAGTAGGATATTCAGGGACTCCATTTACCTATTCTATTTAGAATTTAATTACACATGAAAGAATGTGTATTACTTTTCTTTCGTTAGTGTAAAAAATTACTAGAGGTTGTCTGGCGTGTTGGCTCAGGCCAGTAATTCCAACATTTTGGGAGGCCGAGGCGGGCGGATAACCTGAGGTGGGGAGTTTGAGACCAGCCTGGCCAACACGGAGAAACCCTGTCTCTACTAAAAATACAAAATTAGCTGGGTGTGGTGGTGCATGCCTGTAATCCCAGCTAATCAGGAGGCTGAGGCAGGAGAATCGCTTGAACCCAGGAGGCGGAGGTTGCGGTGAGTCGAGATCACACCACTGCACTCTCGCCTGGGCAACAAGAATGAAACTCAGTCTTAAAAAAATGAAAAAAAATTACTACAGTTTTAGCAGCAAAAAACAAAACTTCTTTTCCTTAGCTCACACTTTTATAGGTCAGAAGTTCAGTTCAGGAGGGCTCTGCTAGGTTTCATACTCAGAGTCTCACAGGACAGAAACCAAGATGTGATCAAGCTGGGCCCTTCTGTGGAGGCTCTGGGAGAGAAATGGTTTTTAGTCTCATTCAGGGTGTTGGTATAATTCAGCTCCTGTGATGATGGCACTGAAGTCCTCCTTTCCTGTTGGCTGTCAGTTGGGGCCATTCTGTGCCACATTGCCCACATTCCTTCTCATATGCTCACCTCTGTCTTCATACCAGCAACGGTGCTTTGAGGCCTTTCTTTTTACATCTAACATTGCCTTCTGCTTTCTTCTCCTGTTAAAGAAAAAATTATTCGATGACACTTATTAAAGCACATTAATACAGGCTTTATTTGGGGCCATCACAACAGATGTGGGGACTGCAGCAATGAGTTTTCTGATGGAGACATGGGCAAGTGGGAATTTATAGTCGGAAAGCAGGGTGGGAACAGTGGATGAAAAATTATGAAGAGGAAACGTCAGAGATAAGGGAAATTCTGGCTGAACCGACCTAACAGGTTTCTTGCTGAAGACAGTCCAGGATGATCAGATATCACCTGGGAGATGATGGAGGATGAGGAGTCCAATCAGATATCGAGGGTGGGGAGTTCTTGCTAAATTCACTTAGCAGGGTTCTTGCTAAAAGTGGATTTTCTAAGGAAGTGCATAGATAGGCCTGGGAGAAGATTCAGGAGACTGACTAACGTTTGGCCAAACAAAGAACCTCTGTCACACCAGAGAAAGCTTTGTGCATTTGAGGACTTATGGTTAGACTGGGTCAACCCAAATAATCTCCCTTCTTCAAGATCACCTGTGCTATATAACATAACAGAGCCATGGGGATAATATCTTTTCATAGTCACAGGTTCCAGCATGGAATCTTGAGTGCCATTTTTAGAAATTCTGTCCAGCACAGGTGCATCTCTACAGAAAAATAGTTTTCTGCTCTGTCTCCTCCTCCTTCATGTACCATTCTCCTGAGCGTTCTTCAGAAGGATACTGATATCCTTAGGCAAGAAATCCTGGGACATTGAATAAAAGTAGACAAAGTAACTGAAGCAGAGGAGAAATCAAATAAAAACAGGGATTTCTCAGCAATTTTCTTGAGTTAACATCTTTGAAAAATAGGAACTTCTGAAGTTCAACCAAATCCAAGTTCTGAAGTATCTCACTAAGACTGAAGAGGAATGTATACCAACTCAAAGTTTCCTTGAATTAGATAGAATAATTTTGTTGAGCTGCTAGGTTATATAATAAAGCCTTCCAAGCCCCATTTGATCAGAGTGAGCACTCACCATTTGTCCACGGACTATTAGATTAACAAGTGATATCTAACCAGGCTTATTCTGCCCACACACAGCAAGCCAATCACTGATATGAGTTTTACAAAAGGGAGTTTATTCATGAGGCAGCCAAGTGAGGAAATGGGAGAACATGTCTCTAGCACATCTCCCTGAAGATGGGGTTTTAAGGATATTTGTGGGATAGAGGATTAAGATGGTCCAGACATGGGGAAAGGTGATTGGTAGTGGGGAAAGATGACATAATTGATTGTCTTTGCAAGTGTAACTGAGGATCATGACTCTTCATAGGACGCATGTTCAGTAGCATGATCTGAGGAAGGAGTTTTGGCCCTCTGATGCCAAAAGATAACATTTTAGGCATTTGTGCAGGCCCAGTTGAAGGGTCGGTGGTCTCAATCAGTTGAAACCAGACAAGAGCTGTCCCCTAGCTCCTGAAAAACAAGTTAAAGCAACTGTTACCATAGTGACATACACATCAGATATATTATCTCTAAGGAATCTGGTGAGAGTTGAGTTACATATTGTTTGGCTACATGACTTTTAGCTATAAGAGTTTAAGATCAACTAGAAGTAAGCAGTTAAAGGCAAATAAGGCAGGTTAAGTTTGGCAAGCTTAATCAGGTCAGCCTTCAGTTTCACGAGGACCAGAGTACACAGTTATTGAGAAGACTGATAGGCAAGAAAGTTCTTAATTAAAACAAGATGTTAGTTTCTTTATAGACTGATTTATAATTTTTTCTTAATTATCCATTTATATTAAACTATATACCACAGTTTGTCATAGCTAAAGGTGAAAAAATTCATTAAAATCTTCATGTGCGATGGGCAAGCAACACCTTCACAAAACACAGGATGAAAAGTATCTAGGCCATCACTCCCGATTGTACTCATTCATTTTTCAGTAAGTGCTGAGCACTTACCATGTGCCAGACACTGATGTGGGTATGAGAGAGAGAGCAAAGAACAGAATGTGCCCAGATCCTGTCTTCATGAGATTTACATTCCAGGGCCCTGAAAGATGAGCTGCTGCCACAGGTCCTCCTGGGCATAAGAAGCAAAGCTGGTTCCTGCAGAACAGTGACTCTGCAAGAGCAGAGCCCAAGGCAGACACCCATCTCATGCCTGAGATCATAAGTCAGGGCCCGAGCTTGGTCAAAGTGAAGACTAAAAATGAACTACTGCCCCTGCTATATGTAAGAAGTGATTTACTGCCTCCTACAAATTTCAGAGTCCACCTGAGTCTGCTCTGGGAAACAGGAAGACTTAACCTAGAGACTCCAAGGTTTATCTAGGGGATATATGCGCTCCATATCATTTAAAATATGTAATAAAATTTTTCTTTCATAGGACTTTGGGTAAGATAGTGCAATCTGAGCACAAGGTTTAAATGCCTTTCTCTCTATTAATTCCATTGGAAAGACTGATAGGTAATAAAAATAGGGGAAATTTTCATCAGACCTGTGTTGCAATCAAAAGTGAAAAAAATAAACTTGAGGGATTTCTAAATTATACCTTATTTCCAGCCAGGGGAAAATAAAGAGGCATGCCTGAACCTCCAGAGGGGCATCAATAGGCTGATAAGGCATAGTCAAAAAGAGCATTTGCTCATATGCAAACCTCACTGCGAATTTGGAAAATCTTCCTGGCTGATTGGGATTTGCAGACACCAAAAGAATGTACTGATGAAGGAACAGTTGTGAAGTGCCATTATGAGCAGAGCCCAGGAGGGAGAAGAGTAAAGAAAGCCCCTGCCCCCAGGAAGAAAGCACAGTTGCCCTTCTGAGACTGGAGTATATCCCCAAGAGGGAGGTTAAAAAATCCTCTCCATAGTCACCACAGTAGAGAGGGCAAGGGCAGGAGGCAAGATCAGCCTTGGGCAGCTCTTTCCTTCTTGACATGGGCAGGTAGTATTTAAAAACAACTGCACTAAGTTCCCTCAGGCTTATGAGCTTGCAGAAAGCAGCCGGTGCAGCTAGCTCAGGCTCGTCCTTGATATAGTTAATGGCAGCAGAAGCTATCACCCAGCACACACTACATATATCTCGTTTTTGTCCCATTTAACAGATTATAAAATCGAAGCACACACAAAAACTTCCCTGTAGTACAAAGTTAGAGAGCTAGGATTCTAAACACAACAATTAGATAAAGTATAATTTAGAAATCCCTCAACAGTGAGTTATAGAGCCAGGATTCTAAACACAGCAATTAGACTGCAGAGACCAGATTCTTACTGACTGTATCATATTGCCTCTTTCAGGAAGAATGCTGGGCACTGCTAGGACTTTTAGCCAGTTGCAAGTAGAACTGATTGAACAAAGCTGGCTGCATGCTACTTCCCAGTCAAAGGTAATGAAGGGGAATATGGTACCCCAAAATATTTCACTTTGGTATATGGACAAATTTTAGCTGAAGGCAATTGTGAATCAACAGATGCAGAAAGAAGCCTTCTTGGGGCTTCCCTTATCTGACTAAAAGCAGAAACTTCAGAGAAATGAGGACCACTATAAATCCTTTCTCCAGGGAAGTTTTATGGTCATGAAAAAGATGGAAAGTTGGCACCAAAATGAGTCTGCCCAAATCTTCCTAAAATAACACTTATCTTACATTAGTTCTCTCATATATTTACCTTCACATAATTTACTGCCCCTAAAAGCCCAAAATTCCCCTTTCCTTTATGTAGTCACTTCCCCACAATTTTTCACCTTTTGTTTAAATGGTATATAACCTTACAATTCTACCCAATTCTTTGGGTTTTCCTCGTTTGTTGTTGTTATGTTGTTTTTGTAAAACCCTATACTTGTGAAAATGTTAACATCAATAACATTTGTACGTTTTTTCTCCTGTTCATTTGTCTTTTGTCAGCTTAATTTGCATACCCTAACCGCTAAACCCAAGAGAGTAGAGGAAGAGGGGAAAGTGTTTTATTTTTTCTCCACTGCAACAAGAAGAATCACAGAGATGATACAATCCTGAAAGAATTTCACAAGGTGGTAACTTCCTTCCCATTCTTCTCAGGCTGAAAAATTATAAAAACATACCTTTCCTCGCCCCCTTGTGTGAATTGCAAGGATTTGGTTAGAGATCATCATAATTTTCTTTTCTTTTTTTTGAGATGGAGTCTTGCTTTGTTGCCCAGGCTGGAGTGCAATGGCATGATCTCAGCTCACTGCAACCTCTGCCTACTGGGTTCAAACCATTCCACTGCCTCACCCTCCCAAGTAGCTGGGATTACAGGTATGTGCCACCATGCCTGGCTAATTTTTGTATTTTTAGTAGAGATGAGGTTTCCCCATGTTGTCCAGGTTGGTCTCGAACTACTGATCTCAGGTGATCCGCCCATCTCGGCCTCCCAAACATCATAATTTTCTAACAGATTTTATATTAGTTACCATTTTGCTGACAGACAATACCAGTTAATTTCAGAATTTGGGCTCTAAGGGTGAGCAAACCTAGGGAAATCGCACTTCTTGGGAAGATAGTACTGGAAAGTTAAGAAGAGACTCTCTGCCTGTGTCTGGTGTTTTAAACAGGGAAGTGGCAATCCCAGATGGGGAGGAGAGTGTTCACCAAGGGCCATATTCACTTCATTACTGCAGTGTGTTTTCTGATGCCACCTGGGAGGGCACTGGCAAAGGGAAATGTGAAGGGATCAATGGGATCTAAACTTTAATCAAGAGGGTGAGACAAACTAATCTGGTCTCCATCACCCAAGGAGGAAACAGAATGGATAGAGACAAGAATGCAGGGGCAATGACCCTTCCTGGCTCTCAAAAGCAAGGTATCCACAGCCAAGCTGTTTCTGGGATAAAAGGAGAGATCAGAAGTCAGCCAGCCCTGGGTTCAAGTGCCAGCTTCCTGTTTATTGCATGAGTAAACTACAGCAGTTGCTTGAGTCACTGACTATTCTGTCACATGGAGATTATTGTTACCTATCTACTGTATTGGTAGAATTTCATAGGAATGAAATGTAGTGCATATGTCAGCCTGGCAAGTACTTGTCATGGACACACAGACTCATTCTTATGCTCACCTACCCCTGTTTATTCTCCACACATTAGCACAACACCCAACGTAAACTTTTAAAATCAAGAACAGATCCATGCAGTTTCCCTAATTCAACCCTTCAATGACTTGCCAACACCCTGAGAACAAATTCACCATTTTCCCCCACAGTCTACATGGTCTGCCCATGGCTGATGTTCCAACCTCATCTTTAGCACCCTCCCCCTTGTCTACTGGGCTTCAGTCCCACTGATGGATCACTGCCACTCCACTTGCCAAGAGTATGCATAACCAGGGCCTTAGCATGTGCTGTTCCTTCTTACTCAAAACCCTTCTCTAGATATTTACATGGCTCATTCCCTCAGTTCATTAAGGTCTCTGCTCAAAGGACATGTCTCAGAACATGCTTCCCTGGTTTATCAGAAATGACCATCTTTTTATGCTTGATCTCCTTACTCAACTTCAGTCTCCTTCTTAAACATTACATTATATATTTATTTATTCATCTTTTGTCTGTTTTTTTGTCACACACCATGGGTTTCATTCCTCTCCATTCCAGTGCCCAAATCAGTGCTGGCACATAGATAATAAATGTAAGTTATCTTTGCCTTTCTTCTTTCATTCCCTATCCTCTCTCAGGACTACAGAATCCCATTCAGAATCTATGAGAATCAGAGTTGTGTTTTTATAAGTAAACGAGACTTGACCCCTCTCCTACTATTGCAGGCGCCACCACCTTCGCCGATGAAACCCACATTAGGAGTGCATTCTCTGTTCAGTTCCTCTTATGTGTCCTTACAGCATGGAGCTTCCTGAGCTCTGCAACCATGTCCCCCGCTAGGGGGAAGCTGGAAGGAATCAGTTTCTCCCCAGAACTGCCTGCCTCATCCTCGGACCTCCCGCTGCATCTCCCCAGTAAGTACCTAAGTGCAGCTGTGTGCTCTGCAGCCAATGACTGGTATCCTTATAGGCACCTGGTAAGCTTTATGAGCCTTTATGGCACTCAATACATAATAAATAATAATATGCTGTCAGATGATTACTCTATGACTGCTGCTATGATGAACCATTCAGGGGGAAGTAATAACCATGAGCAAATAGAAAAGCAAACAAAGAAACAATCTGTTTTGCTGCACCTAAAATGAATCTAGGAACACAGAGAGATTCATCAGAAATTAAAATGTTTTGTTGACAAAGGCATGGAGATAATAGGTGTCTTTAAATGTGCCTTTTTCTGAACAGCTCCACTGTGCTCTGCCAGCACACTGTTCTCTGACCTCACACTCATGGAGGTGGCACAGGGGAACAGGGGAAGGGAGGAGACAAGCGTGGTCTCCTCGTCATAGTCCATGTGAAGCCATGAGTCCAGTGAAAGTTAGTTTTTCTCTGGCTCCAACAGGCCGGCAGTTGGGCTGTCAGAAATGAATAATAATGGGGTATGTGATCCTTTAACAGAACCTAGTCAATAAATATGTCCTATACTATAATAACTCTTTTTTCAACTCCTGTACTTGTCAGAGGGACTTGAAGTACAGAATTTTACAGTCCTTGTCCCATTGAAGGAATATTGCTAGATGTCTGAATGTTTAATAGCAATAAAACACAAGGTGCCAAAGATCGGATTCTGTTAAAAACTAATGGCTGTACTGTATGATTCCATTTATAGAGCAACCTTGAAATGAAAAAGTTACAGTAATGGAGAACAGATCAATGGTTACCAGAGATTATAATCAGAGGGAGAGTGTGATTACACAGAGGTAGCAGCATGAGGGAGATTTTTTGTAGTGCTGGAAGAGTTCTATATCTTGATTGTGGTGGTGTCAACAGAAATTTATACGTGTGAAATTCCATAGTACCATACATCATCATCAACATCACCACCACCGCCAACAAAAGCTGATAAAAGTCAAATAATTCCTATGGTTTAATTAATAGTGTTGTATCATTACCAATTTTCTGGTTTTGAAAATGTACTCTTGTATATAAGATGTTATCATTGGGGAAAGCTAGGGAAAGCACACACAGGAACTTCCAGTATTATTTTTGCAACTTCTGTGAGTTTTAAATTAGTTCAAAATAAAAATTTTAAAAAAATGCAAAAATAAAAGCCTAATGGATATATTCCAGTCCTGTGTCCTTCGGAGTAACTATGTTTCTGTTGTCTTTCCCATTGCTGTGACTACACAATCAAGAGAGAATATATGGAGGAGATATTTTAGGACAGTGAAAAGTAAATAGTAGCAAATGGGTTGGAAAGAAGACCAGAATTCAAAGCATCACCAAATGGTGGTAAGTTTATGCATTTTTTCCCTACATTATCCCCTAGGCTGAATGCAATTCAAACTGAAACTGAGAGGTGGTCATTGACACAAACAGAGAGGCCTCCAGGAAAAACTCTCCAGTTCTGGCTCCAGAAAGTGAGAGAGGAGCTCTGAAATCTCAAAAGGAATGTGGAAATCCTCTGTTGTCAATGTTGTGTTGCTGTTGTTTATCCTCCAAGTAATATCACAGCAGTACTGACAGAAGCCTCACTATTCAGTGGGGTTGGGAACCCAGGAGTGTGGAGAGAGCTACCATTGCCTTTTTCCTCATGGATCCTCCTTCCACTTGACCCTAGACAAAATGTAGTCATGGAAGTGCATGGCAGGGCAGAAAAAATAAAGTCACAATACTTTCTCTGGAGGACCAAAAAGAGGAGTGCCAGGGACCCTTTGGAGTCAGTAAAAAACCACTGGATGTGCTTTACCTGAGAGACTGTGAAGAGGGAGGAAACCAAGAAGACATCCCCCATAAAGTAGTTTCAGAAATCCTGGGTTCACCTTCAGTCTGCACATGAATGGATCTGATTCTACTGAGCATATAAAGATTTAGAGGACAGAACTAATAACTAGATCATTGACCAAGTCTCAAATCCACCACAGGGTGGCACACATGTGGGCAAAATCTGAACAGCGCTGTGAGGCACTGAGCAGTGAACTGAGATTGAATTCACAGCCCACAGAAGACAAGTTGGAACTTGTAGTCTGAACTTAGTCAGGTTGCCTTGCCACTAAGAGAACCATATCAACATTTGCCG
This sequence comes from Mandrillus leucophaeus, assembly GCF_000951045.1. Taxonomy (NCBI): domain Eukaryota; kingdom Metazoa; phylum Chordata; class Mammalia; order Primates; family Cercopithecidae; genus Mandrillus; species Mandrillus leucophaeus. Next base: position 1,618,509 of record NW_012105231.1, on the reverse strand, counting down.
TAGAATTTAGATAACAACCAGAGAACAAAACATAATATTCAAAATATCCAGGAAATAAGCCAAAATTACTTGCCTTGGGAAAAAAACAAAACAAAACAAAACAAGAAACTTTCAATTTGCATGAGAAAAGACAATTAACACTCACAAATGTCAAGATGACACAGATGTTGGAATTACCTGATAAAGACTGCAGAGCATCTATTATTTGAAAGACTTGAGAAGCAATAGTAAACACTCTTGAAAAAAATGGAAAAACAGAAAGTCAACAAATAAATAACATACAAAAAGAAGAATCAAATAGAAATTTTAGAACTGAGAAGTATACTAACCAAAATGTAAAACTCATTAGATGGGCGTATTAGCAAAAACAGAGAGGGAAAAAATAAAGAGAGCCCCAGAGATCTGTGTGACAATAATAAAAGATTTAAAATGCACGTCATTGGAATTGTAGAAATATAGGAGAATCTTGGTAAATATAAAGGCCATTTTCCTCTTCTCATGTTTTTAAAATTTATTCCATGTTTGAAACAAAAATTGTAACGTTCATCTGATAACGTTTTAATGTAGTTGTTGTAATACGAAAACTATAACATAAAGGAAGGAAGGTAAGGGGACCTATGTGATGCTAAGTTTTCTATATAGTGTAATAAAATTCTTAGAAGTTTATAAAAAGAAAGTGTATATATTTTAATTATGAGAGCAGCCAGTAACAAACAGATAAAGTAAAATCCATAATAGATCAATTAAAACAGAATAAAAGAAACTTAAATGTCACTCACTGAAAACAAAAAAGGAGAAACAAATGACAAACAGAAGTGACAGAAAGCAGACTGAAATAGTAGAGTCAAATACAAATCTGTTAATAACAATCTTAAACACAGCAATTAAATAAGAGAAATTTTCAGAATGGATTTTTAAAAATGACTCAACTAAATGCTGTCTACAGTAAACTCACTTCAAAGATAACAAAATAGGTAAATGAAAAGAAAAAGGATCGACAATTATGTCCCATGCAAACATTAACCCACAAAAGCCTGAGAGGTTATACTAATATGAGAAAAGAACATTTCGGAGCAGAGAAAATTACAAAGAGTTCTTGCATATGAAACAAGAGTAACAATCCTACATGCATGTGTGTTTAACAACAGAGCTTAAATATGCAAAAATGACAGAAATTAAAGGACGAATACAAACATTTGTGATTACATTAGGAGATTTCAACATATCACTTAGTAGTATAGAGAACTAGAAAACAGATAGTCAGCAAGGATATCGAAGAATTGAATGAAACTATCAACCAACTGCATATAATTGATGTTTATAGAACACTACACTCAGTAACAACAGAATACCCATTCTTTTTAACTCCACATGGTACATTTACCAAGATACTCCAGAACCTGAATCATTTAAAAAACTTTGTGAAGTTTAAAATAATTAAACTCTACAAAGTTCTCAGACTTTCATGGAATTAAACTAGACATCAATAATAGAAAGATGACTGAAAAATCTGCGAACATCTGCATATTACGTACCCCACTTTAAAATAATCTGTGAGTCAAAGAGAAACTTCCAAGATAAATAGAAAAAAAAAATAGAACTTAAAGAAAATAAAAGCACAAATAGATCAAAGTTGTTGTGTACAGTTAAGGTAGTGATTAGACTGAAAGTCACAGTAATAAATTCATTTATTAGGAAAGAAGAAAGTTCTCAAATCAATATTCTATGCTTCTAACTTACAAAATAAGAAACAGAGCAAAACAAATTCAAAGCAAGTTTAAAGAAGAAAAGAATAAAGATAAGAGTAAAATTCAAGCAACAAATATTAAATATCAATGAAAGTAAAAGCTGGTTCTTTGAAATAATCAATGAAATTGATAAATATCAAGATAGTAAAAAAAAGAGAGAGAGAAAGGATATAAATTACCAACAGTAGAAATGAAAGAGATGCTCTCACTAAAAATGACATACATGTAACAAGAATAGAGAGTGAACAGCTAGCTCAACTCTATGCACTCTCTTCAATAATTTATCTGAAATGACACAATTCCTCAAAAACTGTAAACTACAAATTCAGAAAAGATGAAATAGACAAATCTTCTTACATAATTAAATAATTTGAATTTGTAGCTCAAGAGTCTCCTGAAAAAGAAATTCCAATCTCTGATGATTTCCTAGTGTAGTTATATCAAATATTTTAAAAAATAACATCAGGTGTTGAAAATGTCTTTCAAATAATAGAATAAAAAATTTTGTCTACATAATTTCATGAAGCCTATGTCACTCTGTACCAAAACTAAAGCAGCAGAGTAGAAAAAAATGAAAACTACAGACCAATATCTTGCATTAAAATATGCAAGAATTGTCAACAAAATATTGTTAAATTTAATGAAGCTATATAAAATCATCATAATGACAATGACAATTCACCATGACCAAATGGAATTTATCCCAGTAAAATAAAACTTGGTTCAATGTTCAAATAACAATCAATGTGATCCATCACATTCAGAGTTTGAAGAAGAAAAAATACATTATCAGATCAACTGATGAAGAAAAAGAAGTTCACAAAATTTAGCATTCATTTATAATAAAAACTCCTTGCAAAGCAGGAACAGAAAGGAACTTCTTCAATTTGATAAAAGGTCTGTACAGACAAAATCTACAGCTACTATCATACTTAATAATGAAAGTCTGAATGTTTTCCTCTTCAGATTAGGAAAGATAAGGAATCCTTTCTCACTATTTCTATTCAACATAGTACTGGAACTTTTAGCCAACGCAATAGGCATCAAACAGCAATTATTTTTTAGAAATAAATTAGACGTGAATAAATAAAACCATCTCTATTCACAGAGACATGATTGTCTGTATAGAAAATCCTAGAGAAGGGAAAACAAAAGCAACAGATACTGGAGAGAATGCAGAGAAAGGGAGTGCTTATTCACTGTTGGTGGGAATGTGATTTAGTACAGCCACTTTAGCAAACAGTATGGAGACTCCTCAAAGAACAAAAATTAGAACTACCATTTGATCCATCCATCTCATCATTAGGTATCTACCCAAAGGAAAAGCAATCATTATATCAAAAAGGTATCTGCACCTATGTTTATTCTAGCACTATTCATAATAGCAAAGATATAGAATCAACTTAAGTATCCATCACTGACAACTGGATAAAGAAACTGTGGTATGTATATACAATGGAATACTGTTCATCCATAAACAGAATAAAATCATGTCTTTTGCAGCAATATGAATAGAACTGGAGGCCATTAAGCAAAACAAGTCAGTAACAGAAAGACAAATACCACATGTTCTCACTTCTAAGTGGGAGCTAAATAATGGGTACACATGGGCATAGAGTGTGGAATGATAGGCAACTGAGACTTAGAAAAGCAAGGAACTAGGAGGGCATAGACAATAAGAATAACTTAACGGTACAGTATATGTTATTCATGTGATGAATACACTAAAAGCCCTGACTTCACCACTACACAATCTATCCATGTAACAAAACTACACTTGTACCCCATAAATGTATACAAATAAAAAATGTCCAAAATAATAACAAAGTTGACAAGGTTGCAAAACGTAAGTCAATACTGAGAAATTAAACTTTTTTCTATATACTAACAAAGTACAATTAAAACCTGAAATTCAAACAAAAACAATACCATTTATAATAACTCCAATAAAAATAGAAACACTTTGGCATAAATCTGGAAAAAAATCAAATAGAGAATCTGTATGTTGAAAACTATAAAGTACTGTTGAAAGAAATTAAAGACCTAAATAAATGAAGAAAACTACCATGTTCAGGCATTACAAGATTTAACATAGGAAAGATTAATTCTTCCCAATTTGATTTGTAAGTGAATTCAGTATTGACCACAATTTCAGCAGAATATTTTGTGTACATAAGCTGATTCTAAAATTTACATGCAAAAGCAAAGAAATTTGAATAACTAGAGTAATTTTGGAAAAGAAATATAAATTTTGAGAAATCATACTAATTTTAATAATTATTATAAATCTATAGCAATCAAGACTATGTGCTATTGGTGAAGATCAAACATGTAGATCAATGGAAGAGAGTAGTGTCCAGAAATTAACCCACACAAATATGGCCAATTTATATTTGACAAAGTTACAGATGCAGTTCAATGAAGAAAAGCATTATTTTCAACAAATGACGATAGAACAATTTGACATATACAGACAAGAAAATAAATCTTAACTTACATCTCATACCTCGTACAAAAATTATCTCTGAATTGATCATACCTCTAAATGTAAAGTGCTAAACTAAAAATTTTAGGAGAAACTCTTCAGGACCTAGGGCTATGCAAAGAATTAGAATTCTTAGATATGACAACAAAAGCCTGAGACATAAAAGAAAAAAATGATAAATTGGATTTCACCAAATTTAACAAATTTTGCTCTGCACAAGACATTATCAGAAGGATGAAAAGACAGGCTACAGACTGAGAGAATATATTTACAAATCACGTATCTGACAAAAGACATATACCGGTAGTAAATAAAGAACTCTGAAAACTTGACAGTAAAAAAACAAACAACACATTTTTTCCCAATGGGCACAAGATGTTGACAGACACTTCACCAAAGAAAAAACATCGATGTCAAATAATCACAGGTAAAGATGTTCAACATCATCAGTGACTAAATGAAAAATTAGGATCATGATGAAATATCACTGCCACATACTGAATGTCCAGACTGTAAACTACTGTCAATATCAACTCCTGCCAATGATGTGGAGCTTCTGGAACTCTTGCATATTGCTAATAGGAATGTAAGATGATGCAGTTGCTATGAAAAATGGTAAGTAGCTTCTTCTAAAGTATTCATATGCTCATAATATGGCTTAGCAGCTCACTCGTAGGTATTGACTCTACAGAAATGAAAACTTATGTTAGCACACAAAAATCTATACATGGATACTTTAATGTCTTTATCACTAATTGATCAAAACTAGAAACAACACAAATGTTTCTCAATTAGAAAACAAATAAACAAAGAGTGACACATTCATACAGCATAGGTATCCATCAGCCATAACAAGAAACAATCACTGATACATGCAAGAACATGGATAACTCTCAAAAGCATCATGCTGAGTGATGCAAGCCAGTCTCAAAAGGTCACGTATTATATGATTTCATTCATACAGTAGTCCCCAGGAAAAGAAAAAAAAAAAAAAAAAACTATTGTGATGAAAACAGATCAGTGGTAGTCAGAGGCTGCGTGTGAGTGGGAGATAGAGTATAAAGAGTTTGCATGAGGGAATTGTTTTAGAATAATAGAATGGTTGTGTATGTTAATTATGGTGGTGGTTACATAGACCTACATATGTATTCATATTCATAGAAATGACAGTAATAAGGACAGTGTGGTACTGGCAAAAAAAAAAAAAAAAAAAAAAAAGACCAATCAATGGAGCAGAATAGAGAACACAGAAATAATTCACATAAACATAGCCTACTGATCTTTGACAAAAGAGCAAAGACAATTCTATGGCAAAAGGACAGTCTTTTCAACAAATGGTGCTGAAACAACTGGACACCCGCATACAAAAAAAAAAAAAAAATCAATCTAGACACAGGCCTTACACCTTGCACAAACATTAACTCAAAATTAATCAAGACCTAAATGTAAAACAATAAAACTTCTAGAGAAAAACACAGGAAAAAATCTAGGTGACCTCGGGTTTGGTGACTTTTTAGATATAACACAAAAGCACAGTCCATGAAGAGAAACTGGGTAAGCTGAACTTCATTAAAATTAAGAACTTCTGCTCTGTCAAAGACACAGTTAGGAGAATGAAAAAAGAAAGTCATTACTTTCTGACTGAGAAAAAAGAAAAAAATTGCCTAGCAGCTATCCAATGACTAGCATACAAAATATACAAAGAGCTCTTAAACATCAAAAATAAGAAAGCAAACAACTCAACTAAAATGGGCAAAAGATCTGAACAGGTAATTCACCAAAGATGTACGGATAGCATACGAAAAGATACTCAATAACACATGTTATTAGTTAATCACAAATTAAAATAACAATTATAAACCATCACTCACCGATCAGAATAGCTAAAATTTTAAACTCCGATAACATCCAATGCTCATACGGACATGGAGCAACAGAAACATTCATTCCTTGATAGTGGGATTTGCAAAATGATTCAGCATTTTGGAAGACAGTCTAGTGATTTCTGACAAAGCTAAACATCATCTTACCATACAATCCAGCAATCACCAAGTAAATTTACCCAAATTATTTGAAAACTAATGTCCCACAAAAACCTGCATACGGATGTTTATAGCAGTTGTATTTAGAACTGTCAAATCTTAGAAGCATCCAAGGCATTCTTCAATAAGTGAATGGATAAATTATGATACATCTATACCATGGAATATTATTCAGATTTTTAAAAATGAGCTATCGAGTCATAAAAAAAGACACAGAAGAATCTTAATGAATAGTACTAAGTTAAAAAAGTCAGTCTGCAAAGGCCACATACTGTACAATTTTAACTATATGACTTTGAATTAGGAAAAACTATAGAGACAGTAAAGAGATCAATGGTTGCTAGGAAAAGGGTGGATGAGAAGAAGGTAGGCATGAGTAGGTGGAGCATAGGGGACTTTTAAGGCAATGAAACTATTCTGTATGATACTGTAGTGGTAGATACATAACATTTATATTTGTCAACACCCATAAAACTATATAACACAAAGTGTAAACCCTAATGTAAAATATGGAATTTAATTAATAATAATATATAAATACTGGTTCATTAACGATAACAAATATACTACATGAATGCAAGATGTTAACTGTGTGCAGGGTATGGGGAAGAGAAGTAGTATATGGAAACTCAAATTTCTGCTCAATTTTTCTGTAAATGTAAAACTGCTTTAAAAATAATGTCTATTAATTTTAAAAACAGAACTGTACACTCTGAAAGAAAAACTCTACTGCACTGATAATTTCAAAAACAAATTGAAAATAAAAGCAACCTAGGTGTATAATAACAGGGGAAAGTTTATATGTGCACACAGAAAAATCCACTTATTCATCATTCAACAAGTATTTATTTAGATCTCCATGGACTCTTTATATCATAGTAAAGTAAAACATTCATGTCCAGGATATTATCATTTTTTCTTAGTCAATTAATTACTGTCACTTAATCTCTATCTCATGCAACTCTCCAGTCTGTGGAAATGTTTTCCTTTCATAGTCAGCTTACATTTTCTAGCTGAGCATTTTCTTCATCCTCTTGCTGCTACCCTTGCCTCACTTGTCCTCTTGCCAAACTCGCGTAACATGTGTGCTGTCATTTGCCTATTTTCCATCTTCACCTTCTCACATAACTCAATGAGCACTGTGGGAGAAAGCCTTAAAGCAGCCCTTGGCATGTGGTCACTGCATCAGCTCTGACTTCAAAGAGGCGCACAGCACTACTCAGTACTCCTGTTCTATCGGTCTTGAGAGATTTTACTTCACAATTGTGATTTTTAAATTCTTCCATTTAAAAATAATAGCTGATCCCACCACCCTGTTTGCTCTCAGCAGTTAAGCTTTTGTCACAAGTAAAATAGGAATTGTCCCAGGAGCTCTACCAACAATTTCCACTCTAAACTGACAAACGTAGACCCATCCTGATTCATTGATCTTTGTTACTGCCTGTTAAAACAGAAAGCTTCTTCCTCCAGGAATGTTCTTGCTTTCTTGGGACCTCATTCTATCAATTACTTCTCCATGATTTGCTCTACTATTGTCAAAAAATCTATCTCTACAAACTTTTCCTTAAAAGCATTCACACTTTATTAGATCTTTCCCAGCTTTGGAAGAAACAAAAAAAAAACTTCAAATAAACATTAGAGCTTATGTCCTATCTTTTCCCTTATTGACAGTCCTTTTCATTTCTCACTTTCCATTCACTTCCTGATTCCAGTCATCTGATTCTTTGCCAAGTAGCCATAAAATTGTACTCAAAAAGATACTAATGCAGCCTTTAATACCAAATCTAATTGACACATTTTTATCTTTATTTTCCTTGATCTTTGATCTGCACCTAAAATTTTCTTCCCTTGGTTTCTGTGATTTCATGCTCTTGCTCTAATCCTCATTTTTTTGTTTGCTCTTTCACAGACTCCATTGTCAGCTTTTGTTCTTTTATATTTCATTCAGATGTTGGTCTTCATACTGTACACATAGTCCCTGAACAACTTCTTCCTTTTATTCTTATAGATCCGATTATGTATCTTAACTCCAGTGTAAGTCTCACTCTTGAATTTGCTTTATAACCAACCCCCCTATCAGCATCCTCTACTTATATTTCCAAGAATACCTTAGAATTGAAATGAAAATCAAAACCCTTTATCTTCTCCCCTTCTTCAATAGTTTCTGCTTTAATTGTCTATCCAATTATCCAAAGCAGAATCCTGGGATCTAGCCCTAACATATTCCTCTAATGCTTCATATTCAATCAATTTCCAAGCCCTCTTGGTTTCATCACCCAAACATCTCTTGAATACAATATGTTACTCTACAATGTCAATCACAGCCTAAGTCAAATTATCATCGTATCTCATATAAATTATGAATTTTGTCTTTTAACTGGTCTCCTGGCTTCAACTGTGTTTGCCTCTGGTATAGTTTTTCACACAGCAACCAGGGTTATCTTTCTCAAGCAGAGTTCTGATTAGATCACTCCTATGCTTAAAATAGTTCAATGGCTCTTCTTGTATTTAAGCTAAAATATCATCTCCTTAGCAGAGCTCACAATCTTTCACAATTTCACCCCATTGAATTCTACTGACCCAGCTTTCACTACTTCCATCCACACTCTATTTCCCAATCAATCTGAACTATGTGTAATTTCCAGGATGCACAGTTCTATCTCATGTCTCCAGGTTCTATCTCAATGCCCCATTCTCAAAGAATGGAACACTCTTGAACTTTTTTTGCCATGCTGTCTTCTATTTATTCTTTAATTCTCAGTTCAGATACCATCTACCCTAGACATCTTTTTCTGGGTAAGGACTGCCGCAATACTCTATATTTATTTCTATCACAGTGCTTGTCCCACTGTTGTAATAATTGGTGACTTGCCTACTAGTGGAATTTCTTGAGGGCAAATTTAAAATGCTGTGGCTTATTGATCTCTATATTGCTGTTCAGACTAATAGACGATCAAGAGATGTTTAAAGAAGGAATTTAGAAAATCAGAATGGAAGGAAGAAAAGAAAGAAGGAAGAGAGAAAGGGAGCGAGAGCGAGAGGGAGAGAGGGAAAGGATGAATAATAATAATAAAAAAAGAAAGCAAAGAAGGAATTACGCCCTTTAAGATTACAGCTATGTAAAAGTGCATTATACTAACAGATATTTTGGTCCTGGCATGAGATTATGGGTGATTCACTCCTGGTTATGAAACTGTGTTTAAAGTTGTTACATTGTTTCAATAATTAAAATGCCACTGATTTTTGTTCTACAAGTATGTGACAGGTACTCCTGGTATGACAGAGACTGCTCTCTGTTCTTCAAAAGGTGTTTCTTCCTCTTCTAGGCACATGCCTAGACTGGGTTTCATAGCCTTCCTCTCTGCCAGTAGGGCCATAGGACCAAGTTCCAGCAAAGAGACTATGAACAGTAGTGACATGTACCACTTCAGGATTTGATCCTCAAAGTCCTCTCACAGTGATCCTCTGCAATTTCTTCCTGTCTCGAAGGTGGCCAGAGAGAGCATCACGAACCTAAAGGAGTGGAGAAATAAAATATGAAAAAAGCCCAAGTCCTTGAATGATTGCTTGAAAAATCTCCCTACCAAAACAGTCAATTGGACTTTATTTGGGTGAGACTGAGTTTCTATTGAGTGAAATTACTGAAGTTTGAGAATTTATCTATATGGCAGTTAAGCTAAAGTAATATACTTGGTGAATAGTTTAACATGGAACCACCTAGATACTGAGATGACCTTGATTTTAATTTGCCTGTTGTAGAGCACATGGGAAGTTGATATCAGCAAACCTGATTCCGACAGCTATGGAAGGATGAAATTTATCAATTAGTAAAAATAATTCTATCATGAACAGTTTGAGTGTAAGGGAATAATAGATATAATATTGTCCATCCCTCTATATTACACATGGGAACTCTGAGGTGCAGAAAGGGAAAGGCTGAATCTATTGTTGCTAAGTCAAGCTTTGCTTTCAACCTTCCCAACCATATGTTAGGATGCCTTGTCTGGGACAATTCACAGTTCACTGATTGTCCAGAGAGCAACATGTGTGCTCTGGCTGCCTAGATGTGACACTCCCTTTCAAGCCTCCAAGGGCACTCTTCCTGAAACTGTCTCTGTGGTTGAGGAGGATCACCTTCTCAGAGAGAGGAGAATAGTTCTTTGACCAAGAGCATTCAAGGAGCTGAAATTTCCTGCTAGAACCTTTAGAACCCTTAGTCCGCGGTCAAGAGGGTTCTTGTGATCTTGGACTAAGAACAAACTTGCTTAACTAGATGTGAAAATAAAATGGTATGAGGTAAAAATGAATTAATTAATTTTGTTGTATTTTAAATTTTCTGTTTAATAAAGAATGCTGTAGATTTTATTAACCAATGACAGACTGGGAGATGATTGTGGAAAGATATAATCACTTATTCATTTCTGGTACAAGTGTAAAATGAGATGCCATTTGGGGCTATCTGATTTAGAAATATCTGTGGTGTGCATGGAAGTTACCTATGTACATGCTCTATGATTCATCCACACCACAAAGAAAATTTCTGCATAGGTCTACAGGAAGTTGAGTAGAAGAACAGAAGGCATTATCTGTCCATTGCTAGAAGAATAAAAGTAAAATGGGATGGATAAATACCGTAATAAAATGAAAACAAGCAAGCAAATCATTGAGGGAATTAAGTATAAAACTAAACTATATATTGTGTGAATACAGATATATGTGTGTATATGTGTGCATATATACATATCCACATATATACATATCCACATATATATCTGCATATAGTGTACACTTAAATACATACAAAATAGCATAAGATTATTTTTCCTTTTCATCAATAAAATGTTCAGGCATAGAAAAGTATACATCATTTAACAAAAACCTTATAAATGTTTCCCTTGGCTTAAAAAATTAAACATTTCAAATAAAATTCAACCCCATAAGTAATTGAACATTAAACCTCCAAGAACATATTCTCTTATCTGGCAAGAGTTTAAAATTACTCAGCTCTTGCTTATACTTTTATGCTCCTGCTACATATGTATTTGTGCAGAAACAATATACAGTATTATTTTATATGTTTAAAGCTTTCTAAAAAAGATATCGTACTGCATGAATCCTTTTGCAACCAGCTTGATTTATTTAACATTGTGTTTTTGAGTTTTCTCTCTGTTGTTGTTTGTACATCCAGTATGTTTATTTGACTGTACCGTATTTCATTGTGTGCATATACTACCTAGTATTTTCCTTGTCATATTGATGGGCAGATCATTTCAAGTTTTTGACATTACAAGTCATTTTGAAATGAGCATTTTTGTATATGTCTTCTTGCTCACATGTCTATGAATTCATGTATGGTATAATACTAACTCTGAAATTCCTATAGCAGTAGTGTTTGCATTTATCTAGATATTGTCAAATGATTCTCCAAAGTGGTAACTCCAATTATATTCTCACTGCTAGTGCATGGATGTACCTGCTCCTTTTTCTTTACTGACATCTCTGCTAACACGTGGCACATTCAGAGAATATTGTTAGCTGTTGCCTTATAAAATTTATTTATCTGATGAATACAAAAAGTCTTCTGAGGTTGAGAATCTTAACGTATTTATTTACTCTTTGGGGTTTACTTCTTATCTTTTTTTCTATTTTTCAATTTTCATCTATTTTCTTACTGATTTATAGTAATTCTATATACACTACTGAATGCTAATTCTTTGTCAGTTTTGTGCACAGCAAATGTGTTTCCTGATCTGTGGGTTATCTTTTCAATTTGTTTGTGTTTTTGATACACAATTCTTTTTAATTAAAAGTTTGAAATCCATCTTTTCTTTATGTTCCCATGGTTCTTGAGGTATTTGAAAAAGCATTCTCCAATATTGAGGTCATAAAGATATTTGCTATATTTTCTGCTAAACATTTTAAAATTTTACTTTTTACAGTTATATCTTTAACTGAATGGAATTGATTTGTTTTTACAGTATAAAGATGGGATTCCATTTTTTTTTTCATATGGATAAGCTATTATATCGGAACCATTTACTGGAATGATCCCTTCTTCCCAGCTGCTTGGTAATGCCAGCTCTGTTGCACATCAATTGATCAATATGTTGCACATCTGATCAATATGTTTTCATTGTCTATCATGTTTTCAATTGTGTTCTAAGTACTAGTTACATATCAATAACAAAATAATTGCACCTGATGCTCATTCTGCATTTCCAGCCTGTTTCTTAGGGTTGATATTGCTGTGTCTAAAACACTGTTTAATGACTATAAAGTTTATTTGTTCATGTTATCCAATAAAAAAGTTCCTCTCCTCTTATTCCTCTTTTTTCCAAATTATTCTGCCATTCTTACCCCTCTTATCAAAATACACATATATCTAAAATATTCATATATATGAGTACAAATATAATTTCTATAACAAACCTGTATCTTAGGTTGTTTTCCCCAAAAGCAGAGCCTGAGAAGAATTCTTGTTGAGGTGCTTCTCTTAAGAAAAGAATAATGAGGCCAAGCATGGTGGCTTACGCCTGTAATCCCAGCACTTTGGGAGGCTGAGCAGGGAGGATCACAAGGTCAGGAGATCGAGACCATCCTGGCTTAACAGGTGAAACCCTGTCCCTACAAAAATAAACAAAAAATAGCCATGGTGGTGGGCGCCTGTAGTCCCAGCTACTCAGGAGGCTGAGGCAGGAGAATGGCGTGAACCCAGGAGGCGGAGCTTGCAGTAAGCTGAGATTGCACCACTGCACACTGAGATTGCACCACTGCCTGGGCAACAGAGCGAGACTCTATCTCAAAAAAAAAAAAAAAAGAAAAAATAAAGAAAGAAAGGAAAAGAGAAGAAAAGAAGAATGAAAGCAAGTAAGAAGCAAGGTAGATGGAATACTATGCAGCTGTAAAAAAGAGGAAATCATGTCCTTTGCAGCAACATGGATGTAGCTGTAGGTCATTATCCTAAGCAAATTAACACAGTAACAGAAAACAAAATACAGCATGTTCTCACTTATAAGTATGTGCTAAATATTGGGTACTCACAGACATAGAGATGGGAACAATAGACACCGGGGACTACTAGACGAGGGAGGTAGAAGTGAGGGCAAGGGGCAAAAAACCAATTGTTGTGTACTATGCTCACTACCTGGTGACAGGATCATTTGTACCACAAACCCCAGCATCACACAATATACCCCGGTAACAAGTCTGCACACATACTCCCTGAATATAAAATAAAAGTTGCAAAAGTTGCAATTATTTGTTTTACAGAAGCAAGGTAGGGGTGGCTCTCATACAGCTAAGGGCAATAATTCAGTAAAGGGGATTGTTGGGGTCTTACCAGTCAACATTCATGGCAGTTAGGGGATGTGGTGAGGCACCTACATTATCCACCATAATCTGTAGCACTATTTTTTAAGAATAAAAATATGCTCCAAAACATGTACATTTTACACATTAGGGATAACCTGATGGAGGAGAAATGGAGTTAGAAATGGGTGAAAATTAAAAATAAAAACTAAAGGAGTTTTCCTCTAGATTGTTGAATGATGAAGTTCTATTGCACTTTTCTGTACCTGTGATACAATAAAAGATTGATATAAATAAATACATAGTGATGAAAAACATACATAATTCCATCCCCAAACACATACTTACCCTTTAAAAACACTGCTTTGCCAAAACTGAGGCAGCCTTGTGAATAGCTGTGGTCTATAATTTAGGAGGTTTTTGTTGAGCTTTTGTAAGTCTCTACTAATGAGTCAGTGTTCAGCCACTGTTCAGTTGTAGCTTTTAATTGCAAACTTTGGGACACTCTAAATTAGGGGTATATGAAGCCAGATTCACTAAAACCCAATGCATGCTGATGGGCTTAGTTATTTTTTCCCAGTGTGGACTTATGTTCAGCCTCAACTCTTAACGTATATTTGCATTGTGAAGAAGAAAAAATTTTGCATTTTGATTTATTGATGCTTAAGTCCACAGGCACGTTGTTCGCTAAGGCCTGATATTCAGGCTGTCTCAGGAGTAGTATTTTTCTATGCTTGCTATCTTGCAAACAGAATAAAATTTATGTTACACAGTTCAACCATTTTGTCTTGTTTCCTGATCATCCAAATGCATAGTTACCTTACCATAATATCCGGACTAATATTGTTATCCTCACTACCTCACTTGAAACACACAAATCAGACTCCAGTCTAACTTTTATAAAGGTAGTCTAGAATCAGGAGTCCAGCAATATTGTGGAAGCAGTTAGCATACATCTCTATCCCAATGCAGCATCCAGTATCCAGTACCCAATACACACTGCAGTATCCAATGCAGTATTTTAATGTCTAAAAGAAAAGGAAATCTAGAAACCATGAATAAAATTAATGAAACAATAACCCCTATAGGTATCTCTGTAGAAGTCTGGTGTGATAGCATGAAAGATCCAGACCTCAGAGGGAAGGGCTCGGGGTCTTGGTGCTGTCTCAGAAACAGAACACTTAGCTTTGGGCTCAAATTTACCAGAGGATGAGCTGAGCAGCTCTGCTCAGAACCAGAATCATTTAAGGATTGTACCTAAGTGATAGGAAGAAGATAATACTTACACTCTCTCCCCAGGACAATGAGAAATGAAAAGTAAACATGCTTCTGCCTAGGGCTTCGGGTGGGTAAAAATGTCTTCTATATCTCCCGTGGAATTAAACTCAAAAACCTGCTTCATGTATGCAAATGAAATCAAAAGTTTGTCTAATCCTATGAATAAAAAGTAATTCACAAATTAGAAAAAGGTTAAATCTAGCTCCAAACTGTTGAAACTCGCAGGCAATCTAATAAAAATAAAGCAATCTATATCAACAATTATAAAAATTATAAAGTATAATATGTCTACAGACAAAAATAGCCTCTGCTGAAGATGTGCTTACATAAAATAAGAAAATAATCTACTATGAGAGAGAGTCAGAAGACATAACAAACTGGAAATTGAATAGAAAAAGGAAGCACAAAGGAAGTATATGAAGAAAATCAATATAAGAGATCAAATTAATTAAATAAAAAACAAAATATGATTGACAACAACAAAAATTTATACTTTAAATAGAGTATAAAATTGATTTAAAAATTTTTTAATACCAACAGTTAGAAAAAAGAGAGGACAAATTTCCAAAATCAGAAATAAAAAATAAAAAGACATCAAATTTAAAAATAAAGGATATTAAGGTCAACTTTTGGAAAATAAATGTAAACATTTGAATAAAATAAAAAAGTCTTAAAAAATTTATTACAACTGACATAAGATCAAAGAAAACATAAATTGTCCTTTCTCTATTAAAAAGCTGCATTCTTTAAAAAAACACATAAAAACCTCTTCACAAATAAAAGAGCAGTTTCAGAGGGCTTCAAAGGACAAGACTGGCAAACTTTAATAAAAGAATAATACCAAGTTTATAAAAATCTTTCTAAAGAAATAAAAAAGTCAGAGCACTGACTATTTTATTTTAAGAAACCAGAGTTAACATAGTATTTAAACATGGTGAAGGCATTATAAGAAAAGAAATGTACTGGACAACTCACCTATACACAAAAACGAAAACTCTTAAAGATAACATTTGTTTAAAAGTCAGTAATACATAAAAATTATAACATACTATGTCCAATTTAGGTTTATTTCTAGATTGCAATTTGGTTCAGTATTCAAAGATCAATCAACATAATATATCTTGTTAATGGAATAAAGAATAAAAGTATATTATCTCAATAAATACCTCAGTATAATCTGATAAAATTCAACCTCTATTGATAACAAAAATTAAAAAGAATTTGAAAATCTAGAATATATTTTTCTTAATCTTAAAAAATTCATTTGGTATTTTAGCAACCAGAATGCTAACTCTCGTGTGTTCATTCAATTTTGTACTGATTTTATCACATTTCTATGTGACAAAATAAGGCAAAGAAATGAAAACAAATGAATAAGAATCAGAAAGTAACAAATAAAACTATTTGTAGATAATATGGAACTTTAAAGTATAATTACTAATTGCAAAATCTATGAAGAATAGAGTAGGTAAATAAATTTCATGATATTCATATAATGGAACATCACATGACTAGACAAAATGAATGAACTAAGACTTTACATAAAAACAGAGTTGACTCTTTTATAAATACATTGTTGAGTAAATAAACCAGACATAAGAAAGTCTGTATAATTCTGTCCATAAAATATCAGAAGTTGGCAGGACTAACTTGTGATGGTAAAAGTCTGTATAGTGGTATATTTGAGGAAAAAGAAAAGTGTAATGATGGAAAGGGGACATGAAGGAGGATTATGGGTTCTGCTAACATTTCTTGGAAAATCCAGCGATCACGCCAATCTGTTCATTTATAATTATTCACAAGGCTATACTCTTATCATTTGTGTACTTTTCTGTATAATAGAATATGTTTTTAATTTTTTGAGTTTGCAATCAAACAAGGCACAGAACAGATATTAGAATGCTACTTTCTGTGTAAGAAAGGACGAGAAATTAATACCTATCTATGTAATCCATCTACATACAAAAAACAGGAAGCAATGCACAGTTGTTATTTTTAAGAGGAGAACAGAGTTAAAACAAAATTCTCACAGTATACTTTTTATGCACTTTTGATTTTGAACCAAATAAATACTTCACATATTTAAAAAATAGACTTGAAAAAGTAAGCCTTAAAATAGAAAAATCAACTGAAACAGACTTTCTTCTTTTGTTACTATTTAGAAAATAGAACAAAATCATTGTTTGTACACTATCAACCAAAACAAATTGGTCAAGCAAAAAATTTGTAGGTTTTATTATTTTTTTTTTTCGTCAAAGCCTATCAGAAACTTACGAATGCAAATGCACTGCATTCCAGAAAAAAAGATAAACATATTATAGAATAAAAGAGACCAGTGGCTCGTGGGGAAGTGTGAAGAGGAAAATTTCATCACTGGTGAGTTTTAAGAGAAACTACAAGAACTTTAACAAACTTGCCAGGGCCCAGTGTGAGCCTGCATGATGGTGTGAAATTCTGAGGCACCTGGGCTACAGAACAAGTCTGCCCCACACACCAATTCTTTCCCAAGGGTCTTCACTGAATGCTCCTGGGTAGTGTGTGTCACTGGCAATGCAGGGCAGTTGCTGAGATGCCACTGAGGTGCATGGACCCTCCCCCAAGGGCAAGGCAAGAATACTCCACAAGCAGAGAGGCAGGAAGGGAGCTGAGAGACATGGATTTATCAAGGCAGCCAGGCTTTCAACAACTGAACAGCTGAGGGCAGAGAAAGAGAGCTGGGAGAAACTATAGTTGGATATTTTTACACTCCTCTGAGTAATTGATAGAGTAAGTATATAAAAAAGTAGTAAAATACAGAATTTGAAAAACATTGTCATGGAATTTGACCCAATTGGTATTTATAGAACACTTCACCTCAAAACTGCAGAATACCCATTATTTTCAATTGCATATAGAGCAGTCACCAAGATAGACCAATATTCTGGGTCACAAAGCAAGTTTTAATCAATATAAAAGAATGGAATCACACAGAATATATATATTCTCCCACCACAGTATAAACCAAAAATAGAAGGCTAAGCCCCCTACCCCAACCATCTGAATGGATGCCTCCTCTAGGCCAAAGACATTCTAAAGTTAACCTAAAAATTTTGTTCAGGCCGTGATAGAAGGGGCAGTTGGACATGCTTCATTATACCCTCCCCAGTTTTGCAATTCAGGAAAAGCCAGCCAGCATTAACATCAACATAGATCTTAAATCTGATCAGACAGTCTATTCTCTTTGAAGTTCACTACTTGGAGGCTTCATCTGCATGATAAAAGCTTGTTCTCCACAACCGCTTATCATAAACAAGATATTCCTTTCTATGGATAACAACTCTTTCAATCAACTGCCAATCAGAAAATTTTTTAATCTACTTATGATCTGGAAGCTCCCCCAAATCCCCACACCCCACCAGATTGGTTAGATCTAGAAGTTGTCCCACCTTTCTAGATTGAACCAATATAAATCTTACATGTATTTGATTGATGTCTCATGTCTCCCTAAAATGTATAAAACTAGGCTGTGCTACAACCACCTTGGGCACATGTTCTCAGGATCTCCTGAGAGTCGTGTCATGGGTCATTCATTGGTCACTCATATTTGGCTCACAATAAATCTCTTCAAATATTTTAGTTTGACTCTTTTGTAGGCAATAAGGATTTTAAATAAGAAAGCAGTAGCATTAAGGTACCCAGAAAATTCCCAAATATTTGACAATTTAGTAATACCAGTTTACATGACACATCAGTCAAACAGGGAATTAAAAAAATTAAAAAGTATTTCAGTCTAAGTTATAACTAAAACACTACATATCTAATTGTGTGACTTATAGCTAAAGAAGTGCTTAGAGGAAATTAAATGGCTTTAAATGATTGTATTAGAAAATAATAAAGGTATCAACCGAATTATCTTAGTTTCCAACTTAAGAAAGTATAAGTAAAGCAAATTAAATCAAAAATAAGTAAAAAAAATTAATAAATATTGGAATCAATAGAAACATGACAAATAAAAAATTGATAACTCAAAACTTTGAAAATAATTTTAAAATGGGTCAAAATCTAGCAATATTAGTTAAGATACAGTGAGAAAATGCAAATATCTAGCAAAAGAAATAAAATAAGAAACATAATTATAAATTTACAAACATTGAAAGGATAATAGGGGAATAGCGTAAAGAATTTAATGACAATAAATTCTTCGACATAAATTAAGTGAACAAACCCTCGAAGAGTAAAACTTACCACAGTTAATACAAGAAGAAATATAAAATAAAAAAATCCCAATATTACTAAAAAATTCAACTCATACTAAAAAATATTTCCACAAAGAAAATCCTAGGCCCAGATGACTTCTTAACAATTCCATGAAACGTTGATAGAGATAATGTGAATTCTACACAAACGTTTTCAGAGTAAATAAAAAATTCTGTGCAATTTTTTATACTACTAGAAAAGAGTGATGGGTTATTCTAACACATTTTGTGAAACTTATAAAATACTGATAGTAGTACCTGGCAAAGACATTGGAAGAAAAAGTTACAGATCAATCTCTCTCACAAACATGGACATAAAATCCTGAATAAAATGTTAGTAAACCTTTCCCAGCAATATATAAAAATAATAATAAATCATGACCAAATAGAATTAATCTCAGGAATGCAAGGTTGTTTCAATATCTGTGAATCAGGCAATGTAATTCACCACATCACCAGAATGAAGAGAAAAAAATGATCACCTCAGTACATGCAGAAAATCATTTGATTAAATTTACAGCCCCTTCATAATAGCTTTCAGGAAACTAGGAACATAAAAGAAATTCCTCATTCTGAAAAAAGGACATTTAAACAACAAAACAAAAACAAAACCTCTAGCTAACATCACTCTTAATGATAGAATATTGAATGATTTTCCACTAAAATCAGAAAAAAGAATATATCTACTCTCTTAGTTTGTATTCAATGTTGTACTGGAAGTCCGAACTACTGAAAAAATAAAGAAGGAAGGGAAGAAGGGAAGGAAAAAAGGGAAAAGGAAATAAAGATTGGTTGAGAATAAAAGAAATAAATTATTGATTGTTATTGCTTGTCATAATGACTGTGTATGTAAAATACTCAATGAAATCTACTAAAAATCTACTAGAAGTTAAAATTACATTTAGTAGTTTTACAAGAGGCAATGTCAATATACAAAAAACAATTATATTTTTCATGCTAGCAAATAAGAATTGGCAGAAAGTTATAAAACAATAATATAACTGTATTATGTAAAATATTTAAGAAAAAATTAGCAAATAATATTCAAGTCTCATACATTGAAGACTATAAAATATTGCATTTAGTGATTGTTTAGGAATTATAGAAAGAATTTTTAACTTAAAAGTTAATATTATTTCACTTTGCCATCAATATGAGAACCTTATTTTGATATGGTTTGATATTTATCCTTGTCCTTTGCACTGTTATGGCCTATATATATATATATATACACACACACACACACACATACACACAGGTATATAATTATTGCTTTAGAAGTTATGTTTTCTAAAGAAATTAAGATAAAAAATTATATGGGCTGTCATGTCTCTCCATATGTTTTTTTTATTTCCTGGGCTCTTTATCTCTTTCTGTTAATCTGAATTTCCGTATGGCATCAATTCTCTGCAGTCTGAAGCAATTTCGGTAGCTTTTGTGTGAAGAGATGTAAAGACAAATTCTCCCAATTTCTTTCCCTGGAAATATTTTTATGCTGTTCTGATATTGAAGAATAGTTTTTCCAGTTGTATAATTTGTGTGCATGTGTGTTAGTGTATGTGCACATATACACCCATGTGCATTTTCTAACACTTTAAAGGTGGTGTTTTTCTATCTTCTGGCCTCCATTGTTTCCTCTTACAAGTCAGCTGTCATTCAAATTATTGTTTCCTTGGATGTAATATACATTTTTCTCTGGCTGCTTTACAGGATATTCAATCTCAATCTCTCTCTCTCTCTCTCTCTCTCTCCCCTCCCCTCCGCCACCTTTTGTCTTTCTCCCTGTCTCTCTCTGTTTTTTTTTCTCTCTCTCTCCCTCTCTCCTTCTCTCTCTCTCTCTCTCTCTCCTTCTCTCTCTCTCTCTTTCTTTCCCTACCCACTCTCTGTCTTTTTTGCAGCTGGACTATGATCTGAATAGATGTGGTATATTTATCCTACTCCTTAGTACTTGTTATTCTGAGGAATCAACTGATTAACTAAAAGCTCAGGATTTTCAACAGAATCCTTTCACTCTAGCTGTTTGAACCACTCCCTATGACTCCAGTCATTACATAGTCAAAGAAATCTCTATTCAACCCACACTTGCCCAGCAGCTTTTGTCTACCTGTGTTTCTGCATATCAGCAATTTAGTATTTGGCCAAAATCTTGAGACCTGCTGCTGATTTTTGAAGTTCCTTCTCTACACAGCTCCCTTTTCTCCAGCACCCAGCTTTGCTGTCTCTAGCTGCCTCGACCTTTCAGAGCCTCTGATTTCTGTAATCTCAGTTCCTCTAAGCCCCTGAACTTTCTTAAGTCGCTATTTCCCTGCAAAGCAGTGCAGAGTGTCTCTCTGCAAAATGCCAGGGCAATCACAGGGCTCACCTCATGTGTTTCTGCCTACCTCAGGAAGCACATTGCTGTGTTGCAATGTGATTCCATAATCTAGAAGCTTTGCCTAATATACTTCTTTCCAATTTTTCATATTTATTTACAGCAAGAGGGATTATCTGGTACCAATTGCTCTGTTACAGCAGAAGAACTTTATAAATTTCTGTTTTTCAAGTTTTTAAACATTCAGAAATTGTGAAAGAATGTTAATAATTGTTAGCACTCTTCTACGTCTAAAAAATTCTTTTTGTGTGTAATTTTTTACAATGACATTTTAAAATAAGTTGCAGGCATAATAATAATTCACTCATAAATGCTTATATATTTCCTCTGAATAAGAACCTTTTCCAACATAACTGTAATACCATTATTATACTCAAAATTAATAATAATCCCATAGTAACATATAACATGCATTCTATATTCAAATTTACCCATTTGCCTTCAAAGTTGTCTCTGTAACTGATTTAATTGTTTAGGAATTATAGAAAGGCCTTGTTTTACTTATTTAATTGTTTATTCTGGATCCAAGGACCAATCAAGGCTCATGCATTACAATGCATTTGTTCTTATTTTTCTATGATCTCTTTTAAACTAGAATAGTTTATTGTTTACTGTTTGTTTGCTTGTTTCCTTTTTAAAGAGTCAGGCAACCAGTCTTCTAATTGAATTTTCCACAATTTGGATTTTTCTGATTGTTTACTGATGCTATTGTTCAAAGCATTCCTCTATTTCTGAATTTCAGTTAAATTTAACCTTAGGCTAATGATTTGGTTAGATTAAGATTAGATGTTTTTGTCAAGAATACATCATAGGTGATATTGCAACTTCAAATAACATCTTATCAGGAGTCAAAAATGTCATGATGTTTCACCATAAATGATGCTAGTTTGGATCATTCGCTTAATGTGGTTACCACCGTCTCTCCATTTTAAGACAATATTTTTCCTTTTATAATCAGTAACTGAGCAATAATATGTGTCACTGTGAAATTTTTTTCCAAAAACATTTCACCCACAGGTTTTTGCACCCATTGCTAGTGTTTTCCAGAGTAAGTTTTTGTATTAGGGGTTGCAAATTAGTGATTTTTAAATTATACATTGATTAGTTGTCATTTTTGTAAATACTTTTTAAAATTCCCCATAATTTCTATACTTAGAGAAACTGAAAGCATTGAATAAGAGTTAGGAAAACGTCATTTTAAAAATCAGCATTTACAGGTCAGTTGTCCCTTTTGGAGGTATCCTGGATAAAGTTGTAAGGCTGGGTGTTACAAGGCCAAGGGGAAAGTTCCACTTAGCCCTCCGAAAGTTTGCTGAAAAATCAACTTGCAAACAAATTTGTCTGATCATAGTTTTCTGTGACACAGGAGCCTTCAGAATAAAGAGCCAAATATACAGGGAAATTGTCCATTTTTATGGTTAGGTTTAACAAAGTGTGGACAGCCATGTAGAAATGTAACTGAACTAAAAGGGTATGATCTAATGCTAAGAGCCTGAATGGAGAGGCTCAGCAAGGCCTGTCTGTCTAGATTCTTCCGGGCCTCTCCGCACAGCATTTCTTCCTTAAAGGCATGGGGCAGGACCTTCTCTGGAATGGGATCTTATGACCTACAGTGAAACATGGTAGATCACATAATTTCTTTATGGCCAGTTTTTACACAGAAAGGCGGAGGGAAAATTAGAGTAATATTTCTAGGTTTCATGGTTGACTTTGAGGAAAGGGGTTCTGATTTCTATGTCCCACCTTGGGGAGGAAGGATTCTGGCTTCCATGGCTAGCCTCGGGGGAGAATGAGGGGCCAGAGGCAGGAGGAGAGGAGAAGGTCAGGGAGAGACCTGTGCTTCTGAGGCTGCTTCTAAGGCCTTCATTTTGGGAGTTTGTTTCCTGAATCCCAGTAGTGTCAAGGCCAGGCCAATCTGGCTGGAGTTTCCTTCCTCAAAGGTGAGCTGGTTGCTCCAGGCCTCTGAAGCTCCTAGAGCCATTGCCCGAGGCTCTCCCATGAGCTCTGCAGTTCCCATGGAGCTGGTTCCAGAGAGGGCCTTTCCTTGTTAATTTTGTTAAAAATGGCGAATTTCCCAGTGGGGACATGTGGGCTTCTGGTTGCAGTGGAGACTAAGGGGTATGTATCCCCAATTGACTAAATGCTTGCCAACCAGCTTCTGTAAAAACAGATTTCATACCCAAGGGTATCTTTTCTTTTCAGGGCTGATTATCCTGTTTTAAGCCACGGAGAAATAATCCCTGACAAGCACTCATGGACATGACTGCAGCACATCCTGTTCCACTTTATCTCTGCCTTATTTGCTTGGAGTGGTCAATTCTCTCCTTAACAGAAATTGAAAGGAATCAATATCTTCCTTCTTAAAACCAAAACAAAATATCAGGTAAAAAGGTCAGCTCTTCTGAGAATGACTCAGCACCCTGAAGCTCAGACACTTTAAACTGGAGGAATGTCATCCTCAGTCATTTTTCCAGGCAGGAGACACTCACCTGTTACTGTGAGCGAGGTGTGTAATGAGGCTTGGAGGAAAAGGGACAAGGAGCTAAAACTACAAAGCATTTTCTCTGAACTTGTTTGCACTGAAGCGTCTCCTTTAATAGCCACTTGCAATATTCTTATTATTTGTCTTGTTTTAAAAATTAAAAAAAGAGAAATTGTTGACAGACCAGGTCACTTGTCCTGAGTTTTATGGCTGGAAGGCAGTGGAGTTACATTTGAAAATCAGGTAGTAGGGATAAGGGGCAGTGGGACTTCTGACCCTAGATTTTTCACAACCCCACTGACAAAGACATTCTTTCAGCTCTATCTAACTCCTTACCCCTACCATCTGGTTTTCAAATGTAATGCCACTGCCTTCCAGCTATATAACTTGAGACAACTGACCTGATTGCTCAATAATTTCTCCTTTTCTCTTATTTTTAAAACAAGACAAATAATAAGAATATTGCAAGTGACTACTAGAGGAGATGCTACAGTACAAATAATTTCAGAGAGAATGCTCTATGATCTTAGTTCCTTGTCCCCTTTCCTCCAAACCTCATTACACAGTTCACTCACAGTAACCACACAAAAGAGGAATCCCTATTCCTACTGCATATTTAAGGACACCATGGCTGAGAGAGCTAATTGCCTACAGTGACAGGCACTAAGTCACCTTGCCCTCTCTCCTGACCCTTGTCATGAGCCTCCGATGGACTCTGCACTGTTAACTCATTCCCAACTTACTACCTACTAAGGTATTTTCCAGAAGTAGGACTATCAGTGCTAAAACCAGGACAGTCCAGGGCAAACTAAGATGGCTTTTCACCCTAAATTCCCCCTCCTGGACTAAGCTATTATTCCTTTTTTTGTTTATTTTTTTCTTGCTGAGAGGGCATCACATTTACTCTACCAGTTTATCTCAATGAAGTCCTTATTCTGCCCAAAGATAATCCCTGCTACCTTCATACACTCCATCCTGATACCATCCCTGTGTTTTCCTGGTCCTCAGCCATGGTCTCACTTAATTTTAGATTGTTTAAGCCAAAGAGGAAGATGGATATCTTCCCTGACATGTACCAATCTCCTGTTAGATTAAAGACTGATTGACCTTGCTCTTTGATCTCCTTGAAACTTGTTTTTTCCAGCTTTATTAAGGTATAATGGGCAGATAAATGCGTAAGGAAAATGTGGTATATATACACAATGGTATACCGTTCAGTCTTAAAAAGGAAGGAAATCTTGTCATTTGCGAAAACATGGATGAACCTGGAAGCTATGCTAAGTGAAGTAAACTAGGCACAGAAAGATCAATACCACATGATCTCACTTACATATGCAATCTGAAATTATGCTGTTTATGATTCCTCTTCATGGGAGGTTTCAAGCCCAGGGAACCATGCACCGTAGCAATATGCATCATTACTCTCCTGATAGGCTTTGGGCCCCTGAATACTCAGTGCTCTGCTCTGACATTCCAGAATCTCACTTTGGTCAGGGACATTCCACACATCAGTGGACTGTCAAGCTGTATGTCATTTGTTCAGATTTACTAATAAACCCTGAAAAAAAAAACAAAAACAAACAAGCAAAAAAAAACACCAACCCTAGAAGAACACAGAGTGCGCGCGTGCACACACACACACACACACACACACATAAAAGGGAAAAGAAGAAACCTACTAGCAGTGCATGGATCATGTGGGCCTTAGATTTCATATCAGCTGGGTTCATATCACTTTGTGTGATTTTAGACAAGGCATTTACTTCTTTGAGTCTAGTTCTCCTTGCTGTAAGAAGGAGTAATGATCAAACGATTTGCTCTCAGGAACAAATTAGAATAATACCTGCGATACAACAGGTGCTTACTAACACCTAGCTTCCTTTTTTTCTATTAAGCTGAGAACCATGACTATTCTTCCCCAGAACTTTCAGGCTGTGATGGGCACACAGAAGTGGGTTTTACTGGATTTCCAGCAGGGTTGGATGGGTCCTACAGGTACGGATGCAGTTGGTGCCTGTAGGGTCAGCATGAATGCCATCTTATAGAAGCCAGAGTGTCTCAATTTCTTGTGCAAGACACGTGGTGACCAGACACCCCTGGGAAGAACCCAGAGTCACTCCCAAGCCCACCTGAGTCCTCGCTGACTACACAGTGCTGAATGCACACGTGGGTACTAATTGAATAAAGCTTCCTCAGGATCAATATGGCTTCACTCCAAATAAGCCTACTATTTAAATAAGCGAAAGAAAATGCCACTCACTGGCCTCTGCTATTTATCTCCTAATTACGAGCATATTTGGCTGACTCAAAACCAATTTATGTGTAGAAATCAAACAATTAAAAAGGTCTCATTACTAAAACCTGGACATCCTTTTATGCAAATGAAGTGCTATGATATACAAGGATTTACGATGAACAAACAAAGCTGAACTTGGATGCACATGTGCTTCTAGTCAAAAGAAGTTCCCAACTGGGTAGAGCCCAGGACTGCCTTTGCTGTGTGTCTTTTGTGGAGAGGGGAGCCAACAGCATCGTCTCCAGCCTGCAGCCTGGCACACACAACAGCAATGGAGGCAGAGCAAAGATATTATACTTGATCTTAGCCAAAAGACTGAAAAGCGATGGAGAGCAAGAATATTGTTGCCCACCAAAACAGCCATGCGAATGGCCATTCCCAATCCCTGGTCTCAGTTGCAAAATCTTCTCTACTCCAAAACCCTGCACATCTGCACATTTTCAGCCACTCACAGTCACAGCTACATTCTGAGGTCATATGTATCTTAAAACTCTAAATATCCACCTACTCCTAGAGAGCTTACCATGTTCTATACTGTGCTAAGTGTTTTATGTGCACTACTAGAATTCTCGCTATAAGCTTTTGACATAGGAACTATTATTATCTCCACTTTATAGATTAAGCAATTGAGTTCCAAGTTCACACAGCTAATAACTAAGAAATAATACTTATACACAGATGTGTCTAACATCAAGGTATGTATTTGTATCCGTTGCACAATACATTTTTTTTCCTACAATCTCTATTCAACCTTTCAATGTCTGACCAAAGTGTGTCCCTTCACCTATCCCAATAAAACTGCCCTGATGTGAACTCACGGAGAACTGCAGCTTTCCAGTCCTGCTCTGTCTTTCGAGCCCATCAATCCCAGACCAGTTTCATTTCCTTCCTATCAACCTGGCTGCTGTTGTCAATCATTTCAACTACGTGTTTACTAACTCCCTCAATTCCCCTGATCCCTTAATCTTTCTCTGCACAGGCTCTCATGATGTACAGGTCTGGATTAATACAATTACCTGTTTTGCCCTTTGTGGCCCAGGGAACGTGGAGGCCGCTGGACAAAATCTGCTACATGTGTTTGAGTTCAACCTTCGTGGATCTTTCAGTCTCACTGAAAATCCTTTATCCTGCTCAAGTTGTCTCTCTTTCCTCTTCCCTGCAGTGATGACTCTCAGCCTTGTCTTTGTCTTCAGGCTCCCCACCAGGCCCCTGCCCTCATTCTCTCAGCTGATGAATAAGTGGTCTATGTTGCTGGGAAAATTGAGATCGTTAACTGTGAACTCCTTCAACTTTTCTCTGAAAATATCCCTTTATCTTTCCTGGTTTTTTCCCCACCTGTTGCCAAGATTTCAGATGTCACAGTCTTCAACAAGACCTCGCTTTGTCAAAAAGCCTCACTCAAACTTGTGTTGCCACTGAGTGTCCACTGTGTCTTTATGTTTACTACCCATCATTCCATCCTCTCCTGAGTCCCCTACAACCTCCCTATGGTCACTCTGGGAAGAGTCTGCTCTTCCTCTTAATTGAAATTGGAAGTTTCTGATAGTGCTTACCATACCCCCTTCTGAAACATCCTCCTTCCTTGAATTTTTTTTTTGAGACAGAGTCTCGCTCAGTCGCCCAGGCTGGAGTGCAGTGGCGATCTCGGCTCACTGCAAGCTCCGCCTCCCGGGTTCACGCCATTCTCCTGCCTCGGCCTCTCGAGTAGCTGGGACTACAGGCGCCCGCCGCCACGCTCGGCTAATTTTTTGTATTTTTAGTAGAAACAGGGTTTCACTGTGTTAGCCAGGATGGTCTCGATCTCCTAACCTCGTGATCCACCCACCTCGGCCTCCCAAAGTGCTGGGATTACAGGCGTGAGCCACCGCGCCCGGCCCTCCCTTGATTTTTGTGGTAACACACTCTTAATATTTGGGTGGCTACTTGGAGTCTTCCCTTTGACCCTTTTCTTAGTCCACTTTCTCGTCACTGAATAGATTTCATTCACAGACACGAATGCAAATACCATCCATACTCTGATGATCCCAAAATCAATTTCCCAATCCCAGATCTTAACTGAAAACTAGAGATGTGTACTTACATGGCAAAAATGATGTGCCAAGAAATAAACCCAGCCTCCTCTTTCTAAACCTAGTATTTTGGAGGGTAATCTTTGTTTTAAAGACGTTAAATTTGATCAAATTATCCAAGGTAGAAACCTAAGAATTATATTTTAAGCCAGGCATGGTGGCTTATGCCTATAATCCCAGTGCTTTGGGAGGCTGAGACAGGGGGATTGCTTAGGCCAGGAGTTCAAGATCAGCCTGGGCAACGTGGCAAGATCCCATGTCTACAAAAAATAAAAAATAAATATCACATTTTATGTCTTCTTATCAATTGCTCTCATACATATGCTCAACTGATATTAAATCCCACTGATTTAATTTTGTTTATTCATTCACTCAAAAATATTTATTTGAAATTTCCTCCATGAGAAGTAAGTAATTTCAGCTGTAATAACGCACAGTGCCAGGGACACCATGCAGTAGGTGCAACATAATGACCCTGTGAGTCATGGTGCTACACCATGACTATAATAATAAGGATAATAATAGGCAATAGGGCCTGCCCTTATGGCTCTTAAAATGTAGCATAGGGACATGACCATAAACAAGATCAGCATCAAACAAGTGAAAAATTGCAAGAAGACATCAGAAAATGATGATTGAGCCAGGAACTGAAGAACGAGGGAAAGAGAAAGAATTGAATAGAAGTCAAATGGCTCCTGTACATAGTACTGTAGGCAAATGCCTCGGGCAGGAGCATCATAGGGCATAATTGTCACTGAAAGGCCAGTGTGGCTGAAGCAGAAATTGGAGGAAAATTGTGCAAAATGAGACTGGAAATTAGGAGGAAAGCAGACCATGCAGAGCCTAGACCACATAAAGGAGCTATGTCTTTGTCTGTTCTATCAGCATTGGCAAGACAGTGAAAGCATTTACAGATATTCAGCATGAGACAGAGAAAAAGAAAAACAAATCTGAGTTTTGAAAAATTTACTTTGGTTACAGTGTGGCAACCAGCTTGGTGAGGAGCAAGGATCGAGGCAGGAGAATGTTGAGGCAGCAATGGCAGTGTATCTGGCAGGAGGGCTGGTGGTCTCTTGAATGAGTAGGAAGGCAATTGGACAGGAGACAGGTGGATGGGTTGGTGAGTTGTTCAGGAGATAAAATCAACACAATGATGTGTTGACTATGGATGATTAAGGAGAAGAGGACATCATGTCAGGTTCCTGGCTTTTCTAGGTGGATAGATGATGGTGTCCTTTACTGACTTGGAGAATAGAGAAAGAAGATTATGTGATGGAGGACAGCACTGGGGACTGTATCTTAATTTCAATTATGAACATATTGGTTTGAAGGGACTTTCAGCCTTCCAAGAAGAGATATGGATTACAAGTTTGAAACTCAGAGGAAGATAATGCTGCATATGAATGTGTGTGCTGTCTGTATGTAGATGATAAGAGATGTCATAATGTAGATGAGAACGTCCAGGGAGAAAAATTTGAGTGAACCGAGAAGACACACAGCCTGTGACCAAATTCTGAAATCTCCAACATTCACTGGTTGAGTGGAGGAGAATAAGCTCAGAAAATAAATGGAGAAGACATGGTAGGAGGGGTAGAAGAAAAATTAGGAGAATGCTGTCTCACGGAAGATAAGGGCAGAGAGCATTGCAAGAAGCAGAGAGTGATTATCAGGGCTGAAGGTGCTGAGAATTCAAGAAAGAGGCCATATGGAAATACCTCTATTCAGTAGAGATACTTGGATGTGGAATTATGGGAACCAAGCCACAGTAGAGTGGTTAAGAAATATTGTAAAATGAAGAAATAAGATTTTCTTTAAGAAGCTCAATAAAAGAAGAGAGGAAGAGAGCAATAGCTGGGGGAATGAGGTTAGGATTTTACGTGTATTTAATGGAAAGGGTTTGAACAAATTAAAAGCTAATCGACAAATCTAGTTAACAGAAGGAATCTATGTATAAGGGAAAAAATAACCTGTTTCATTGCTCCTGGGAAAGCAAGAGTGGATAGGATCTGGTTTTCAGGACGAGATGTGGCTTTAACTCGCAGGAGAAAGTCTCCTTTATTATAACAGCAAAAAGGGGGAGATACTGAGGACAGATGCAGGTCATTCATATATTTATAATTTGGAAGATAGATAAATTCTCATTTGATAACTTGTATTTTATTTTTTATTTTTCTGTAAAATGGATATGAACTGACAAAAACCAATCCTAAAAAACACATGTTATATGATTTCATTTATATAACATGCTAGAAATGATAAAATGATGAGAATGAAGAACAAATTAGTGATTGCCAGAGGCTAAGGAGAAGCAGAAGTGGGTGTGACTATAAAACGGCAACATAAAGCATCATGTTGTGATAAAAACATACTTTATCTTTGCTGTATTCATGTCAGTATCCTGGATTTGATATTATGCTACAATTTCACAAGATGTTACCATTGGCAAAAACTGAGTAAAGAGTACAGAGAAACTCTCTTATTACAACTTCATGTGAATACACAAGTATCTCAAAATAAAAAAGTTTAATTAAAAAATGTTGAGTAAGGGAGAGGAGGCGTGTTTATGCATTTAAAAAGTGTGAACAGTTTCTGAGGAAAGTAAAGAAAGAATCAGCCAAAAAGTCCTAGTAAGATTTCCAGGTCTCTTAGAGATTGGCAACCATGAATTTACAATGACAGCAATCAATCTGCTCTGCTGTGTAGCTTTCATCACCTGCACTCCACCGTCTGGGGATAAGAACAGAGAAAACAAGTGGTTGGGTTGTTCAGGATACAGGTGCACCAAACCTGTGCAATAACAACAGCAAGAAATCAAGGACAATTTTTCTCAGATCCATCTCTGTCCTTTCCATCCTCCCTGCTGCTGCTTCGGTTCAGAATCGTGCTTTTGTATCTCCTCAACATGTGCAGGCTCTTTCCTCGGCTACTCCCACACCAGCATTGTAATTTAAGCAGCTTATCCTTCAAATTCCTGGGCCCAGAAGTGACAACAACAACTGCGACTATGCCTTCATAGCTTCTTATACATTAGTGTGCTGTATTTATCAGTGTTCCCTAGAGAAACAGAGCCAAAAGACAAACAGATAGACAGAGAAACAGAGAAAGAGAGAGGGACGGAGGGATGTGGGGGAGAGACAGAGAGAGAAGAGAAAGAGAGAGAAGGAGAGAGATGTATTGTTTATGTATTTTAGGGAATTGGTACACATGGCATGGACCTTGGTAAGTCCCCCTCTGCAGGTCAGGTGGGGATCCAGGGAAGATGCTGGAGACCATGTTACAGCTCCAGTCCAAAGGGACTCTGGAGGTAAAATGCCCTCCTTTCGGGAAACCTCAGTTTTTTCTCTTAAGACCTTCCATTGATTGAATGAAGCTAACCCTTAGTACAGACATTAATGTGATTTCCTCTAAAATTGATTGATTTAAATGCTAATTCCATCTAAAAATGATACCTTCACAGCAACATCTAGACTAGTGTTTGACCAAATATCTGGGCATCACGATCCTAGCTAAGTCAACACATAAAATTAACCATCACATCCATTATAGCTAGAGTGATCACACCATTCATCATTTTAATGAAAGTTATTAATAATTGTCAGAACAATAAGCACAAACTGGGGCTGTCTCTGGCAAACCAGGACATAAGACTATCTTCATTACAGTCTCATCACAATGTGCTTTGATATCTCCATGGGAGTTTCTATGGATCTCTGTGTCCCTAGAAAAAGTTGGTGCCCTGCACACTGTTGTATTCAAGAAATGTTGACTGCCCTTCCTGGCCCATCTTGGTTTTTATTTGTCTGTGGTCTGTCCTCACCATATAGTCCATTCCAGGTACTCCCACCCATCTGAAATCTCTCGGGCTTGTCCCAAAGAGGATAGATTCATATTCTGTTAGCCTCTGACACCTCTGAAACGCCTGAAAAGGAACATTACCCAAAAACGAAAAGAGAAGAAACTGTTACCTTCAACTTAAGTGTACACAGGACATGTCCCTGGGCTCAAGGGTAGCTGCCTTTGGGCTGATGGCTACTCCACTCAAGCCCTGATCTGAGCAGGGTCTGAGAATCACACTCAGTCCTAAGACCCATATCTTGGGGTAGCTGTATCCCACCTTGGCATTGTTACCAGGACTGCTTAGTTCTCAGTATTCTGGGTGTCCCTCCTCCCCCAGCTTTTAGGTCTTGGCAGGGACATCTCCATACTAAGAACCTCTACTCCTCTACCCTGCAGAATCCTTTTATAATCCTGAGTTCTATTCTGCTAGTTCTATTCTGATCAAATTGCCTCTTCCTGAAAGCAGGAACTCTGGATCATCACCAAGTCCCAGACTGAAAAACCCACCTAGAACCTAAATTCCTTTGACAGATAAGCATAGCTCTTGGAAATCACTCGCCGTGCGTGCAGAGAACTGCTGCCAAGCCCCATGGGCAGGTTCCTGCTACTGCTGGCATGTGGCCATGTCATATTGCTGGTTCTAGTTTCCTGTGTCGCTGCACTATGTCCATCAGCCACAGATGCATCTAAGACTGGCTACTGTCTCCCAGCTTATTTGAGTTTGCTTTTCTGCTCACTGGGAAACTGTAGGCCCTGCCTCAGGGTCTGTTTGCATGTCATATGTGGGCTTGCTACGTGCTCAGTTCCAGCACCAGTTCTTGGACTCTGCCATACTATGTTTTCTGCCCTCAGTAACTAAAAACCTCCCAATCCATTTAGTCTAGAGTTTGTCTTCCCATTTTGTGCAACTGCAGGGAGGATGTTTCGTGCTGTAGTTAAGAACAA
The DNA here is from genome assembly GCF_000951045.1 of Mandrillus leucophaeus. Lineage (NCBI taxonomy): Eukaryota > Metazoa > Chordata > Mammalia > Primates > Cercopithecidae > Mandrillus > Mandrillus leucophaeus. The sequence goes on along the minus strand of NW_012105231.1, from coordinate 1,585,413 downwards.
AGATGTGAGAACCAGACTGACCTAGGTTGCTCTGTGGTCTGAAGCAGATTACATAAAATCTTCTACCCTCCATCATCTGATCTCACGGTCTTATTGTGAAGATTAAATGATGGAACACATGCAAAGAGTCTGACATGATGCCTGTTACTGAGTCAGCCCTCAGCATCTAAGCCTAATATAGGACTTGAAATCTGGCCCTAGTGTTCTGCCTTTCATCTCCTTTGGGTGGTGATATGCTGGCTGATGTTTTATAATCAGCTCTCTGAATAAAACAAGGGTCTGATTTACAGTGCTTGCTGATTTCCATGGTGTAAATACTCCCATCACGGCCAATTTCATGGTGCTAATGTGGTGTTACTGAACACAGAGTTGAGAAAAGATACACACAAGAGGTTTTCATGAGCTGGTAAGAGCGGGACGCAGCACACCAGTGACACTGGCCCAGTGCTTATGCTCTGAGCTGGACCTTTTATGAGGAACTCCTTTCTGGCTCATGCCCAAGAAGCTATCTCTCCGTGATGTGTTAAAGATCTGTCTGCTTCACATTCTTGGGAGTGACGCTGGATAAAGCATGTAGTCGTTTCATCGCTTCAAATAAGCTATTACAGATGATTCTGATCTGCTGAGATGCAGCAGCCTCTTCAATTGCAGCTAAGGGTTAGGTTAGCTCATGATATTGATGGTAAGGACTGCCCTTCTGGGAACTTCCCAGAGTTCTCTACAGCACCTCTGCTCATCTCATAGGTTGCTATGAACACCTGTCTGAAACTTTTACTTCTTACAAAAAGTGGCCCCAGGACTCTCATTTCTGTCTATTAATACCAATACTTCCAAGAATAACAACTAGAAAAGCTGAATGGAATGAAAGAAACAGTTGTTTGCAGGTATTAGGGAGATACTGAATAACCAAGAGTTAAAGGCCACAGTCTTGTGAGGAACTGCATGAGGCTTTTCCTATTGGCCATTGCCACTTTGGTGTATATCATGGAGATAAGTGGCCACCAGAAAATGGAGAAGAACCCAAGGGAGAATCAGCAGCTAAGCAGTGCTTTCCATATATCACGGAAGTGGGGAAACGAAGGCTGGAGTCTGGGCCAATCACAACCCGATCTTGAGGAACCCAAGTCCTGGATAGTGAAATGGGGATACTAAGATGAGAGCCACACTGTGTGCCAGTCTTCTTATTGAGGGATTAGGCTATTTATAAGTTGTTTAGGAAAAAACACTAAGAAGCAGAGGAATAAAGACACTAAAAAGGTGAGTAGAGTTTTTGGCCATTTCACTATGCTGGGGAGAAAAAATATGGAGATGAGAATAGGGTGTTGGTAAACATAACAGGTGTTCAGGCATCATCCCTGAAGGTCTACAGTTTACTAGTGGGGATAAAACAGAATTGAAACAGGAAATTTTCCTGGACCCCTTCATGGGTGGGAACTGGAATGCAGGTGCTGGAGCTAGCCAGTGGCTTCAGAGGCTTCACTCACTGGGATCCACTGCATTCCACCCCTTGTGGGAGGAGGAGTGCAGCTGAGCTGGTGCAGGAGCCAGAGAAAGTGCTTCTGGGCACTGGCAGGGGCGAAATGCTGTGCAGGCCCCAAGGCAGCATCTATGGGGGAGTACCCACAATCCCCAAAGCCCCAGAAGGAGTGTTACAGGCAGCACTCTTTTAGCTTTATCATCCACAGATGGCTTAAGTGATTAACAGCTTAGTGGACCCTCTGCCTTTTTGCAAGGGCAGAGGGTCAGCGTGGTAGCCTTCTGTACTTTGAGCTCTTGTCCAGCATCCAGGAAAAATCAGTTCACATGAATGAATTGAAGGATAGTAAATGTGGGGGATTTTATTGCCTATGGAAGTGGCTTTTAGTGGGAAGAGGGGTTGGAAAGGGGATGGAGTGGGAAGGTATTCTTCCCCTGTAATCCCACCATCAAGCTGTCCCTCTGAAGTCAAACTGCTTCTCTCCAACATTTAGCTACTTCCTCTCTTCTCCCCTTCTCTGCTCTCTGCCAGTGGAGCTTGGAGTCTTCATGGGTACAGGATGGAGTGCAGGGCAGTCCAGGGGTGAGTTTGGAAAAGGCAATATTTGAGTGGGCAAATGGGCATGTAAAGGTCTCACTTTGGGCTGCGGTTCTAGGCTTGAGGATGGGGCCCTCACCAGAGAACCTGCCCTTTTCTGCCTGGAATTTCTTTGCCTCCTGTCCCTATCAGAAGTAGGCAAAATCTTTTAAGAAGTGAAACCAGCCTGTAATCCCAGCACTTTGGGAGGCCAAGGTGTATGGACCACCTGAGGACGGGAGTTCGAGACCAGGCTGACCAACATGGAGAAACCTTGTCTCTACTAAAAATACAAAATTAGCCGGGTGTGATGGCTCATGCCTGTAATCCCAGCTACTCGGGAGACTGAGTCAGGAGAATCGGTTGAACCCATGAGGCGCAGGTTGCGGTGAGGCGAGACCACACCATTGCACGGCACTCCAGCCTGGGCAACAAGAGTGAAACTCCATCTCAAAAAAAAAAAAAAAAAAAAAAAAAAAAAAAAAAAAAAAAAAAAAGAAGAAGAAGAAGAAATGAAAGCAAGCTCAAGTCAGTTCCATTCCTGAATAACTGAGATTATCTGTCTTATTCTAGTTGCCCACTATATGATAGAGTAAATCATTTCTGGGAAAAGAGAATGCCGTTCTGAGCCTACATAGTGTTTCATACGCAATATCTGATGCTCCGTAAAATATTACTAGGCATTTTTTAAAGCTTCTTCTGGATTCTAGACCTGCATGTAAGGAGCTTTGAGGTCTTCACTAATAACAAATAAACACAGGAAAAATACATAAACTGAAAAATCAACTCTTCTTAGATCTGTCATAAAAGTAAGGTCACAGGATGAACCTCTTCCCCAAAAATAAGAGAGGCACACCAGCATATACAGAGAATCACAACTGGCCAGAACAGAGACCCACAAGCAGAAACCTCTGTGGGAACAAATACCGGGGCAGGAAGACCCAAACTGTAAGTCGTGAATTGCTAAAAGCTCAGTGTGGATGAATCTGAGAAGTAGAAACTCCAGTGGGGGCAGGCATACAGAGGCCCCTCACTTTTTATGAGTTTTACTTCCAGGAGCTCTCTCAGGTTCTCAACGTGAGTAGTAGAGAAAACTTTCTTCATGTATTTGAAAGTAGGAAGGAGAAGTAAACATTATGAAATATGCCAAAGCATTCTGTTCTTAAAAAGGCCTGAGGTCAATAAAAAATATCTTACCAAAGCCTACTCTTTTGTGGTTTTAACAGAGCCTAACCAACCTGGAGAAAGAGAAAGACCCAACTCTAGCCCCCTCTAGTCAACCTGTCCTACCTAGAGCAGGGGGTCGCGGAGACTGAGAAGCCCTTGCGAAGTTCATATCCGGGGGCATAGGATCACAAAAGGATGAAAGCCTAATAATCACAGAATGACAGAACACTTCACCTTACCACCACATTACTAAAGATCTGTCACCAGAATTCCTTTTGCTGAGTACGTCAGGTCAGGCTTACAATAAAAAGTTACAATATATACTAAAGGCAAAAAACAAAAACAACAACAACCAAAAAAAACTGTTTGAAGAGACAGAGCAACTATCAGAACCAGACTCATATATTTCAGATATGTTGGAGTTATCAGGCCAAGAATTTGGAGCTGTCGTTAATAAGCTAAAGGCTCTAATGGAAAAAGTAGAAAATATGCAAAGCAGAAGTAAAATGTAAGCAGAGAGAAGGAAACTTTAAGAAATATTCAAAAAGAAATGATATAACTCAAAAACATTGGAACAAAATGAAGAAAACCTTTGATAGAGTAATTCGTAGACTGGATATGGCTGAGGAATGAGTCTCTGAACTTGGGTATATGTCAACAGAAACTTCTAAAACTGAAAAATCAAAGAGAAAAACAGACGAAAAAAATAGAACATTATATCCAAGAACTGTGGGACAACTACAAATGATGTAGCAAATGCTTAATGGGAATATCCGAAGGAAAAATAGAGAAAGAAACATAAAATACTTGAAGTAATGACTGAGAATATTCCCCAATTAATGTCAGACACCAAATCACAAGTCCAGGAAGTTCAGAGAACACCAAACAGAATAACACCACCCTGCCTCTGAAAGGAAAAATCAAAACAAGACAAAAAACACTACATCTAGAAATTTTATATTCAAACTGTAGGAAATCAAAGATTAAAAAGTCTTAAAAAGAAGACAAAGGTAAAAAACATCTTACTCATAAAGGATCAAATATAAGGATTACAGCTCAGTGCTGTGGCTCACGCCTGTAATCCCGGCACTTTGGGAGGCTGAAGCAGGCGGATCACGGGGTCAGGAGATACAGACCATCCTGGCTAACAGGGTAAAATCCTGTCTCTACTAAAAATACAAAAGAAAATTAGCCAGGCGTGGTAGCACATGCTTGCAGTCCCAGCTACTTGGGAGGCTGAGGCAGGAGAATCACTTGAACCCAGGAGGCGGAGGCTGCAGTGGGCAGAGATCGCGACACTTCACTCCAGCCTAGTGACAAAGTAAGACTCCCTATTTAAAAAAAAAAAAAAAAAAAAAAAGGATTACATCTAACTTCTCAGAAAAACTGCAAGCAAGAGAGTGAAGTAAAATATTTAAAGAGTTGGGAGGAAAAAAAACACTAACCTAGAACTCTATATGCTGCAAAATTATCCTTTAAAAGTGAAGGAAAAATAAAAATATTCTCATACAAACAAAAATTGAGGAAATTTGTTGCCGGTAGACATGCCATGAAAGAAATGTTCAAAGAAGCTCTTCAGAAAGAAAGAAAATGATACAGGTCAGAAACTCAGATCTACATAAACAAAGGAAGATCACTGGAGAACAAAAAGTAAAGATAAAATAAAAACTTCTATTTTTCTTGTTGTTAATTGTTCTAACACAGAACAGTTTGTTCCAAATAATAGCAACAGTTTTTTTAAATGCTTATAGCTTATATATAAGTGAAATGAATAAGAGTGGTGATTCAAAGAACAAGAAGAAACAATCAGGAATATTTTGTTATTATAAGGTACTTGCACTGCCTATGAAGTGGTATAATATTATTTGAAAGTGGACCTAGATTGGTTGTAAATATATATTGCAAACTCCAGGCCACTCAGTAGGAAAAAAAAGAAAAAGAAGTATAAATGATATGCTAAGAAAGGAGAGAAAATAGAATTATATAAAATGCTCAAGTAAAGTGACAAAAGACAGAAAAGCAAAAACTAAACACAAAGGCAATAAATAGAAAAGATATTAATCCAACCATATTAATAATCTTTTCAAACATGAAATATCTAAATACCCCATTAAAAAATTACCAGAGTGGATCAAAATCCCACAAGAAACCCACTTTAAATACAAAGAAACATATAGATTAGAAGAAATGGAGAAATGCATGTCATGCTAACACTAATCAAAACAAAAAGGAAGAAGCGGCATTAATATTAAACAGAACAGACTTGACAGTAAGGAATATAATCAGGGATCAAGAGGGGTAATGATAAAGGGATAGATTTACAATAATATACAACAATCCTTGATGGGTGTGCACCTAAAATAAGAGCATCCAAACATGTAAGTCAGAAACTGATAGAACTTCAAAGAGAAGTAGATGAATCCACTATTATATTTGCAGACTTTAGCACTCCTTTATCAGAAATGGACAAATCCAGCAGGCAGCAAATAACTGACATAGTTGAAATCAACAGCTCCATCAATCAACTTGATATAATTCACATCTATAGACTACTTCATCCAATAAAAGTATAGTACAAATTCTTTTTAAGATCGTGCAAAATATTTACCAAAATACACCAACATTCTTGGCCATAAAAAACCAACAAATTGTTTAACAATAGAAATCATACAATGTTTTCTCTCAGAACAAAATAGAATTAAACTAGAAAAGAATAATAAAGGTAGGTGAAAAGTCCCCAGATACTTAGTAATTAAACAACACATTTCTAAATAACATTGGTGAATGAAAAAAATCTGAAGAGAAATTTGGAGATATTTTGAACTAAACAAAAATAAACAGTTCATCAAGAATTGTGGCATGCAGCAAAAGCAGTGCTTTGAGAGAAATTTGTAGCAGTCACCGTATATACTTTTATAAAAAGAAATATCTAAAGTGGATAATCTATGCTTCCACTTTAGAAAACTGGCGAAAGAAGACTAAATTAAATCCAATGTAAGTAGAAGAAAGAAATAATAAAAATTAAAGCAGAAATAAATGAAATTTAAAACAGGAAATCAATAGAGAAAATGAACAAATCCAAAAGCTAGTTCTTTGAAAGATGAGTAAAATGTATAAAACTCTAGTCTGCTTACCAAAGGAAAAAAGAAGACAAAAATTACTAATATCAGAAATGAAGAAGAGACATCAGTACAGATCTTACGAACATTTAAGGGAAAATAAAAATACTATGAATAACTCAATGCCTACAAATTTGATTATTTAGATAAAATAGAAGAGAAAGGCGCATGTGCCAAATAACATACAAGAAAAAGTAGGCAATCTGAATACACCTATATCTACTAAATAATTTGAATAAAAAATTCAAAACCATTCAAAATCCAAAGCATCGAACCCAGATAGGTTCACTGATCAATTCTACCAAACATTTAAAGAAAAAAATGACAATTTCCACAATCTCTTCCAGAAGATAAAAGCAGAGGACAAACTTCCTATTCATTCTGTGAGGCCAGCATTACCCTAATACCAAAACCAAAGACATTTTACAAGAAAATAAAAGTACAGACCAACATTTCTAATGAATATATATGCAGAAAATCTCAACAAAATATTTGCAAATTGAATTCAATAAAAAAATTATACATCATGACCAAGTGTCATTTATCCAAGGTATGAAATGCTAGTTCATTCTATCAACAGACTAAACAACAGCAACCAAAAGTTCATGATTATATCAATAAATGCAGGAAAAGCACATTTAAAACAACTTGATGCCTATTCATAATTAAAACTCATGGCACACTAGAAAAAGAAGAAAATTTTGTCAACTTGGTAAAAAAAATATCTACGAGAACCTGTAACTAACATTTTACTTGATGGTGAGAAATTAGAACATTTCCCATTGAGATCAGGAAAAAGACAAGTATATCTCCTCTTAGCATTCCTTTTCAAAATATTAAAACTATGCAATAAGCAACATAGTTCAGTAACACAAGAAAAGGAAATAAAAAGTATGCAGATTGGGAGGAAAGATATAAAACTTCTTGTTCATAGGTGACATATTTCTTTATGTTGAAAATCTGAAACAACCAACAAAAGAACTCCCGAAACTTAAAAGCAATTATAGAAAGCCTTCAGATACAAGGTTAATATACATATTAAATTGACTTTCTATATGTCAACAATAAATGGAATTGGACATTAAAGCCACAGTACCATCTACAGTAGTGCCAAAAATATTAAATTACTTGGCATAAATCTAGCAAAATATTACAAGATCTATATAAAAAATGACAAAACTTTGATGAAATAAATCAAAGAAGAACCAGATAAATAGAAAGATATTCTATGTTCATGGATAGAAACACTCAGTACTGTCAAGGTATCAGTTCTTCCCAACTTGATCAATAGACTAAATACAGTCTCAACCAAAATCCCAGTAGTTATTTTGTGGATATCAACAAAATGATTCTAAAGTTTATATGAAGAAGCAAAAGACCCAGAATAGCCAAAACAATATTGCAAATGAACAAAGTCAGAAAACTGACACTATAAGACTTTAAGACTTACTATGAAGCTACAATGTGGTATTAGCAAAAGAATAGACAGGTAGATCAATGGAAAAGAATAGAGAGCCCAGAAGTAGAACCACATAAACATAGTCAACTAAATTTTGATATAGAAGCAAAGGTAATGCAATGAAGAAAGATACTCTTTTCAACAAATGTTCTGGAATAACTGAAAATCCACATGAAAAAAAAAAAACCTACAAAGAATTTAGATAGAGACCAACAAAAATTAACTCAAAAGAAACCATAGACCTAAATGCAAAGAACACAACTATAAAACTTCCACAAGATATCACAGGAGAAAATCTACATGACCTTGAGTATGATGATGACTTTTTAGATACAACAGCAAAGGCAAAATCTATGAAATAAAAAACCAGTAAGGTGACTGCATTAAAATTAAAAATTTCTGCTCTGCTGAAGATACTATCAAGAGCATGAGAAGACAACCACAGATTGGGAGAATATATTTTCAACATACATATCTGATAAAAAGATTATTATCAAAAAAATACCAAGAAGCCTTATATTCAACAGTGAAAAATCAAACAACTCAATTTAAAAATTGGGCAAAAGACCTGAACAGACACTTCATCAAAGAAAACATACAGATGTCAAATAAGCATATAAAAAATGTTTCACATCATATGCCATTAGGGAACTGCAAATTAAAACAGAGATACCACAACCTATCTTTTAGAATGGACAAAGTCCAAAACAGTGATAGTATCAAATGAGAAGGAATAGGAACTTTCATTTATTGATGGTGAATACAGCCACTTTAGAAGATAGTTTGGTAATTTCTGACAAATTCGGGAGATTCTGACAAACACAATCTTATTATCCAAACCAGCAATTGTGCTTTTAGGTATTTACCCAAATGAGTTAAAAACTTAATGGCCACCAAAAACCTACACATGGATGTTTGTAGCAGCTTTATTTGTAATTCTTAAAAGTGTTGTTTCAGGCAGAAGACAAATATCTCAGAAAGAAACAGAGACATAGAGGGAGAAATAAAGAGACACAGAAAAAATAAATATATTGAAAAGCCCAAATGATTCCTTACTGCATATAACAATAGTTAAAAAATTATTATTGAAGTTTTGTTGAAAATATATGTAAAATTACAATTATAGAAAATGGAGGGGATTAAATGAAGTTAAGGTGTCTTAAGATCCTGATTTTGTCTTGGACATGGTAAAATATATATTTATATCTGTAGGCTAATCCCTTTAAGAATATAACAATGTACAACCAACAAGCTAACAGAGAGAGGATATTGAATAACAAAGCATTATTTTAACTACTAAGAAGGCAAAAAGGGGATAATTAAAATAGAACAAAAGGCAAAAATAGAAAACAAGACTATAGATCTAAACCCAAATACATCAGCAATTATATTGACTGTGAACGCGCTAATTATTTTAAACACCATATTAAAACACACACACATACGGACACACACACAGAACCTCAAACTGCTTTCAAATGTCACACCTTAAATATAAGAACGTAGAAAAGTTGAAAGTAAGAAATGGAAAGGTATTAATTTTTTCAAAGTTTATCTGTGGATTCAATGCAGTTTCAGCCAAAATCTCAAGAGTAATTTTCCAGAAAATAGCATGATGTTTTAAAATTTATGTGTAAATGCAAAGGACTGACTCACATAACCAGATATTAAGATTGATGACAAAGTTACATCAACTAAGACAGTAGGGCATTAGTGCAAAAGCAGACAAATGGGTCAACAGAATATGATATGAAAATAGGCCTACACACGTAAGATCATTGTATTAATGATAAATCTGACACCGCAGTGTAATGAGAAATGGACGTTTTTCTATAAATGTTTCTGTAATAAACGAATGTCCATACTAAAAATATATTGTAACCTCTTTCTCACATCATACTAAAAAATTGATTCCAGGCAGTTTGCAGATGTAAATGTAAAGGCAAAACAAACATCAACACAAAACACCCAGAAGAAAACAAGAAAATATCTTTATGGCCTGGTTTAGGCAGAGTTTTCAGAAATAGGACATATCTAACACTGAAGATTAAAAAAAAAAGTTGAAAATGAACTTACAGTTAAATTAACAACTTCTGTTCATCAAAAGATGCCAGAAAGAGAATGAAAAGGTAAACCATGCTATGGAAGAAAAGAGACAGCTCACAAAAGCAATATGCAAATAAGCATATGTAAAAGGCTCAATCTCATTAATCATCAGTAAATGCAAATTAAAATCACAATTAAGTGTACTGCATTCTCACTAGAATGGCTGAAAATTAAAATATATGATTGCACTGGTGTTAATGAGGATGTGGGACAACTGCAACTCTCAAACACTGCAGGCCGAGTGCATAAATCAGTACAACTATTTCTGAAAACAGTTTAGAAGTATCTACATAAAATTGAACACATGCATACCTGTGACCCAGCAAACCAACAGAAAGGCATACATAAATTCACCCAACATGTCCAAAAAATGTTTATTGGGTACTGCTTGTTATAACCCAAAATGAACTGAAGTAAAAAATCTATTGATAGTAGAATGCATAAATTTTGGCATATTCATACAAAGAAATCCTGTATAACAATGAAATGAACTTCATGTAGAATCATAAAGTCCCTAAAGCCAATGCTGAATGGAAAAAAAAAAAAACAGACAAAAAAGTATAATTGATTCTATCTCAACATATTTCTTTCTTTTTTGTCTTTTTGAGACGGAGTCTTGCTCCGTCACCAGGCTGAAGTGCAGTGGCACGATCTCAGCTCACTGCAACCTCTGCTTCCCAGGTTCAAGCAATTCTCCTGCCTCAACCTCCCGAGTAGCTGGGATTACAGGTGTGTGCCACCACACCCAGCTAATTTTTGTATTTTTAGTAGAGACGGGGTTTCACCATGTTGATCAGGCTGGTCTCAATCTCGTGACCTCATGATTCGCCCACCTCGGCCTCCCAAGTGCTGGGATTACAGGCAGGAGCCACCGCGCCAGGCCTCTATCTCAAAAAATCTCAACTCTATCTCAACGTATTTCTAAAACAGATGAAATTAATCAATGGTTCTAGCATTTATAGTACTGGTTACCTTCAGAGTTCCAGAGTTGTCAACTGAGGAGATACACAAGAGGAAATTCTATTCTCATTTTGGGTTAGGGCCTACACAAGAGCACTCACACTGTTAAAATGAACCAACCTCTATACTTATGATTTATGCACCTTTCTAAGTAAATTTTATAATTTTCTGAACAATTATATTATAAAACTGTGACCTTGTAATTGGGCCTTTTGTGGCCATTTTCCTGTACTACTACTAATGGTCATCATTTCTGAGCACTTGCTGTACGTCAGTCACTGGCACTAGGTGTTTTAGTCCAAGTTTTCTTTTCTTTCTTTTTTTTTTGTTTTCAGAGATGGTGTTTCACTGTCGTTGCCCAGGCTGGAATGCAATGGCGCGATCTCGGCTCATTGCAATCTCCACCTCTGGAATTCAAGCAATTCTCCTACCTCAGCCTCTCGAGTAGCTGGGATTACAGGTGCCCACCACCACACCTGGCTAATTTTTTGTATTTTTAGTAGAGACAGGGCTTCACCATGTTGGCCAGGCTGGTCTCAACCTCAGGTGATTCACCCACCTCGGCCTCCCAAAGTGCTGAGATTACAGGCATGAGCCACCATGCCCAGCCTCCCAATTTTCTAAGTTCATTCTTCGAGATAAAATTGCTGCTCACGTTGTTTAGATTTCATAGATATGGAAGCTGATGCTCAGAGAAGTTAAGGGACTTACTCATGTTCATATAACTAAAAACCTACCTCCAAAAGCACACCTTTCTGATTCCAACACTGACTCCGGTGTAGTTCTGTGCATTAGTATTCTTCAGGCATCCATTCAGAATAGTGGCCTTCCACAGCCAAATTAGAATTATGCAGGATACATTCACACTATCCCAACTGCAAAAAGGCTGACTAGTGTTTTCTCCACGAATGCCACACCTTCCACACTGCCTGCCCTCACCTGCAAGCTTGCAGTCCTTGGTGGCTGAGACCTAGATCTGGGGAGGTGACCGTCTGTCTGATGGGTCTTGTGTCTCCATCTTCAGAATATGTGGGGCAATTCAGGGCAGAAAGAGCATGAGCTTTACTTAGGCTGACAGACAAGATGAATGACCTTGACAAAACCACTTAATTACCCTAAGTCTCATTCTCTGCATTTATCAAAAAGAGATTTCTTTAATTTTCCAGGGTGAGAAGGAGTTAATTCTCTTGGGACATGCTAGGCATATGATGCATGTGAATTCCTTTTCTTTCCCCTCTCAACTCCCCTAGAGTAAATATATTTTATTTCTTTCCCGCCCCACACCCATTTTCCATCTTTCTCTACTCTGCCTCAGTGGACTCCCTCGCTGTCTGCTCTTGGGACTGGCAGGAGATTAGCTGGCAGGAGACCAGTGAAGTCAAGAGTATGCACTTCCGCAGCTGGCTGCTTTTAGAGTCACCATTGAATAGCTTATCTCTGGAGCTGCACTCAGCTCCTGTCAGGCAGTCCTGACCATAGTTAGAAAATGAGATCCCTCCTTCTACCTTGTTGGGCTGTCAGCAGGTAAGGGTGTGCTGCTCTTCCTACACTCAGGCTTCTCCGCTATGGAAGAAAAGAGACAGCTCACAAGAGCAATATGCACATAAGCATGTGTAAAAGGCTCAATCTCATTAATCCTCAGTTCTCGTTGTGACTTTGCTTTGCCTGCGCACATCTTTCCAAATAGTCTCTCTCCCCAAATTTCTCAGTTTCCCTGTGCCATCTCTTTCTTACCATGCAGGATCCTTACTGACATAGCAGCTCACTCTGTCATTTTCTCTAGAATACAACAAGCACCTTCTACATGAGATTACTTTGGTCAGATGACAAGTTGCCAACAAAAGAAGATTTAACTACCTTTGGGCTTCAGGCCTAAGGTAGAGGCACAAGCCAAAAAAAAGCAGACATGATGGAATAGATGTAAAATAATCCCAGCACATATACAGCTCGTTGCTTCAGGTGTGTGCATTTATTTCCCCCATAAAACACAAGGGGTTGGATGCTACCTGAAAAACACAGGGCTATCACCCTAGGAACCTCTGAAGGTCTTGTGTTTTTTTGAACTATATGAACATGAACCTTACCTCGCAAACTATATTCTGAAAGATGCATAGATACCTCTGCCAGCTTTGGAGAGGCAGTTTCCCTGAAGTTTGCTTCTTTTCAGCTGCACTTCATCATGAGCATGTCTGAAAGTCAGGAGCTGAGAGGGCACTGACTGAGCCTCTCACAATCAAATCACTCCTCTCTAGGTAAGCCAGGCTGTTTTTCATTTGCTTTTCAAGAACAATCAGAATGATTACCTGAGAGGGTCTCGGGAACAGAAGTGAGGGCTGCTGTTACTGCTAGCCCCCAGTGGGAGAGTGAGATCTAAAGCAAGCATTCCAGTTCTACGGATGAAAATGGAAATGCTTCCTTCCTCTGTCTCAGCAGACAAGCTGGAAGGAAGTGGTCTGTACGTGAATGTTACGAATAAGATGGTTGACTAAGCTCAAAGCCTGAGCAGTTCACACCAAGAGGCAGGATGCTGTAGGTGCACAAATCACAAGAACTTCTATTTATAAGAGTGTGTTTGTGCAAGTACCTTACCCACATTATCACTGATCTTCAAAACAGCTCAGGACTCAGAATCCATTCTACAGGTGAGGAGGAGAAGGAAGGCTCAGAGACATTGGTAATAGGATCAAGGATACCCATCTAGTGAATGGCAAAGAACAGATTTTAAGCCAGATCTGTCTTTTCCTACTCTAATCTACTGAATCAGCACTAGGCCATGCTGTTTTGCAGTAAAAAAAGTAATTTGCCACAAAGCAAAGGGAAGCATGGCCTTGCTTGTCAGGAGCCAGCTCTGGTCTTTGGAAACTGTATAGGTTCTGCAAGAGGCTCAGCTGGCAGAAGAGGGGAGCTTATGAACTGGGAAAACATCATTTCAGCAATCATGAATCACACATAGCTCTGTGAATTCATTCTTATCACTTCAAATCCAAAATCATACAACTGTAAAGTCCAGAGCCAAAATGCAAAAGCAGGTCTCACTTATTTTATTGACACAGCATTTGTCTAGCATTCGTACCCATCTAAGGTGCACAAATCCCTTCTTCCTGCACCCCTTGCCCAGGGAGCCAGGCCTAGAACAGAGCAAACGTGGATATATCCCAGGCAGGGCACTGGCCCTTCCCATCCAAGAAGGCCACAGGGAGGTAAGGGGTTGAAAGTAAGAGGCAAAGTGAAAGGAATCCTGTCTACTTAATGTCAGGGAAACAAACATGAGAGCTTCAGGGGAAGACAGACCAGCCAAAATCCTCTGAACGAAGACATGAGCGAGGGAGGTCTCTGAGGAGGTTGACTTCACCATTGAAATGCAAGCGAGAGGATGCTGGAGGGTGGTGGATTGTCAAGTGGCAGGGCACAGGCACCAAGCTGGAATAGTAAACACGGTGGTGGGGAGTGGACTGGGTAATACTAGAGCATTTAGAACCAAAATCAGCCCAGGGACTGAGTGTGGAGACAGCCAATTCCCTGCCAGTCTATTATTTCTGGAGGAAGAGCTTGAATAAGTTTATTTCACTCAATTTTTTTTGCTTGCCTCAAATTAAGGATGGATGAAGCAGTTCTAAGGACTGAGAAGTTGTGCTATGGGAACCAACTCCCAATTGCAGCTTTTTTTAATGATTACTAACTATGGAATTTTCACCAAATAGAAGATATAGGTATTATTGTCACTAATATAAGAATGAAACAGTGAGATTCAAAGAAGTAAAAAGGAATGTGCTCAAGATGTCACCCCCAATAAGAGCCAGACATAGGAATCCAGCCCAGACCTGGCCAGTTTTAGTATTCATTCCTTTGACTTATCTTGACCACTTTCTTGGGTGCCAGGATCAGGGCACCAGCCCCACCCTGTTGCCCATGCATCTCATGGTGCCCAGGGTGCCCTGCCAGTGGGATTTTTCCACCTCCTCTTAGTCAAAGCCCCAAGGCCCGCATCTACAATGCATTTTCTACACTCCCTCCTCTGGCTACTGTTCTGCTTTTCACCTCAGATGAGCACCAAAATAAGATTGCACCTAAACACTCACCTTGGAAGAGTGAGATGCAGAGGTTTGCCTGACTCACAACTCTTAAGGCAAGTGGCTTAGAGCTTTTATACGAGAATTTTAGGAATATGTGAAAGATATGAACCAGGATCCTGGAATAAATGCACATACACACATGCATACATACATGCACAAGCAATTTGGCAGATAATTTTTGGAGGTTTTTCAGGCACCTCTTAGGTCTGTCAAGGGACTTTGATGGAGGAATTCCTGCCCAGGGGAGAATCCTAAAACTCTTTAGAGCACTAGTTAGCCTCAGAGTTTCCCTTAGCTTGATGCACACTTTACCTTTGGCAGAAGGAGGAGATGCCTCTTGGGGAGTCTAGGGGAGGAAGAAGATACCCTTAGAGGAACAGTCCAGCTTCTGAGTAAACCTAACAGACTGATGCCCTGCCTGGCTGAGGCAGCTTCAGGGGAGCAGATATCTAGCCCAGCGCTGTGGTTAGAAATGACCCTGTTAGCCCAGCCTAGCTACAGTCACTGCGGGGGGCCACAAGCAGATACTCACCGACTGCCCTGAAGCCACTGGAGAGAAGGCAGCAGATGTAGAGGCTGGGGTACCTGATAGGCTGGTGACAGGGAAGGTCAGCACAGGTGCAGCAGCTGAGGCACAGCGGGTATGCTCTCTAGGAGGGAGAGCCGGCTGTACTGGCAGGAGTATGCACTAAGGACTGAGACAGACAAGACAGTGAATCCCAACACTCTCTCTCACCAGCTTTGGAACCATGTCTTTTTGAGTCTCAGTTTTCCTATCTATAAATCTATTTATAATATTTTTTACCTTGCATGACTGATCTGAGAATAAGAGAGTGTTTATATGTGAGGGGTACAGTACAGTCCCTCAAACACCACACCTGATCGAGATATAGTCACTGATACAGATGATAATGGGTATTCTTATTAGGAAGCAGGATGTTTTGGAGAATGCTTGGGGATTCTTTGCATATTTCAGGGATTCTGGTTGCAAATCAGGATTTTAGAACAAGGGACTGATGATAGATGAGGGTTTGCTGAGCACACCAGGCAGCTTTGCAGACAAGAGGCCACATTGCAGGAGCTGCTCCTCCCTCCTCGGTGGCTGATTGCAGAGCACCGCTTGGCTGATTGTTGCATTGAGATTGTGCACTGGGCAGGGAAGCTCTGAAATAGCCTCTTTTCTGCCCTGGTTTCTGTTTCTGATGAGCATATCTCCATTTGTTTATGTCACCCAAGTGCATTGCCACGTGCTTTAAAACTCTACATGCATGTGTCTGATACGGTGAGTGTGTTTGCATAGACTTAGGTGTTTGTGCATGAACATGTACATATGTGTATATGTGTCTGTGTGTACTTATTTTAGATGTACAAGTCTCCATATGTTGGTGAATATTTTGTTTTCCTCTGAGTTTGGATACCCCTGAGTCTCTGGCAACTGTATACTTGAATCTACCAGCAACTGAGCTCTCCTTGGGGCACATTTGGTTGCTCACCATAAGTAATCCAGGTCTGTCTAGTGCCCTCTCTTCCAGATCCCAGCCATCAGCCATTGTAAACTTCTGTGCCCATCTTTTTTTTTTTTTTTTTCCCCTGCAGAGAGAGTTTCTATTATCTCTGGAGCTCAGTGCTCAATGTCAAGTTCAGAGGTGAGACAATAAATGCTGGCAGGGGAGGGATGATCAGACATTACAGACAATTGTCCCTTCCTCTTTCGTAGGAGGTGACTATTAGCTCACCTGATTTATCTGGAATAGGTTCCCTTCTCTCGTAAGTAATCTCCTCTGACTAAATACCACCACTGAGAGGCAAAAGAAAAAAACAGACAGTGAGTAAAGTTATTGGCACAGAAGAGGGTTATTTATGTGCAGTTTCTTGGTACAAAGGGTGAGGATAATAAGAATAAACAGTTTTATTAAAACAACTAATGGCATAAAAGAATATTTTAGATATTAACAAATGTTATATTAGGAACAGAAATGCTGCCTGTTTTATTGTGTCCACAGCAAGGAAAGGTCAGTTAAAATTGTCTGGAGCTTTTATCTCATCTTCTTTTGCCAAACCTTGGAGTACAAGGCTCTAGTTAAGACGCAGATGCTAACTCATGAGCAGATACTTTTGGGAGTGAAGGTTTCCTGAAAACGAAGCTGGAGGCACTCAATTAAGTGGCCCCTTCACCTTGGAAGCAGAAGGTCACATAGATACCTGAGTTAGCTATTAGACCTTGCCCATCTCTGTTATTTAATAATATTTAAAATGTTTACTATTTCAATTTTTTATAATATTTCTATCACCTATTATTAAATGCAATGACTTTTAAATGAAAATGCACAGGCCATGGATTGCATCCCTCCAGGTCCTCATGGCCTTTAGGATCACTGCGCTTTTCTTCTTTAATGTGTCTGCTTCTCCTTCAGTGCTTGAAAAGATAAACATTAGGTATGAAATTAGTTTTACCTTGGTACTATTTGGAGGATTTCTAATTTAGGAACTAGGTAGCTTCTTCTTAAGAAAACAGCCCTTTGTGATTCCCCGCAGCTGCTCCTGTCCACCCATCTGCTCACAGAATCCAGTGGTGTCTGTTGCCCACCCCTCGGCCCCAGTCTCAGGAGTGACCCCAATGTGGAGAAGCCTGTCCTTGGTGCCGGACAGAAGAACTAGGGCTGGGCATCCTCCCTTTGGTTTCTAAAAGAAGAAGTCTTGATCATGACAGACAGCCCCCTTAGATCAGCTTTACTGAGCTCGAGGCCAACAGCGGGGCTGTTTCCACCACAAAGTCACTGAAGCCAGGGGACTTTTTCAGAGGTTGGCTGAAAAGCACATGCATCTGAGGGTAGAGGATCAGGTTGATGGCTCGAGGCCTGTAGGATGACTGAGGGCATAGGATGTTCACTGAAGAAAGGTCTCCACAGATCCTGTAAGGGCCAAACTTTGAGAAGCCAAGCTATGGCTCCACCAGGAATGACAGTCCCTTAGCCCTGAGACCTAAGCACAGGGAAGCAACTTATCTAGAGGAGAGGGTGAGTGCAGAGATGAGAGTGGCAGCACAGTCCGCTGACAATTAAAAGGGTGTTCATTCCTCCAGGCCATGGGAACACTTCTCTACACTGATCAATCATGACCCAGTTCTCTCCTAAGACACTTCCAAGAACTTAATATTTTAAAGAACACTGTTAGGTTAACCAAAAATTAGACTTGCTGCTCAGCCTGTCCCTCACACTGTCCCCTGGTTGGTTTCAGGGAACTCTGGATATGCACTGGGTGAGGAGGGCATGGCCTACCTCCAGGCATATCTGAGACCCCCTTGAGAAGTTTTTCTCATGACTGTCCCTGCCGATGGCACAGAATTTACTTCATAATCTCAGCATGCCCAGAAACAAGCAGACAGTATTTCTTCACCCCAGAGAATAAGAGCATAGGGAGCAAAGACAAGATTTATTATTAAACAACTTTAATCCAAATGCTGATTATTATTTGCAGTGTCTGAAGGCACAAAATATACCTAAAATGTATGGAATAGTCTAAACAGAGTTATAAATCCAAAGAGCAAAGCATGAAAAAAGATACATTCTGAGCTGACACAGAAATCTGAGTTGGGAAGATTTTTTTTTCCTAGAGAACTTGCTTGACTATCAATCATTTCCCCTCATGCCAAGGGTAGAAAATTCTAAAAAAAAAAAAATAACATAAACGGTGAAGAATAACACCATGAGGTGTTAAGGATTTTGTATAAGCAGAATACTTCTCTTGAGGATGCTGGTCTCTCTCTCTCTCTCTCTCTCTCTCTCTCTTTCTCACACACACACACACACACACACACACACACACGCACAAACACATCCTCCATCTCCCTCTCTTTCCCCCTTGACACTCATTCTAAGCAGAACCGTCCAAGAAGACATCCATGCTATACCCCAGAAGACAGGCCATCTCAGGGGGCAATGGGGAAACAGAGTTGGTGTGAGATAAGGCAGTGAGACCAGAGTTTGATTAAAAAAATAGAGATATATATATATATGAAAAATTGACCATTCAGGGCAGGGCCCCCAATGTGCTGATGGAAAACAAAGCCTGCTCTTCCTCGGGGTCATGGTAGCCCACCTAGGCTTCTCTGAGCATGCCTGGCTTCAAGTTCCACATGCTCTGATTGGAGAAATGTCAATGGATTGCCTAGGTAGCACGAATATCAGACCATTCTCAGCATCCAGCGATAAATAACATAATTATAAACACTCTCTTCCCCACAGTGCTTTTAGCTGACTGTGTGATGTGGCCGTTCTTTACTGCTCAATCATGTCACTAGGGACTTTAGGAAAGAAATCAATCCCGAGCTAGTTATCACCCTCATAAATACATCTCTCTAGAAACTCCATAAGGCTATAGAAGAAGCAATCAATAGGACTTTGTATTTCTCCACGATCACAGACCCAGGCTCTCAGCTCCGTGATTACTGCTGGCTGTGGGAGCTCCACCTCCTTCAGTGACAGATGTGGGCTGTGTATTCCATTCTGACGGGTCTGGAGATCAGAATAACCTTTGTCTTTAGGAGAGGAACTGAAGTGACACAACTCAGATTCCCCCAGTTCCACTCCTAATGGTTCTTTCCCTGATTCTGTAGTTTAGTTGCCTCAGAAAGGGCAACTGAAGGAGGGGGAGCTGTTAGGTAGTCCTAGGCTTACAAAACTGGATTTCCCCGCAGCTGTACCTGCACAGGCATAGGCCTGGAAATCTCAGAGGATATCAGATGCCCTGAGTGGGAAGGGCCCCTGCTCTGGGCTGGATTGCTGCTTGAAGAGGACTCCAGGTCTGGTCTGGAAAGGGTGGTGAAGCTGGAAGGGAGGGTTTGTGCTGGAGCCATCCCTGTTTGTTGGACTGCCTGCAGGATTTAGGACCCTGAGATAGGCCTTCACTTTTGGGGCTACAAGCAACTTCCCTGGTGGATGGGAGTTACACTTATGCTTCTTATCTAAGGGGCAACGCTTTCATCCTACCTAAACAAACATGGTCTCTTTTGGGGCTACAAGCAACTTCCCTGGTGGATGGGAGTTACACTTATGCTTCTTATCTAAGGGGCAACGCTTTCATCCTACCTAAACAAACATGGTCTCTTTTGGGGCTACAAGCAACTTCCCTGGTGGATGGGAGTTACACTTATGCTTCTTATCTAAGGGGCAACGCTTTCATCCTACCTAAACAAACATGGTCTCTTTTGGGGCTACAAGCAACTTCCCTGGTGGATGGGAGTTACACTTATGCTTCTTATCTAAGGGGCAACGCTTTCATCCTACCTAAACAAACATGGTCTCTTTTGGGGCTACAAGCAACTTCCCTGGTGGATGGGAGTTACACTTATGCTTCTTATCTAAGGGGCAACGCTTTCATCCTACCTAAACAAACATGGTCTCTTTTCTCTATTTCTCAGCATGCCCCATCACCTGGAGTACTGGTCCACCCACCTGGGCACCTCCCCCAACTCTTTCTAAAAGGATCTGTTTACCTGACACCACGAAGCTTCTACTCCCTGCATCTATGGCCTCACTTCCTTCTCTCACCCAGGACCATGGGCCGAAACCCAAGGGAACATTTTTCCTCTACCTCGCCTTTTGTTCCACCACCTCACCTGGTCCATGTAACTAACCCCACCTCGCAACTCCTTGCCCCCATGGACCTTCTTCCAGATCAACCCCACCTCTGCCCAGCCTCCCTGAGGAAATGATGGAGTCTGCCCTCCTTCCCCCAATATTCTATCACTTTTTGATTCTTCTAATTTTGAAAAGAAAATAAGAAACAAAGCCAACAGGATGAGATATGAACAGCTCAGTATCAAAGTCCTCAATTACCTTATTACAGGTAACTGTCAGCTTCTCTTGGGCCCACGGGGCAGAGGCACACTGCGGCACACACAGCAGTGACCATCTCGTCCCGCATGATCCAGGACAGGACAGGACAAGACAGGACAGGACAGGACGGCCCTGAGTCCAGGGCACCTCCTCAGTCCCAGGCTACCCAGAACAGCCGATCACCCTATAGCACAGCAACCCAGTGGGCAAGCCCAATACGGGCTCCAGACTCACTCTTTATCCAGCTGAAGGACTAAAAGGAATGAGGGGCCAGGAGCAAATAAATGGGGCAGCAAGCTATAGGACAAGGCAGCTAGTGGCATGTGGGGCTCCTCGTCTTCCCTTCTCCCCCAGCAGAGAGGGGCTTCTTATCTGGTCGCCCCTCCTGCCCTCAGAAAGGCCCAGGAATGGGGGGGCTCCTTTGGCACTTCAGAATGATCACAAGTAATTTTCCTTTTTATTCATATAGAACAAAATTTACAAAGTCATTCATACAGTTTTTGTGTTTTTTTACTGACTTCGAAAATTGGGAATATTCAAAATACACTTTTACCCCACTCCATTCTGTCATTATTTACACATATGTACAAGAAAAATGAAAGAGTCTCTGTGTATGTGTGTGTGTGCGAGTGTGTGTGGTTTGTGTTGTTGTCTTCTTGTATTAAAAAGCTCTGCTGGTCGGGTGGGTGGGAGGGTGGGCGGGAGGGCAGGCGGCGCGGTCAGATGGAGGTCCCGTGGGAGGTGTCCAGAGCCTCTGGAAGGACGCCTCCAGGCACGGGCTGGAAGGACATGGGGATGGGGGTCTTCACCGGGCTCTGCCGGAACAGCCCCCCGTTGGGCGACCTGTGTTTGCACTGCATGGAGGGCATGGTGGCTGAGCTGCTCAGCGGCAGTGGCAGGTTGCTGCTGGGCACTGATGAGAGTGTCCGGCTGGTGCCATGGCTGCTCTGCTCCGGCAGAAAGGTGCTGACTGAGAGCTGGGTGTTCTGGTACTCCCGTGTTGGCTCCAAGGTCTGGGTGGGAGCCAGGCCCCCCATCTCCAGGGCCGAGAGCTCAATCGATGCTGGGGAAATCTGCTTGTGAGCAATGTCTTCATCCATGAGGCTGTTCATGCGCCGGTGGACCTGCTCCAAGTTCACTTCTTTGTCCTGGAGGGAAGGCACAGGAAGGTCAGGTGGGGCCCTAACAGTAAGTCAAGGCTGGCTTGCTACAACTCTGGATGTCTGGAGGCACCAGGCCTGGTCAGTCTGTTGGGCTGTGGGTGAGTATCCCATTCATGTGGCTCCCACCTCCCCTCAATTATATGGCCAACCCTCAGTCATATGGGGAAGCCATGGGGTAGACATGATCCCTATGTAACAAAGAAGATGCCATCAACAGGCCTTGGCTGCATCCTACCTTGCCTCTGTACTCAGTTTAGAGTCACTGCCACACCCAGAACCAACCCTTAGGACAAGATGCTTTGAAGAGCAGGCAGAGACAGGAGAAGAAGTTCCACAGGAATAAAGGAAATGGTCCTCGAGCCCCCAAGGTGCCCCATGAATATGCCACTTCAAGTTCACGATGATGAAAAGACTTTGTATGATTATCCCCACCTTACACAAGAGGAGGCTGAAGCCCAGGAAGGTTCAATGACTCCTCAGAGTCACAGGTCCATGAGTGTTAGAGGCAGCTTGGAGGCCTGGAGCCAGAGAGAAGCCCTGCCTCACCCAGTGACCTCTGTCTTCCCTGTGCAATCTCCTCAGGCAGCCCAAGGAAGGGGACATGTCCTTGTCTGGAAGGGCAAGAGGGCAAGGGTTCCTGCATGGAGATTGTGAGGAATGGGACTTCCCCAGGGTCAGCTGACTCTCCTGGTTTCATGAGGGTTCAAGGCTATCTAAGTGGGTGATCTCACACCTGATACTGTCTCACCACAGTGGGTGACATCACAGGAAATTACTTGGTTTGTTCATTTGCTTAAGAAAGAAAACAAAACAGAATATTGTTCCTTTCAAATAACTTGATGATTTGTCTACAATGTCAGAATAATTAAAGGCAGACAAACTGCTTGAAAGCTCAAGGAAGACGTCATCTCCTTCCTTAGCTTCCCCGCAGTGAGGTGGGCACAGGATCTGGTGCTCAGCAGAGGAGCCATATGAGCTTCCCGGTGAGGTTGAAGCTGCAGGGACTTTGTAAGCAACATGGGTGCTGATGGGCCAGGGAACGTGGTGACCTCTCCCTCACCTCAAACTCCTAGAGAAATACAGTCCCGAAGCTCAGCTCCCAGGCACCCCTGCAGGTGGTCTCATGTTGGCATCTTGTATCAGAGAAAGCAACCCATCCCCTGTCCACCTTGCAGAGGAGTTAGAAATATTAAGAAATATAAGAGCCCTGAATATGCTTTCAGAAGAAAACAAAGGAATCACATGAATCTAAGAGCCATTCCAATGACTGCTTTGAGCTTCTGTGGGTATGATGGGAGAGGATTTCCACCCCCAGAAGTTCAGCTGAAAGATGGGCATAAGCCCTGACCAGATGAGTGCATGAATTACAGGGCTAACCCCCATGAAAGGTCAACTCAGTGTTCCCCAGGCAAGGAAGTTAAGTGCTCTACAGTTCACTCCTTGCTTCAATGTCCCCTGGCATATAGAAGGTGGGACAACTGCTCTCTCCACACCTTTATGAGTTCATGGTTGGCATACAGAGCTTGGCTTCTGATGAGACACCTGCTGTCATTCTCAGAATCCTTCCCAGGACAAGAAAACTGACAACACCCATAAGACAACTTGACAAGTAATGCCAGGGCAGGAGGAAATCAAGAGAGCCAACTGGTTTGACAGTAGAGGATACTATGGGATGTGGCTCAGTGTCATAGGTGAAAATGATATCAGAAACCACTGGCACAGCTTCATAGGCACAGTCACAACTCCAGTGATCTGAAGCCCACCCACACAAGCAGAGCTCAGTTCATTGGTGCTGGAGACCATCTCTGAGTTGGGGTCACCTCTGCATGGCAAGTGTCATGGGGAAATCGGGGAGACTGGCTGGAGAATGCCAGGCTTCTACTTGGCCCAGCTAAATATTGTTCATGCAATGCTTATGCTGACTCCTTCAAAGGTTTGTAAAATATAGAGCAAACCAAATTCAAGTTATTTTCCTAATTACCTTATACCATGGTGGAGCCAGCTCTGTTCAACTTTGCTCCTTTTTGTGTGTTCTATTTTGTCTGCTTTGTTTTCATTTTTGCATGTTAGACTACTTTAGGAATATTTTGTAACTGTTATACAGGGTATTAGTGGCTTAGCGCCACTCAGCATCAATGATCTTTTCCCAAGGAAGTCTATGGTTTATTGCTTTTAGGGAGTTACTGTCTCCACTGGATAACAGTTTGACAGGTTATCAAGAGACAGGTTACCTGACGAAGAGACAGGACCATGACCCCAATAAGGACAGTAAGATTGAAGCTGAATCCTGAACAAAGAGACGGAGAGACAGAAAACGGTGGGTGCTTCATCTGCTGCAGCAGTGGGACTCCGTCAAACTTTCTCTTCCACAGCTGTCCTCCTAGTGTCTGGGTGCTGGGCCTCCACACAAGCCCTGACTCCTGCCCAGCATCAAGTCTGCATCTCTAGCATTCTTGGGACTGCTATGAGCTCCTGTTAAACTGTGGATAGAGTGTCATCTGTATTAGCGAGACTCAGTGCCACAATCATTTTGGTGAATATTTGTATCTATAAGGCATGTTCATTTTGAAATGTATGAATGGCACAAAACAAGTACCAGGGAGTCTGGAAGTTGTAGTTGAGAGAGGAATTCAGATACTTTCAGGGTTTAATAAGATAACCTTCTCTTCTCTTTGCAGCTAGCAAAGCTTGGAGAAGGCTGAACAAGCTGGTCACCCTCATTGGCAGAGACTTTCATTTCTGTGGAAGGGAAATTGATGACCTGGGGACCACTGGAAGAACTAGTTAGTAACTAGTCAGCTGCATAATCTTCCCTTTTCCTCCCTTCTAACTTCCCTTCAGGACTTTAAGGACCCCTTTGAAGATGAAAAGAAATAAAGTTTGAGTGGACTCAATTGAAGTGGGAACCGGGTGTCTTGGTTCCAGGGTTGCTCAACTCTGGATTCTGGCAGTTGATAGAGGGCCTGTCCTTTTTCTCAGTCAATTGAGCACTAGCCCAGGGTGTTCAGGAGATGCTCCCATTTTGTCAGAGTTTGGAGAGAAGGAAAGATTAACTTCCTGTCCAAGAAAGCCACAGGGAGGTAGGGGGTTGGAAGTAAGGGACAAGGTGAAAGAACTGTTTCTACTTCATGCCAGGGAAACAAACATGAGAGCTTCAGAGAAAGACAGACCAGCCAACATCCTCTGAAGGAAGATGTGAGCGAGGCACGTCTCTGAGCTGGAAGACTTCACCACTGAAGGGTGAGGGAGAGAAAGATGGAGCATGGTGGACTGTCAAGTGGCAAGGCACAGGTGTCAAGATGGAATGGTAAACACGGCGGTGGGGAGTGGATTGGGTAATACTAGAGCATTTAGAATCAAAACCAGCCCTGAGACTGAATGTGGAGATAGCTAGTTCCCTGACAGTCTGTTATTTCTGAAGAAAGAGCTTGACTAAGTTTATTTTACCTATTTTTTTTTTTTTTTGCTTGCCTCAAATTAAGGATGGATGAAGCAGTTCTAAAGACTGCTAAGCTGTGCTGCGGGAACCAACTCCCAATTGCAGTTATCATTAG